>NW_006776528.1:2485611-2503035 GCF_000442215.2 Lipotes vexillifer | reverse complement strand
GATACATCCCCATCCAGGATTTAAAAAAAAAAAAAAAAGAAATGTATTTATCTTGGAATCATTTATTGTACTGAACGGAAACCCTAGTTCCCAGCAGAATCGGACCTCTGGATTCTGTGGACATCCCTGTTCAGCCCTTTGCAGTGCGGTGTTGGAATGGAAGACGCCTTAACTTTTCAAAATGGTATTACCGTCATTAAACACATACTCACAGACAGACACACACATAATAGCAGCAGCAGAAAATAACTAAACTCATATTTCCACCCATGAGTGTGTGTATTTGTGTACATGTGGTCAGCTTCATACATAAATAAATGCACACAGAAGGAAAGTAATATTATTTTCTCAGAATTAAGTGAGCTCACTACAGTCTGAGATTATATTTCCCCCTTTTTCTAGCAAATACCCCTACTGCCCCGCTTGTTCTCTGTACTGGGTCTTCTCTCTGGTTGCGGTGCTGTGTGTTTAACTCCTGCTGAGACCTGGTGCCCCCCGTACACCTGCCTAAGTACCAGCCCCTCAGCCCTCTGTGCCTGCCCCACCCTCGCCTTCATTCATTCACACATAAGTCGCCACTGAGAAACAACTCTGCTTCCCAGTACCCTGGCCCAGCACTCAGCACATGAAGACGAACAAAGTGCTGCCCCTGAAGTATTAGTTGCCCTTTGTGGGGGGAGATGGACTTGGGTGCCATTTGCCCAAGTCCTCCCCAGGAATTTAGGTTCTGGGAGTGTAGCTGTTGTCTAAATCCTTCCGGAGCACCGAGTGCCTCCAAACCCTTGGGTCCTCTCACCCCCCTGGTGTTTGATCAGACATTTTAATAGAGTCCAGAATGACCTATACAGAGACCAGGCTGGTCCGCTTACACGGCAGCCACATTTCCCGTGGGCTCCTGGGCACTGGCCAGTCCTCTGGCTCAAGCTTGGGCCTCAGGGCTGGGGCCTTCCTTGGCCTGGGTCTTCTGGAGCTTAGCTCTTAGTGCATCTTCAGCCCTTGCAACCCTCAAGGCAAGCCTTTCACTGGTGGCAAGTTCTAGATTTGTGCTTGGCTCCCTAGGATATTTTAAAACTCTGTTGATAACACATCGAGTCCTCATAGTAAAGGAAAAGGGAAATAGGGGATGCTTGGTTCCTTTTTTGTTAGTGGGTGCATGTCTTCTCTTCTCACTACCTGTTGCTGTTGCGTTGTATTTCCCTGTATCTTTTTTTTAGGAAGATCGCTCTGGGGCTACCTAAATTCTCCCAAATCTTTCCCATGCTGTTGGGGGCGGGTGGTGTCCAAAGGTCTCGGCAGGACTGGTGAAGTGGCTGCAGTGGGGACAGTGGTCAGGCAGGCCTGGGCTCCAGAGCGAAGCCCCGAGGTGGAAGGCACAGGGGTGGAGAAGTCGAGCCGTGGAGAAGAGGGGAGAGTGTGAAACCCCAGAGGACTCAGGCTGCATGGCCAGGGCTGCAAGACCAGCCTGCAGGACAAGGCTGATGGCGCTTCTGATTCACACCGTCCAGGGGCAGCGTCCGCGCCGGAGCGGGCTCAGGGCTGCAGACGGGGCCCAGGCAGTCATGTGGGGCGAGTGTCGGAGGCAGGCCAGGAGCGAGGGGCGGCCTCAGGAGGAGACTGGTCCTGGAGCCAGTGTGGGAGGGAAGTGAGGGGCAGGACATCCGAGCTGAGCAGCTGCTCAGCACAGTGGCTCTTTAAAATTAAATGTAAACTAGCTAAAACCAAATACAATTTGAAATTTACTCCTTCAGTCACACCAGCCACATTTCAGGTGCTACAGCAGCCGCTGGGGACTGGTGGCTCCTGTGTTGGGCAGTGCAGATAGAATATCCCCAGAGGCCTTGAACTGTCTGCTGGGCTTCGAAGGCCGGCTGTGGGGTGGAAAGGGGGATGGGATTTTGGAGAGAAGATGGAAATTAGAAAAGATGGTGGTGCTTTAAAAACAAGAGAGAGGGCTTCCCTGGTGGCGCAGTGGTTGGGAGTCCGCCTGCCGATGCAGGGAACACGGGTTCGTGCCCCGGTCCGGGAAGATCCCACATGCCGCGGAGCGGCTGGGCCCGTGAGCCATGGCCGCTGAGCCTGTGCGTCCGGAGCCTGTGCTCCGCAACGGGAGAGGCCACAGCAGTGAGAGGCCTGCGTACCGCAAAAAAATAAAAAATAAAAAAATAAAATAAAATAAATAAAAAAAAATAAAAACAAGAGAGAAGTGGGACTTCCCCGGTTGGTTCAGTGGTTAAGGCTTCGCCTTCCAGTGCACGGGGTGCAGGTTCCATTCCTGGTCGGGGGAGCTAAGATCCCGCATGCCTCGGGGCCAAAAAACTTAAACATAAAACAGAAGCAATATTGTAACAAATTCAATAAAGACTTTAAAAATGGTCCACGTCAAAAAAATCTTTAAAAAAAGAAAAACAGGAGAGACTTGTTGAAAAAGATGGAAGCCTGGAGTTCCTCCGTTAGCTACACAGAGTAGGACATCCAGAGTCCGAAGCTGTGTCCCAAGGAGCAGAGGCAGAACCTGGGGACTGGATAAGTGGGTGGATGCAGGAGGTACATCCACCAGGACATCGATGAGACTCTGGCCTTGGAGCCGGGGGAGGGTGACGCTATCGCATCTAAAGTGCCCTGTGATGAAGCCGCAGGTAGCAGCAGGGGGCGGGGAAGTGGGGAGGTGTTCAGATACTTGGACTTCGTGATTTTCCGATGCCTTGAATTCTCCATTCAAAACGCGTTTGTGAAAAGTAAGAAATACCACCCAGGGGTTTGCATGCCCACTTAGGCAGCCAGAATGTAATCTTTTAGACCAGAGTGAGGGCGATCCATCTACGATTTATTAAAATTTGGGTCTAGCGCTTTCCATCTCTTTGACCTCAGGGTGCCCTGCTTTATGAGTGTAATTAATAAGAGGCTGCTTCTCCAGTTCAGCTGCGTATGTATTTTAATCCTTTCCCCTTCTTGATCCTGCTGCCAAACCAAGCTTCTCTGAATATGGAAAAGCTCTAGCCCGTCTCCATTGTTTCTTGGAAGAGGCCCCATCCTGGAAAGCTGAGTGAATAAAAATGCTTTGTGGGACTGAATTGTTTGCCAAATTCAGGACAGTACGGAAGACATCCCCAAAGCCCTAACTGTATTTGTAAAAGCCCTCATGTGGCAGTGCAGGAAAACTGCCCTGGTGGTCTTCAGGGACGTTAGGGAATGCTCTCCTTATCAGCATGCAGAACCCGACTTGGCAGGTCTGCTGCTATACCTGCTGGACTTCAGTCTCACTTAGAGACCTACCTGCGTGACAGAGGAAGGTAGAATGCAGTGCTTATAAAGATGGGGGTATTGGTGTAAAAATAATACTAATAAAAGCTTTTGGCCCTGTATCAGTTTTCTAGACCCTATTTAGGTCTCTCTTTTGTCGTTGGAGCATCTAATCACCCCCTCCCTTTTGTTTGGTCGAAATGAATTTTCCTATTTCTTCCTGGGCAGAATTAATCTGAAAATCCCTGCTATGGTTTGATAGTTAATTACCTGCCTTTTGGAGTCAAACAGCTCTGAAGCTCATGTGAAGGGGGTCCCCCGCTAATGTCTATGGAATAAGACAAGGATGAGAGGAGGAAACCAGGATGTGGCCGTCCATTGCCTGGGCTGGCGGGATCCCGGAGAGAAAGGGACCAGGCCGGGGGAATAGCCGGCACCAGCAGCTGACTTGCAAACAACAGAGCTTCCTCAGAACCCTCCCATCTTACCCGCCTGATATGTATAATCGTGTTGCTTTCTAATCCTGAATAATTAATTGACCTTGTCAAGCCAAACTCATTACTATGATTAAGAGAACAGGAACAATAACTTTTAATTTCTAGATACCTACGCCCCATAGACCCTCCCCACCCCGGAACCTGAACAAAAGGGAATTTGAAAAACAACAGATCAAAGGGAATAATGTGCTCTAATCCTTACACTGAAAGCAAAGACTTCTGTCTCTCAGACAGCCACATCCCCCGCTGAAAGCAGCCTGCCCCCTGGCCCTGCGAGGCTCCCGTGGAGCTGAAGAGACCTTTGCACCATCTAATTTCCATTCGGGCTACATCTCGCTGGAGTCCATAGTAGAGAAGGCATCACCGTCCAGCCCTAAGTCCACAGAAGTCACCTTTTGAGCACATCTGCATTCTTCAGCTGCCAGTGGTCTTGTGTGACAGTAGGTCACATTTGCCATCCCAAACTGCTCTCCAAACCGTCTAGCCTCTTCCTTCCCCCATTCAAGATATAGATCAAAATGCACGTTGGGCCTGGTCGTAAGACTGTACCTCTGAATTCGGCAGAACTTTCACAAAGTCAGGAAATTAAATTCCACCACAAAATTAAAGTGTTCCTCAGAGCACCCTGGAGAATGACAAGGAAGTAGGGCATTTTACCTGAAATTGATTTACAGAATTTTGACAGCATGCAAATGAGGCGACTCAGTTTTACCTGCTGAGTTTTTAAATTTTTTGATGCAGTTATGGGCCATGGAGAGGCAAAAATTCTTAGTGAGTTTACTCAATTTCAGTAAACCCCCGGAACGTCCTCCATCTGTTAAGCCAAGGAGGGTAGAGTCTATTAGACTAAAGAAATCTGAGAAAATAGCTGTAGTAAAATTTATACAGAGGCTTAATAATGGCATTTTCTGGGCCTGGTGTTGCTGGGGAGGATCTTTCTGTTTCCTAGGCAGTTGGGAAAACTCGGCACCTGCCTGCTGGTGCTTCCTGGTCAGCACAGTGGGCAGTAACAGGTCCCCTGTCCTATCCTCCACACCACTCAGAGCTCTAGGGAAGCAGGAAGCCCGGGTGACCCTATTGCTTCACAGCAAGCCTTATGGGAGTCAGGCAGCATCCCTCCAGGTAAGCAGTTAGGGCTCCCAAGGCGGGGAGGTCTCTAAGCAACCCCAGAATCCTTGTCCCTTAGGCGGTTTTCTCCAGGGAGTCTGTGCTGCCTCAGATTCCAATACCAGAGGGTTGAGAAAAGTAGCTCTGATTCCTCCTGGATCATATGTAGCCCTGTAGCCTCCAAATAAGATGTGTTGTCATTTTCTACTGGGGAAAGGGCAAACATGAGATTCTGAGTAAGCTGCGCTTCCTAATGCATTCCTTTAGATTCCCATTCCCGTATCACAGGCTCCCCTATGGCTTACTCAAATTGGACTTGAAGCAAATATTTTTCATGAAGGATTGATGAGGTGTCTTTATGTTTTTGTGATCCATTGGATCTGGCTCATGACTATATTCCTAAAGATTCTGGGTGTCATCCCTACAAGGCTGTGTATAAAGTGTTACCAAGGACAGCATCATTGACTTGAAGGCCAGGACTTTTGCAAACGACTCAAAAACGTCTAAACGCTCCCTCTTCTTCTTGCCAAATTGAAACGTCTAGTTTCTTACGGCGTGAGGAGACGTTGGTGACCAAGTCCCTTAGTCCATCTGTTGTCACATGAGGACTGTCAGCTGTCATCTTTCAATTCCATTTAACAGTATCTGGAAGCCAGGCCCTGGGGACCCACACGCGTTCAGAGTCCCCGCCCTGTCTAGCAGAGGAGACTGCTGTATTATTTGTTAATAACCCTCTTAGAGGATAACAGGGGTTAGGAATTAGGATGTTTATACGTAGAAATGCCATGAATACACCGAAAGGGAAGAACGGATTTCATCCGCAAGATTAGGCAAAACGACAAGCTTGTGTTTCTCCAGGTTCTTCAGAGGTGAGCAGGATTTTCCAGCGGATCTGGAGAGAAGCGTCCTAGCACTGGCGTGCACAAAGCTGGAAAGTCTGGAAACGTCTGACATGGAGGAGGAAGAGTGAGGATGATACGAGGTCCTAGGGCAGGGCTCCTGGGGTGAAACCACTGGACGTGGTGTGTGTCCGGGAAGGAGCTCAGTGATGAACGGAAGCATGAGTGTCCCGTGGTTTTCCTTGATGTTCTACAAGAACGTCACTTCTCCTCAAGGAAGGTTGCATTCGATTGCTTTGGCAAAGGTCAAATATCCAAAAGGCAATCAGTGGACTAGAAAATGGCAAGTGCCAGGGGTCAACAGACCTTGGAGGAGAGAGCAGTATTGGAAGGAAAGGACAGATCCAAACCCAACTGGGTCCGGTGCCCCTCGCACGTCCACATACAAAGGGGGAAACACTGCAAAGACTCTTTTGTCATCAGGTCAGTATTTAAAGCACTAAAACATATGTTTTATAATTGCGTTCGCACTAATGATGATGTTCCCTCGGTGTAGTTAAGGTGCCTTTCTTCGTACACTAGCAAACAGAGCCGTTGGCACTGGGGTGCTTAGCCCTGTCATAGTGATGATTTGTGCCAGAGAGGTTGAGGATGCTGCCAAAGGTAAATGAGAACCGCAGGAAGGGGTCTGCGGCCCCTCAGGTCCGCCAGACCCGCCCACCGCTGGCAGCCACCTCTCACTGGTACCCAAGAGCCGTTGGGTAGAGGAGACCTGGTGTTTCAGATGTCTCCAGGCCAACTTAGGGTAGACGGTGTCACCCCTTGGAGTATATCTTAAGATTTATATTCCTGTTGAGCATTGTCTGTGATAATTTAGTGTCTGATGTTGGTAAGAAATCTAATTGGCTTTTGCTGGAGCTCGGCTCAGTGGAGAAGGCATCCTGGAGATGTTGGAACAAGATGTTTTTTTCTTTTGAGAGATCTTCATTTCATGTTATTTGAGGAAAAAAAATTATTGATTTAAAATTAGGGCAGTTTAATTTGGTGGCATGTTCTCTTTATGTCTCAATTATACATTCATGTCTTTGTGGTAAACTCAGCTGGTGGGGGGATTAAGAATTCAAAATAGAGGATTTTCACTTGGCAAATAGTGCTTTCTACTGTGGTTAATTGAACCCAGTGTTGGCTCCTTTGGGGATGGAATAGCTTAGCAGAAAGAAGTAAATTTCAGGATTTAGGAGTCCCGGATTCCGGTCTGAATCTTGACATAAGTACCTGGAAAAATGACCTACTTCTTCAATCTATTTCAGGCTAGACACACGTTATAGAAATGTTTTGATGTATCACCCAATCTAATTTGGAGGAAGTTACCAAATAGAAGGAAGCCGAACATCGCTAGAAAGTAACGTCCTTCATTTGTGTAATTGTTTATCAGCATAAAGGTTTCCAGCCTCTTCCTTCCCTTTGTCTTACGTTGGCTACTTTAAACAGTCCTGGTCCTCTGTACCAAGAATGCGTACGTGTCCTGTTGCGGATTTGGGTCTCCATTCCCAGGACGCTGTCTGGGTTGCATCCCCCTTTCCCATCCTGGTCCCCTCCTTTGCACTCTGTGTGCCTGGTGTTCTGACCTCTGACCTGCTGGCGTTCCCCTGCTCTCTTGCCATCACCCCCTTTGCTCTTACAATTCCACGGGTCTGGTTTATGGAGGTCTTAGACTGCTGTCGTGCCTGCCCTTCTGAAGGGGGACTTGTGCTCACTCTGCCCCTCACTCTAAGCACCCAAGCTAGCCACGACCTTTACTCGCAACCTTGAGCTGGGGGATCAGAAAATTTGATTTTCCTTTTCGCCTTTCACTCACACATAGACTACCGCGTGTTGAGTACTGAAATACGTGTTGGAATAGATACAAAGATGATGAGACTGATCTCTGTGATCAGGATATAAAATGGGGCTGGGGCAGCAATTAGGGTTTAAAGGGGGAACTGCTGGGACAGAGCTGTTCACGAGCATCCTGGGACTAAGAGGGAGATGCTCCTGCGAGCTGGGGAGCTGGCTTGGGTGTCCGGGAAGGCCAAACAGATACAAGTCTTCTGAAAATGACGGTCTGACGGTTTAGCTCTCGGCTGTTAAAATGAAAATAAAACAGCTAGTCTGCCCACACCCACTCTGCTCTCCGTCACCCACACTTTCTCCACTCGCAGCCAAAGTGCTCTTTTCAAGCCTGGATTTGATGGAACCTCAAGGACTTGACCGAGGGCTGCACCTCCTGGGACGCCTCCTCTCCAGTCCCTGTTCACCCCACGCTCCTGCCTCACTGCTCTCATTGCATTTTACCTTCTTGTTCTTCCTGGCTGTGGAAATGACCAGAAATGGCCTCTTTCTCCATTCCCTGCCTTCTGCAGCCTTTCCTCTTTCCACTCAGTTAACCCCATTTATCCTGCAAACAGTAACTTGATTGCCGCGTCCTGAGGGAGCTTCCTCAGACCTCCTGTCTTACGGTAACCTCCACCCCGGCCTCCCCCAGGACTTAGAATCGTGCAGCTCTTTCTATTTCTCACCACAGTTGTAATTCGGCATTTGTTTTGTGATTAGCTGATTGTGTCTGTTTTCCAAGGAGCCTGTCTGCTTTTGCATTTTATCCCCAGGGCCTAGAACTTAATAGGGGCTCCCAGGCTACTTGTTGGATCATGAATGGACCCATAAAGCTTCTTTTTTCAATCATTAAGCTAACGGACTTATTGTGTGTTGAGACTGGCTGTGCTAGGCTAAATAATGACCACCCAAAATATCAGGTCCTAATTTTTGGAACTGTGAGTGTTACCTTACACGATGACGTCTTTGCAGATGTGATTAAGTTGAGATCTGACATGGAGAGATGTTCCTGGATTAACCAGGTGGGCACTAAATGTAATCACATGTATCCTGGGGAGGGAGGCTGGAGATTTGATACAGACACACAGAGGAGAAAGCCACGTGAAGATGGAGCAGAGAGACACTCAGAGTTGCTCTCCTTGGCAACTGGAGTGATGTGGTCATGAGCCAGGGAGCAGCCGCCAGACGCTGGAAGAGGCAAAGAACAGATTCTCCCCTAGAGCATCCAGAGGCGGTGCAGCCCTGCAGGTACCTTGATTTCAACGCAGTGAAACTGATTTTGGATTCCTGGTCTCCAGAACTGTGGGAGAACACATTTCTGTTGTTTTAAACTGCCGAGTTTATGGTACCTTGTTATAGCAGCCGCAGGAAACTAATACACTGGCCTTCAACCCTGTGAATCCCTGGTGGCTGAAAGTCAGAAAAGGTTGGTATTCCAAATCTGTCAGAAGTTCAGGTTTGGCCAATGTGAGAGCTGAAGAAAGAGTCATCTTGCAGGCAGGCTGTTTATTTCTTCTTTAAAGACTGTCTTTGGACAGCCACCCTTGTCATGTAGATGTTTGTACAACATTAGCTCCTTATCCTTGGGGTACCTACAGGAGGTGACAGAATAATCCAAATGCCGAAACAGAGACTCTACTTTTTTTTTTTTAATTTTTAAAAAATTTTATTTATTTATTTATGGCTGTGTTGGGTCTTCGTTTCTGTGCGAGGGCTTTCTCTAGTCGTGGCAAGCGGGGGCCACTCTTCATCGCGGTGCGCGGGCCTCTCACTATCGCTGCCTCTCTTGTTCTCTGCGGAGCACAGGCTCCAGACGCGCAGGCTCAGTAATTGTGGCTCACGGGCCCAGTTGCTCCGTGGCATGTGGGACATTCCCAGACCAGGGCACGACCCCGTGTCCCCTGCATCGGCAGGCGGACTCTCAACCACTGCGCCACCAGGGAAGCCCGACTCTACTTTTTGATATTGAAAATAACTGCCACCAGGTTCCGGGGGTTGGGGGAGCCACATGTGACTCCAGTGGAAGGAGGCTGGTGATGTGGCCCAGCACTGGGCCCTGAGATGTGGTTTGGGGACCTGGGATTAGAATTGAAGATAAAGTTGCTAAGTGTTCTCTTGGTAGCTGGGGGGACCTACTCCTTGGACTTGATCACTACTATTTGTCTCACCGGTGCCTCAAACTCCAAAGGTACAAAATCAAGCTTTTGAATTCTAGCTGTCTTTGCCGATGGCCCCCGACCCTGACCCCGAACTTCTCCCTTCTATGGGCTTCCCATCCGGTCAACGGCAACTCATTCTTCTAGTAGCTTCTGTTGCAAACCTCAGCATCGAGCTGGACTCTTTTCCCTCTCCCCTGCTCCTCTTCAGGCTTGAGCACTTCCTGTGAGAGTGGCTGACATCTGAAGTTTATCCAGAATCCCACCACTTCTCCCCACACGCAGTTCTACTGCCCTGCCCCAAGCCCCCATCCCCTCTCCGTTTTCCACTCACTCGCCACGCTCTGCTCTTCACACTCAGCAGGACTGGCCCTCTACAGGTTTCCTCATCCCTCTGAGCGGGCCTCCCAGTCCTTCGCCAGCTCCCTCCCTCAGAGTAGAACCCGAAGTCCTTAGCGCGGCCTGACAGGTCCTATACCGCCTGGTGTCTCTCCTCCCTCTTCTTACCCCACCTCTTCCTCTGCTTGTTCTCGGAATACGACAAAGGGGCTCCCACCTCAGGGTTGTGCCCCCTCCCCTGCTGGAGCCCATGCCAGGTGTCCCTGGGAGCAGCCCCCCATTCTGCAGGTCTCTGCCCCAAGGTCACCTTAGGGAGAGGCCTCTCTGACCACCTGTATAAGGCAGAGATCCCACCCACCTGCTCACTCTCTAGCACCTTTCTCCTTCGCTTTGCTCCGTAGCAGAGCTCACCTGTTGGCATAACATATATTCACATGTTTAGAGTCGTGGTCTGTTTCCCTCCACGACGACACGTGCTCCGGTGGGGGAAGGCAGGGACTTGGCTGCTTTGTTCACTGTTACATCCAAGTGCCTAGAACAGGGTCTGGCATGTGGTAGGCACTCAGTCAATGTCTGTTGAATAAATAAATGAATGAAAACTAGGGTCTGACAGTAAATGAAAATCTTCCCTCCCCCGCCCCCAATTCCAGGGTTTATTCTGTCGCCTTGCTTGCCTGTGAGAGCGTGAACATTTCTGTTATTTCTATCAAAATGCTGTGGTCACCCTATTCTCAGACCGGGTGACATTAAGATGACTTTACAGGGTGGATTTTCTTTCTTTCTTTCTTTCTTTTAACATCTTTATTGGAGTATAATTGCTTTACAATGATGTGTTAGTTTCTGCTTCACAACAAAATGAATCAGTTATATATATACATATGTTCCCATATCTCTTCCCGCTTGCATCTCCCTCCCTCCCACCCTCCCCATCCCACCCCTCCAGGTGGTCACAAAGCACCGAGCTGATCTCCCTGTGCTATGCGGCTGCTTCCCACTAGCTATCTACCTTACGTTTGTTAGTGTATATATCTCCATGCCTCTCTCTCGCTTTGTCACAGCTTACCCTTCCCCCTCCCCATATCCTCGAGTCCATTCTCTAGTAGGTCTGTGTCTTTATTCCTGTTTTACCCCTAGGTTCTTCATGACATTTTTTTTTCTTAAATTACATATATATGTGTTAGCATACGGTATTTGTCTCTCTCTTTCTGACTTACTTCACTCTGTATGACAGACTTTAGGTCTATCCACCTCATTACAGATAGCTCAATTTCGTTTCCTTTTATGGCTGAGTAATATTCCATTGTATATATGTGCCACATCTTCTTTATCCATACATCCGATGATGGACACTTAGGTTGTTTCCCCCTCCGGGCTATTGTAAATAGAGCTGCAATGAATATTTTGGTACATGACTCTTTGAATTATGGTTTTCTCAGGGTATATGCCCAGTAGTGGGATTGCTGGGTCATATGGTAGTTCTGTTTGCAGTTTTTTAAGGAACCTCCATACTGTTCTCCACAGTGGCTGTATCAATTTACATTCCCACCAACAGTGCAAGAGGGTTCCCTTTTCTCCACACCCTCTCCAGCATTTATTGTTTCCAGAATTTTGATGATGGCCATTCTGACTGGTGTGAGATGATATCTCATTGTACTTTTCATTTGCATTTCTCTAACGATTAGTGATGTTGAGCATACTTTCATGTGTTTGTTGGCAGGCTGTATATCTTCTTTGGAGAAATGTCTATTTAGGTCTTCTGCCCATTTTTGGGTTGGGTTGTTTGTTTTCTTGTTATTAAGCTGCATGAGCTGCTTATAAAGTTTGGAGATTAATCCTTTGTCAGTTACTTCATTTGCAAGTATTTTCTCCCATGCTGAGGGTTGTCTTTTGGTCTTGTTTATGGTTTCCTTTGCTGTGCAAAAGCTTTGAAGTTTCATTAGGTCCCATTTTTATTTTTGTGTTTTTATTTCCATTTCTCTAGGAGGTGGGTCAAAAAGGATCTTGCTGTGATTTATGTCATAGAGTGTCCTGCGTATGTTTTCCTCTAAGAGTTTGATAGTTTCTGGCCTTACATTTAGGTCTTTAATCCATTTTGAGCTTATTTTTGTGTATGGTGTTAGGGAGTGATCTAATCTCATACTTTTACATGTACCTGTCCAGTTTTCCCAGCACCACTTATTGAAGAGGCTGTCCTTTCTCCACTGTACATTCCTGCCTCCTTTATCAAAGATAAGGTGACCATATGTGCGTGGGTTTATCTCTGGGCTTTCTATCCTGTTCCATTGATCTATATTTCTGTTTTTGTGCCAGTACCATACTGTCTTGATTACTGTAGCTTTGTAGTATAGTCTGAAGTCAGGGAGCCTGATTCCTCCAGCTCCGTTTTTCGTTCTCAAGATTGCTTTGGCTATTCGGGGTCTTTTGTGTTTCCATACAAATTGTGAAATTTTTTGTTCTAGTTCTGTGAAAAATGCCAGTGGTAGTTTGATAGGGATTGCATTGAATCTGTAGATTGCTTTGGGTAGTAGAGTCATTTTCACAATGTTGATTCTTCCAATCCAAGAACATGGTATATCTCTCCATCTATTTGTATCATCTTTAATTTCTTTCATCAGTGTCTTATAATTTTCTGCATACAGGTCTTTTGTCTCCTTAGGTAGGTTTATTCCTAGATATTTTATTCTTTTTGTTGCAATGGTAAATGGGAGTGTTTTCTTGATTTCACTTTCAGATTTTTCATCATTAGTATATAGGAATGCCAGAGATTTCTGTGCATTAATTTTGTATCCTGCTACTTTACCAAATTCATTGATTAGCTCTAGTAGTTTTCTGGTAGCATCTTTAGGATTCTCTATGTATAGTATCATGTCATCTGCAAACAGTGACAGCTTTACTTCTTCTTTTCCGATTTGGATTCCTTTTATTTCCTTTTCTTCTCTGATTGCTGTGGCTAAAACTTCCAAAACTATGTTGAATAAGAGTGGTGAGAGTGGGCAACCTTGTCTTGTTCCTGACCTTAGTGGAAATGCTTTCAGTTTTTCGCCATTGAGGATGATGTTGGCTGTGGGCTTGTCATATACGGCCTTTATTATATTGAGGAAAGTTCCCTCTACACCTACTTTCTGCAGGGTTTTTATCATAAATGGGTGTTGAATTTTGTCAAAAGCTTTCTCTGCATCTATTGAGATGATCATATGGTTTTTCTCCTTCAATTTGTTAATATGGTTAATCACATTGATAGATTTGCGTATATTGAAGAATCCTTGCATTCCTGGAATAAACCCCACTTGATCATGGTGTATGATCCTTTTAATGTGCTGTTGGATTCTGTTTGCTAGTATTTTGTTGAGGATTTTTGCATCTATGTTCATCAGTGATATTGGCCTGTAGTTTTCTTTCTTTGTGACATCCTTGTCTGGTTTTGGTATCAAGGTGATGGTGGCCTCGTAGAATGAGTTTGGGAGTGTTCCTCCCTCTGCTATATTTTGGAAGAGTTTGAGAAGGATAGGTGTTAGCTCTTCTCTAAATGTTTGATAGAATTCGCCTGTGAAGCCATCTGGTCCTGGGCTTTTGTTTGTTGGAAGATTTTTAATCACAGTTTCAATTTCAGTGTTTGTGATTGGTCTGTTCATATTTTCTATTTCTTCCTGATTCAGTCTTGGCAGTTTGTGCATTTCTAAGAATTTGTCCATTTCTTCCAGATTGTCCATTTTATTGGCATAGAGTTGCTTGTAGTAATCCCTCATGATTTTTTTTATTTCTGCAGTGTCAGTTGTTACTTCTCCTTTTTCATTTCTGATTCTATTGATTTGAGTCTTCTCCCTTTTTTTCTTGATGAGTCTGGCTAATGGTTTATCTATTTTGTTTATCTTCTCAAAGAACCAGCTTTTAGTTTTATTGATCTTTGCTATTGTTTCCTTCATTTCTTTTTCATTTATTTCTGATCTGATTTTTATGATTTCTTTCCTTCTGCTAACTCTGGGGTTTTTTTGTTCTTCTTTCTCTAATTGCTTGAGGTGCAAGGTTAGGTTGTTTATTCGAGATGTTTCCTGCTTCTTAAGGTGGGCTTGTATTGCTATAAACTTCCCTCTTAGAACTGCTTTTGCTGCATCCCATAGGTTTTGGGTCGTTGTATCTCCATTGTCATTTGTTTCTAGGTATTTTTTAATTTCCTCTTTGATTTCTTCAGTGATCACTTCGTTATTAAGTAGTGTATTGTTTAGCCTCCATGTGTTTGTATTTTTTACAGCTCTTTTCCTATAATTGATATCTAGTCTCATGGCGTTGTGGTCGGAAAAGATACTTGATACAATTTCAATTTTCTTAAATTTACCAAGGCTTGATTTGTGACCCAAGATATGATCTATCCTGGAGAATGTTCCATGAGCACTTGAGAAAAATGTGTATTCTGTTGTTTTTGGATGGAGTGTCCTATAAATATCAATTAAGTCCATCTTGTTTAATGTATCATTTAAAGCTTGTGTTTCCTTATTTATTTTCATTTTGGATGATCTGTCCATTGGTGAAAGTGGGGTGTTGAAGTCCCCTACTATGAATGTGTTACTGTCGATTTCCCCTTTTATGGCTGTTAGTATTTGCCTTTGCCTTATGTATTGAGGTGCTCCTGTGTTGGGTGCATAAATATTTACAATTGTTATATCTTGGCTCAATCCCTTGATCATTATGTAGTGTCCTTCTTTGTCTCTTCTAATAGTCTTTATTTTAAAGTCTATTTTGTCTGATATGACAATTGCTACTCCAGCTTTCTTTTGGTTTCCATTTGCATGAAATATCTTTTTCCATCCCCTTACTTTCAGTCTGTATGTGTCTCTAGGTCTGAAGTGGGTCTCTTGTAGACAGCAAATATATGGGTCTTGTTTTTGTATCCATTCAGCCAATCTGTGTCTTTTGGTGGGAGCATTTAGTCCATTTACATTTAAGGTAATTATCGATATGTATGTTCCTATTCCCATTTTCTTAATTGTTTTGGTTTCGTTATTGTAGGTCTTTTCCTTGTCTTGTGTTTCTTGCCTAGAGAATTTCCTTTAGCAGTTGTTGTAGAGCTGGTTTGGTGGTGCTAAACTCTCTCAGCTTTTGCTTGTCTGTAAAGGTTTTGATTTCTCCATCAAATCTGAATGAGATCTTTGCTGGGTAGAGTAATCTTGGTTGCAGGTTTTTCTCCTTCATCACTTTCAATATGTCCTGCCACTCCCTTCTGGCTTGCAGAGTTTCTGCTGAGAGATCAGCTGTTAACCTTATGGGGATTCCCTTGTATGTTATTTGTTGTTTTTCCCTTGCTGCTTTTAATATGTTTTCTTTGTATTTAATTTTCGACAGTTTGATTAATATGTGTCTTGGCGTATTTCTCCTTGGATTTATCCTGTATGGGCCTCTCTGTGCTTCCCGGACTTGATTAGCTATTTCCTTTCCCATATTAGGGAAGTTTTCAACTCTGATCTCTTCAAATATTTTCTCAGTCCCTTTCTTTTTCTCTTCTTCTTCTGGAACCCCTATAATTCGAATGTTGGTGCGTTTAATGTTGTCCCAGAGGTCTCTGAGACTGTCCTCAGTTCTTTTCATTCTTTTTTCTTTATTCTGCTCTGCAGTAGTTATTTCCACTATTTTATCTTCCAGGTCACTTATCCATTCTTCTGCCTCAGTTATTCTGCTATTGATCCCATCTAGAGTACTTTTAATTTCATTTATTGTGTTCTTCATCATTGCTTGTTTCATCTTTAGTTCTTCTAGGTCCTTGTTAAATGTTTCTTGCATTTTCTCTATTCTGTTTCCAAGGTTTTGGATCCTCTTTACTATCATTATTCTGAATTCTTTTTCAGGTAGACTGCCTATTTCCTCTTCATTTGTTAGGTCTGGTGAGTTTTTATCTTGCTCCTTCATCTGCTGTGTGTTTTTCTGTCTTCTCATTTTGTTTTTCTTACTGTGTTTGGGGTCTCCTTTTTGCAGGCTGCAGGTTCGTAGTTCCCGTTGTTTTTGATGTCTGTCCCCAGTGGCTAAGGTTGGTTCAGTGGGTTGTGTAGGCTTCCTGGTGGAGGGGACTAGTGCCTGTGTTCTGGTGGATGAGGCTGAATCTTGTCTTTCTGGTGGGCAGGTCCATGTCTGGTGGTGTGTTTTGGGGTGTCTGTGGACTTATTATGATTTTAGGCAGCCTCTCTGCTAATGGGTGGGGTTGTATTCCTGTTTTGCTAGTTGTTTGGCATAGGGTGTCCAGCACTGTAGCTTGCTCGTCGTTGAGTGAAGCTGGGTGCTGGTGTTGAGATGGAGATCTCTGGGAGATTTTCGCCGTTTGATATTATGGGGAGCTGGGAGGTCTCATGTTGACCAGTGTCCTGAAGTTGGCTCTCGCATCTCAGAGGCACAGCACTGACTCCTGGCTGCAGCACCAAGAGCCTTTCATCCACACGGCTCAGAATAAAAGGGAGAAAAATTAGAAAGAATTAGTAGAAGTAGAAAGAAAGAAGGAAAGAAAGGAGGGAAGGAACGAAGGAAGGAAGAAAGAAAGAAAAGAAAAGAAGGAAAGAAGGAAAGGAGGGAGGGAGGGAGGGACGGTGGGAGGAAGAAAGGAAGGAAGGAAAAAAGAAAGAAAAAAGAAGATAAAGTAAAATATAATAAAATTATTCAATTAAAAAATTATTAAGAAAAAAAATTTTTAAAAAAACGGATGGATAGAACCCTAGGACAAATGGTGGAAGCAAAGCTATACAGACAAAATCTCACACAGAAGCATACACATACACACTCACAAAAAGAGGAAAAGAGGAAAAAATCATAAATCTTGCTCTCCAAGTCCACCTCCTCAATTTGGGATGATTCGTTTTCTCTTCAGGTATTCCACAGATGCAGGGCACATCAAGTTGATTGTGGAGATTTAATCCGCTGCTTCTGAGGCTGCTGGGAGAGATTTATCTTTCTCTTCTTTGTTCTCACAGCTTACAGGAGTTCAGCTTTGGATTTGGCCCCGCCTCTGCGTGTAGGTCGCTGGAGGGCGTCTGTTTTTTGCTCAGACAGGACGGGGTTAAAGGAGCCGCTGACTCGGGGGCTCTGGCGCTCTCAGGCGGGGGGAGGGAGGGGCACGTAGTGCTGGGCGGGCCTGCGGCGTCAGAGGCGGCGTGACGTTGCGGCAGAGGCCGGCGTGACGTTGCACGAGCCTGAGGCGCGCCGTGCATTCTCCCGGGCAGGTTGTCCCTGGATCTCGGGACCCTGGCAGTTGTGGGCTACACGGGCTCCCCGGGAGAGGGGTGTGGATAGTGACCTGTGCTCGCACACAGGCTTCTTGGTGGCGGCAGCCTTAGCGTCTCGCGCCCGTCTCTGGGGCCGCGCTGTTAGCCGCGGCTCGCGCCCGTCTCTGGAGCTCCT
>NW_006776528.1:2484626-2485441 GCF_000442215.2 Lipotes vexillifer | reverse complement strand
GGGCGAGCACACAAGCCTCTCGGGCTGGTGAGCGCCGGTCGGCCCCGATGCTCTGTGCGGGAATCTCCCCGCTTTGCCCCCCGCACCCCTGTGGCTGCGCTCACCTCCGCGGCCCCGAAGCTCCCCCCTCTGCCACCCGCAGTCTCCGCCCGCGAAGGGGCTCCTAGTGTGTGGAAAGCTTTCCTCCTTCACGGCTCCCTCCCACTGGTGCGGGTCCCGTCCGTATTCTTTTGTCTCTGTTGTTTCTTTTTTCGTTTGCCCTACCCAGGTACGTGGGGGGTTTCTTGCCTTTTGGGAGGTCTGAGGTCTCCTGCCAGCGTTCAGTAGGTGTTCTGTAGGAGTTGTTCCACGTGTAGATGTATTTCTGGAGTATCTGTGGGGAGGAAGGTGATCTCCGCGTCTTACTCTTCCGCCATCTTCCCGGAAGTCCTACAGGGTGGATTTTCTTATCAAGTTAAAGACGAGGGCTAGTGCCCCAGACTGAAGGAACCACACTCAGAGGGAAGGGCTTGAGAGACCTCCGAACGGGTCACTCCGTCCAGCGGCTGGATGGAAACCACAGGCTGTGAGGGATGCCCACGGCCCGGAGGAGGGAGAGGACCAGCTCTCTGCCAGCCCACAAAGTCCAGATTTCATCTTGGAAGGGATTGTGAATTATAGGAAGGTTTTAGGCAAGAAAATGACAGGACTTATGTTTTAGAAGGACTTTTGGCATCAGGATGGAGGATGCCCTGGAGGGGTGGTTTCTGAGGCAGGGATGCAGAGAGAGAATGTGGTCTATATCGTGTTATCCTTCGTTCCTGGTCTGGAGAGAC
>NW_006776528.1:2469178-2484476 GCF_000442215.2 Lipotes vexillifer | reverse complement strand
GGACTCTCAACCACTGCGCCACCAGGGAAGCCCGAGGCCCCGTCTCTTGTTGAGCAGCTACACGTGTAGAGCTTTAGGGCATCTGACTGAGGACAGAAGTTTGTGCACACAAGTAAGAGTGGGCTGGGCCCAGGTTTCCCAGATGGTCCTTTGCCCAGGAAACATGTTTTCTCCTCCATGTGGGATTTGTTAAGGTTGGAAGTAAAATGAAGTTACTGTTTACATCTTCGTAAAAGTTTCAGGTTTATATGTTTACAAATAAAGGGAAAAGAGTGTGCCAGGCTTTGTTTCGGTTTGGAAATCTGAGAGTATGGCTTTTGTACTATTGAAATAAAACCAGATCACCCAGTGGAGGTAAGATTTACAACAGGCCAGGAGAAAATGGTAATGGTTAAAATAAGACAGGATAAGGTGGAATCAAGCACCAGGAAGGCCTGTCACACAGGAGATGTTTGGAAATACGAAGAGTAGTAGGTTCAGATAATCCCAAAACATGAGGTACCAAAACTGTGCATGAGACCGTCCATGCCTGTTGTCTGCCTCTGAATCTCATGAGACACTTTCTAAAATTAAAAAAAAAATGGGGAGAAGAAGAAAAAGGATGTTGATGACCCTCCCAGACCGATGGAATCACCCGGGGGAGGTATGAGTAGGGACCTTATGCAGGTGGGTTTGGGAATCACAGATCTGGGCCCAGAGGAGCTAAGGGCAAGGGGCAACTGAAAGTGCAATTGAGAGCGTATTTATATAAAATGCTAGCTTATGTCTGTGCTTGTTAGCGGGAGAGGCGTCCGTCAGGGGAGCAGGCTTGTGCCATGTTTCTGATGACAGCCTGGCTTTCCTCTCCCTGAGCTTGTTGCTGTTTGTTGTCCAGATGAAAAATGGGAAACAGAGGCATAAAGAAGAGCTGCCCAGCTAAGTGAATCAGCACAGACTTTCCCGTGTCCCCTGCTTGGTTTTACAATGGCTTCTGAAGAGTTACTAGGTTCCGCCCTCATTGCTGTGGTCATACACTGACCCATCTACAGCCCCTCTGCTCCCTGTGGGCGGGCAGTGAATGCATGTCCAACCCTCTGCTGCAGCTCCAGGGGCTGTTTTTCCAGAGCCAGGGCTCACAGGACCAGGAATCGAGGGTGGAAAGGGAAGGGGGTGCCCCTAGGGACCCACTAGTAGAAGTTTTGCTTCCGGTTCCCCTGACCTTCTACTCTGCTGGTCTAGAGACCTTAGTTCCAGGGGGAGGGAAGCTCACTTAAGGAGACAGCAATGATTTCATGGAACTGGAAGTTAAGAGGCCCGCCTGGCCGCTTTGGGCTCCTCTGGCCTCTAAATCAACAGGCAAAGGAGGGAGTGATGATGTTGGCTGGGATTCCTTAGGGCTTCACCATGCCTGTGACCGAGGCCCTATCCATGCCGGAGGACGAATGGCCCAGGCCCTTCGGGGATGAAGGTTCGGGTCACACCACCAGGGAAAGAAGCACGACTAGCTGAGGTGCTTGCTAAAGGCAAAGAGAATGCAGGGTAGTTAGTGGAAGAAAGTAGCTGTAAATACTAGCCACAAGCTTGTGACCAGTTACAGAAATGAGGACTCTAATTGTCATGAGTATTTCAAATAGTTCCCTCTGTTTTATTATGAGTATGTGTTTGTGTGTGTCTGTGTACATATATTAAGCGACTATTTTTGTTTCCTCTCTTCTCTCATTCCCTTATATAATGTAACATGTATTGACTTTATATCAGTATTTGTGTTGTTAATTTTATGTCATAGTATTTAAGGTACAGGGTGTCAGGAGGAAAGTGAACGTCACTCGAGGGCTCCGCCTCCTCTTCTGGGGAAGGGTTAGGGCGGGTTAGTTGTGTCAGACTAGGTGGAATTAGGACCTCACTGTTGCCTTTATTTGGAGATTAAGTATGTTTTAAGGAGCTGTGTATTGGTACCATGCTAACAAGGGGTGGACTTGTGATGGTTAATTTTATGTGTCACCTCGTCTGGAGTAAGGGATGCCCAGGAAGCTGGGAGAACATGATTTCTGGCTGGGTCTGTGAGGGCGTTTCCAGAAGACATTGACATGAGAATCAATAGACTGAGCACAGAAGAGCTCCTTCACCAGCGCAGGTGGGCAGCGGCCAATCTGTTGGAGGCCTGAATAGAACCAAAAGGCAGAGGAAGGGCTAATTTGCCCTCTGAGCTTGAACTGGGACGTCCATCTTCTCTGACCTCAGACACTGGAGCTTCCAGTTCTCTTACCTTCAGACTAGGACAGAATTACACCACTGTTTTTTCTGTTTCTCCAGCTTGTAGACAGCAGATCACAGGTCTGGCCTCCATAATTGTGAGACAATTACTATTCAATATAAAATAGTGTATCTGTCTATCTGTCTCCCCTGTTAGTTCTGTTTCTTTGGACAACCCAGGCTAATAGAGATGACAAGTGCATTTTTCACAGTAAAAATCCTGCATAGATTGAGAGGAAGTTTAGCCCTACTGGTGGTAGCTGCTGACACTGGAAATGTAGGCCAGGGTGGCCCATAGCACTCAGAAGAGCAGGCAGCCCCCCCACTGACACACAGTATCTCCTGCCTCACCTTTGGCCCAGGCCCTGGGTGAAGAAAGAAACATTTATAACATAAACTTGTCCCTCCTTCAAGCATTCACTATTCAGATACTCATTGAGTTCTTCCTATGAGCCATGCATTATGCTAGACTCTGGGGTAGAGCACAAAGACCAGATACTTGTCCCCAAAGACAAGAATATTGTTAGAATATTGCTGGCGGGTGACAAGAGAAGTGAAGGGTTCATTGTAGTATAGGGAGAGGGTCGGGACAAGGACCAGGGGCTGTGGCAGTGCCCCGGAGAGACCCTTACCTCCAAGAACCCCAGGGGACCCCCAAAGGCAAGCTTCACCTTAGTGAAGCTCTGAATAGGGTTAGCCAGGTGAAGCGGGGCAGGTGGGTGGTCCCAGACAGGTGACAGCGTATGCAAAGGCCAGGAGATGGACGGGAACGTGGCCAATTCAGGAAACCCATAAACATCCCTCAGGCAGGCTCTGAGAGGAGGGGAGAGAGAGTGGCAGGTGAGACCGGACAGATGAGCTCCAGCCAGGTCCCACGAGGTCCTGGAAACTGGCTACAGAGTTTGGAATTTTTCTCAAGGGCAAAAAAAGCCCAAATGAGAGGAGAAAGGACCCTATTCAGGACGATTTCTCACAGGGTTTCTGTTTTGCCGAGAGGGCTCCTGGGAGCCAAGTGAAGGCAAGGAGGCCTTGCCTGGGTCATCAGCCTTCCCCCATTCCTTCCCCTGGGCTCCCAAAGCTGCCGGGAAGAAGAGGCCATGTCAAACCCAGTGCGTAGCCTGTATCCGAGCCTTGAGCGGGTGTAAACTGTTGACTGATGCTCCGACTTGGCTGCAGTGAGTTCCCGTGTGGAAGATCAGTGGGTTTGGTGTAGAGGTGAGATGTACAGTCTGTCCTCCCTGGGATCATCTTGCCATCTCCCATCTGTCTCTCTGAGGCTGTTTTTCGTTTGATCTTACCAGCAACTTCTGTTTCGTTGCCGCCTGTACTTTTTGTTGTCTTCTGCCTCTTGCAGCATTTCATCTTTTTTCATTTCCACACCATCTTCACTTTGACCTTCTGGTCTCCGTCCTGTGCCCCCTGGTGCTCATGGGCTCTTTGTTCTCAGGTTTGTCTGAATCTCCTTTGCTCCCCTATGTTTGCTTTCTGTCTCTCTTCCCTCTCTCCTCCTTCCTGGCCCCTTCTCCTCTGGCATCCCTCAGTGGTGCCCATGGTCTTTTCGTTCCAGTCCACAGCCCCGTACCCCACAGCCGACCACCCCCTCTGGCTCCTCGGCCAGGCCGCCTCTGTCCTCTGACCTGTCCACTAGGACATTTTCTCCTATAAGTGGCATCCGTGGATTTCCCTCCAACACCAAGAGCTTGCATGGCTTTTGTGCAGAGAATAAGATAATCAGGTGCACCTTTTATTTGTGTATTTTCATTTTGCTTAATAAGCACATCTTGAAATTGAGCTGCATGTCACTCACACTGTATCACTTCCCCTGGGGAGTCCGCATTCAGTCTCACTTGAAATTCTCTCCCTGCACAGCCCAGGGAGGGAAGATGGTGCATTTAAAGTTTCTTTGTTGAGCTTCAAACATGGTGTGTCTGTGTCCTTTGTCCCTAATGCAGTTGTGTGTGTTGGAGAGGGGGTCACATCTGTGTATGAGGCAGAAGGAACTCGCAGCTGATCATGGTGTGTTGGGTTTGTCACGTTTATTAGCCACAGCGAATGTGAAGGACCACAGAGGGAAGGAGGGCTCAACCCTGGGGCTGGGAACTCCCAGGATGACTTTGGAAGAGGGACCATTCTGAAAGGCTGGTGCTTTCACTCCACCTGACTCTCCACTGATCCACTCAAGAGAATGACAAGTGAAAGTACCAATTGTCAGAAACATGCTCCACCAGCCGCCTGGCCCCTTCTCTGCAGAGAGGCACCGCCTGGCCACAGGCAAGGGCAGCAGGAAAGAGGGGTTTCCTGGAGTGGGGCAGTGGCCACAGTGCAAACATCTAAGCTGAGTTCCAGGGTCTTCCCTGGGCCCCTCTGGGGTGGAGGGGTCTTCTCGGAGGCTGCAGGCTGGGGTGCTTTACTGGGGTACAGTGTGTCCATAGATGTGCTGATGTTGGGAGGTTGTAAACATAGCTTCTCATCTAATCTCACTGTTAGCGGCAACTGGAGGAGAAAAGGCCCCCCGGGCTTTCATCAAGCGGCGATCGTGATATTGACACAGCTGTACGTCATTGAACCCTCGCTACATGGCAGCCAGGAAGTGGGTGAAGCACTTTACGTATATTACCTTGTTTAATGCTCAAAACAACCCAGTGCAGCAGATGCTGTTTTACCCTTACTTTAGAGATGAGAAACAGGTGCTTGCTAGCCTGGGTAGCGTTCCACGTTGGGAGGCAGCAGAGCCAGAATCTGAGCTCAGGCATTCTGACTACACAGCCCAACCTCAGGCACCGTGCTCCCTTTCATGAGCAAAGACTCAGGTTAATCTGACTCAGAGGAGTCTGATTCCCAGGTGGGAATGGGCCCCATGAGCATGGACCACAGGCTCAGACCATTTCAGAACTAGAAGCACCTTGAAAGCCACCTAGCCAGTGGTTCTCAACTCTGTTGCATATCACTGTTACTTGTGGGTATTGCTAAGCGGCAGCAGTGTTGAAGGCCTCCCCGCTCCCAGAGATCTGATTCAGTTTACTGGGGATAAAGTCATGGCATCCTTATTTTTTTAAAACACCCTGGGTGCTTGTATATTTCACCCATGTTGAGAACCACCGTTCTAATATTACAGATGGGAAAACATGAAACTTAAGAGGTTAACTGGCTTGTCCGAGGTCACACAGGTTACAGGAAGTTATGAGGACCAATCCCAGTCCTGCTACCTCTCATCCAGGCTTTCCCTTGCCCCTGATGAAAGACAAATCCCTCCTTATGTGTGTGAGACACAGTGGACATGATGGGTAAGAATTTGCCCCGACACATGATTGGGTTAGGATAGTAGCTGTGACCTTGGGCTTCAGTTGTCTGTGTTTTGGGTTTGTCTCTTCTGCAAAACGAGCATAGTAATAAGGCCTGTCATAGTGAGTTGTTGTGAGGTGATCATGTGACATGATACCACCTAAAGGTTTCATAATCCTGCCCAGCATATGGTAATTATTTCATCATATGGAAAGTACCCTTCATTAAACATCAGTCTTGCTAGCCATTCTCAAAGTAGTCTTAACTTCAAATTAGAAAAAAATAGTGCGTAAGTAAAAAAAGTTTATTAGACTATAAAATCACTGAGGATGGCTTGTGTTCTTAAACTGTACCTTGAACCCAGTCAAAAAATGGACAGAAGACCTAAATAGACATTTTCCCAAAGAAGACATACAGATGGCCAACAGGCACATGAAAACATGCTCAACATCACTAATCATTAAAATGCAAATCAAACTATAATAAGGTATCACTTCACACCAGTCAGAATGGCCATAGCCAAAATATCTACAAATAATGAATGCTGGAGAGGGTGTAGAGAAAAAGGAACCCTCTTACACTGTTGGTAGGAATTTAAATTGGCACAACCATTGTGGAGAACAGTATGGAGGTTCCTTAAAAACCTAAAAACAGAGTTACCATATGATCCGGCAATCCCACTCCTGGGCATATATCAAGAAGAGATGAAAACTTTAATTTGAAAAGATACATGCACCCCAATGTTCATAGCAGTGCTGTTTACAATAGCCAAGACATGGAAGCAACCTAAGTGTCCATCAACAGATGAATGGATAAAGAAAATGTGGTGTATACATGCAATGGAATATTACTCAGCTATAAAAAAGAATGAAATATTGTCATTTGCAGCAACATGGATGGACCTAGAGATTATCATACTGAGTGAAGTAAGTCAGACAGACAGAGAAAGACAAATATGATATCACTTATATGTGGAATCTAAAAAATAATAAAAATAAATCTGTATACAAAATAGAAACAGACTCACAGACATAGAAAACAAACTTGTGGTTATCAAAAGGGGAAGGTGGGGAGGGAGAATTTAGGAGTATGGGATTAACAGATACAGACTACTATGTATAGATAGATAAACAACAAGGATTTACTGTATAGCACAGGGAACTATATTCAGTATCTTGTAATCACATATAATGGAAAGTAATCTGAAAAAATATATATATATATGTATAACTGAGTCACTGTGCTGTACACCTGAAACTAACACAATATTGTAAATCAACTATACTTCAATGAAAAATCAGAAAAAGAAGTTGAGCAAGTTGACATCACCTGCAGGCCCTTGCTGAGTGCTTACCGATGGCATGTCTGGCCACCTGTTGGCTGAGGTGGGCCTAGCATTCAGATCTTGTGTCGCCATGTTGCCCCTGGCATGTTACCACAAATGGGGCTGCTGTTCTGTCTCCCCTGGTTCTTCTCAATGTCATCACCAGAGTAGAAGTAAAGGCGTTTGCAATGCTGCTGCTGGGGAATAGCATTAGCACTTACCTTACAGACTAACTAGGGCTGTTCTCTGTGGAATTGTTACTCTCAGGAGGCGTGACTTTTTTCATGATTTTTTCCCAGTTCTATTTAACAGAGAAGTCATGGTAGAATGGTGTTTCCTCTTGTCCCTTAGCTGATGAAATGCGATTCCTCCCAAGTCTCCCCTTTCCCCACTGGTCCCTTCCTATATGGCTGTTTTACTCTCAGCTTTTTCTCACCTGTTGGTGTCCACACCTTTACCCTTCCATTCTTTTCACCTGGGCTACATCATATCCGATGACTTGCCCGAGCCCATGACTTCAGCCACTGGGCTTTCACTAATGACAACCAATCACATCTTTGAATTCAATGCCAGCAAGACTGTATCTTCAAGAGCCTATTGGATTCACCTCTGGGAAGTTCTGTGATGTGTTCAACATTGAACAAATCATCTCACCCCACTGTCCTCACCACCCCAAATTCTCTCCCTTGTGTATTAGCGACCTTGAAGAATGGAAACACTATATCCCCATTGCCAAGGACAGAGAACTAGAGGTTGTCCTTGATTCTTTCCTTCCTATAGCACCCCTAATTCAGTCAATCACCCGATCCTATAGATACCCCTTGTTCATATCTCCCCATCTTTACTGTCACTGCCTTGGTTCGGGATCTTATCTCATTTTACCTAACTGATTGCCTTATATACAACCTCTGTCCTCTGCTATACATCCTGTGTCCAGTGGTCACAGTAATAATAATAGAAACATTTATTAGGTTCTTACTAGATCATGGGTACCAGGCTTAGCACTTAGAAAATCTCACTTAAATCCCACGATAGTCATAGGCAGTAGGTGAGAATACGATACCTACACCTTGTAGGTGAGGAAACCAAGGCTAAAAGGGCTTACAGTCTTGCTAGAGATCATAAAGCTTTCACATGGAAGATGGGGTTTGAACCCTTATCTCTTGTTGAAAGGATGCCCGTGGGTGGTTTACCCCCTCCTCGGGAGGCTGAGCTTTTGCTGTACTTTCTCAAAATCATCCTCTTGCTAAGTGCTGCTTCTTGCAGAGAAGAGTCCTTCTTCTTTTATTTTTTGGGGTTTCCCTGTTTCCTCAGCAGTGTTGATTTCATTGCATTTTCATAATATTTCATGCTTTAATTTAATTTATTTAGTGCTATTGTACAGTGCCCTGGGCATCTCTGGAGAAGTGAGAATTTTATAAATAAAATTATTATTACAGCTGCTCTGGTAGCAGCCCCTGAGCTATTTAGTAGATATATTGGTTACTTTCAGTGTTGAAAAGTTTCACCTAAAGCCCTTTATGGCCCAAGTTCTCCCTGTCTTTTGCTGCTGTATCCTGCTTGTTGGAGTCTAGACCCAGTCATGCAGCTTTTCTCCTTACTCTCCCCAGAGTTCCCTGTAATGCATTCTGGAAAACATGATCTAGGTTTTTTTTTTTTCATCTTTTTGAATCACTGAAGTTCCGAGACCCGTTTGCTAGACCTATAGTGTCAGTTTTGCAATGATTCAACCCTCTTTTTCCACTCATGCTAAATAAGACTGCGTTAGTTATTAGACTGCGGCAGAAATCTCTTCCAGGGTAGTCTAGGACTGGATAGGAATTGATCACGACACTTATTTGGAACCGAGAATTTCAGAACTCTAAACTTATGTTTAGAGACTTATGCAGACACAGAATTTGTCAGTCTTGAAAGGAAGTGAAGCCCAAACAAGAGGAATAGCGTGAGAGTCTCTGTGTCCTTGGCCATCATTTTTCGCATTAA
Source organism: Lipotes vexillifer (assembly GCF_000442215.2). Taxonomy (NCBI): domain Eukaryota; kingdom Metazoa; phylum Chordata; class Mammalia; order Artiodactyla; family Lipotidae; genus Lipotes; species Lipotes vexillifer. Next base: position 2,475,655 of record NW_006776528.1, on the reverse strand, counting down.
GGCTACTTTCTGAAACCTGCCTGCTACCTCAGCCTCATAGCTCTTTACTTGCCAGAGATATGAGAGGGCCATTGTCTTCTATTTATAGAATGTCTGTGATGTGATGAGAAATTCACAGGATAAACCAATGGCTGAGCTGTGGTTTCTTCCTGGACATCTCCCAAACCATGCTATTGGATTTGACCTTCTCTCTCTCACCTCCCCACACAGCAGGCTCCTTTTTCAACCAGTTATTTTCAACGAATTTTACTCATTCATTCATTTAGTAAAAATTCGCGAAAAAACCCAAACGAACATTTTGGCCAACCCGGTACATCCCAGCTGTGTGGCTGGCGTGTGCAAGATAAGCAAGACTGACCTCATTCCTTACTGTTGGGGCTTCGGGCTCCTCACGTCTTCTCCTCCTTTCATCGTGACTTGTTTTCGTCTGAAGCAAATATTTTCCTCCTCATTTACAGTTGCATTCAGGATTTCTGAACAAGTCTCCTAATTAACGAAGAGCAATACACTGTGCTGTCTCCGCTCTGTGTTTTTAGAGAACAAATGGGAGTAGCCAGTCTGTCCATTACAAATGAGTTCATTCCCATTCAGGCAGTGGCTGTGGCACATACCTTGCGTGAGTCTTCTTAAGTTATGAACAACATATTGGCTTGAGTCGTCTGTACTTCTTCCCAGCTACACTGGGAGCCCTAGATGAATGGAAGACGCAGTAACTCAAAGAATTCATTGCATTATACATGGTGGCCATGCATAGTTTTAGTAACAGGAAACACAATGAGCTTGTTCAGGGTGGATGTGTGTAGCCTTCTCTGCTCACCAAAGGTTGTTGGCTGTCTAACAACTGTATTCCCTTCTAGCCAAATAAGAATATGAAATGAACTATGACTCAGACGTCTAGGTCAATGAGAAATAAACAGGATGAAGCGTGTTTTGCCCCCAAAGGAAAGAATAATTTCCAATGAAAAACGACTAACCAGAAATATTTAATTTGCTACAAAGGAGGCAGCCTAGAGACCTAATTCAGTTAAGTTTTCCTGCAGCTCAGAAACGCCTCACAATCCACATTGTAATCAGAGAGCACCCAAGAAACTTTGCATTCCTCGGCCCCCTCTTCTCCAGATACATGAATCACTCAGTGGCAGTCTGTATCCCTACTAAGTGCAAGCCACTGTCGACAACATTCCTTGTGCTGAGTAAGCACATTCCGCCCTACTGCTGATTTTACGATGAGTTTGGCTGGAACAGCTCATCTTTTGTTCCCTCTCTTGGAGTCCAGCTAAAGAGGTACAAATCTAGGCCCATCCTCACCCTCCCCTTTCTCCAAATAGACTGTGAATTTAGGAGGCCCTCTTGCCTGGGTCTGGACAGTCCTGGGCTGCTGATTGAATGCTGGCTTGGTCCGTCTGTCCCTACTCTGTTGGGTATCTTATAGCACTCTCATCGTCACGTCATTCTATGTTAGTCCTTTAATAAAAAATGACCAGCTCGCCCAGAGATAACAGAATAGGAATCAGTGGGACCTGCGATTGTCTGCATGCCGGCCTCTCTTGTCAACCTCATCTCCAGTGCATTCTGCCAAACCAACCTCCTCTGGGGCCGAGACATTTGAAAACAGTGCAGCAGCCTCATCTCCTGGGCAGTGTTTTTCTCCATCATTTGCTTTATTAAATATTGATTTTCTGTTGCATTATTAAACCTTAAGTCTAGAGCATAAATTCTGGGCTGATACTTTAATCTGGCTCTCCTCAGCTTTCTTTGGCTTTTGGAACTGATTTTCAGGCCAGATCTCCTGGGGAATCTTTAAGTCAACCCAAGGCCTGAGAGAAATCTGTCTGCAGGAAGGGGAGGAGCCCACACTTGAGAGTAGCTCGCTTCCCAGGGCAGGATAAAAAAGACTGAGCTTGTGTAAAGCAGACCTTGGCTTTGTACTCATACCAGACCCAGAAGCCTGGCCCCCTTGGGATTCAGGTGGTTGTACCAGGAAGGTCTTTTGGAGTCGCACCACCAGAACTACTGAGCAGACAACTGGTGTGCTGAATTGATTTTGGAATCAGACATCAGAGCTCTTCAGATATTATCTAATCCATTATCCATTCACCTTCTTTTGTTTTGGTCTCTGTTATTCCTAGGATTTGAGTCATCAGTTCTAATCACGCAATCCTTTGGCTTTTCACTTATTTTGGACCTCTGGTTCATTCTCATTTCATCTTCCTTTCTTTTCTTTCTAAGGGCCAGTGCCTGAGTGGTTAACTACGTCAATCCACTGTAGGATGGAGCCATCACACACTTTATAAAACACTTTCTGAGGGATGTAGACATCTCCAGCCAGCTGTGTTAGCTAGGGCGATCTCCACGTTTAATTCCCCATCCTGAGAATAGCCTCCTGGACTGGCATTGCCACTGGCCTGAGCCTGGAGATGAGACACAGAGGGAGCATCATGTCCTTGCCTTCAACACTGACAGACAAACAGGAGTATAACTGGAAGTAAATACTGATGGGAGTTTCCCTGGCAGGACTGGAGCGTGTCAGTGTCTCTCTGGAGGTTTGCAGAGAGCTGTGACCATCTCCTGCCTGGACTTCAGCTCATCCCATCTTTCTCTCTGTGCCCTACTAGGTCCTACATCTTCAGAATTCTAGTGTTAGGAAGTTATGCCAGGAACTGTCAGAGCCTCTGGTGAAAGGCTGGGGTTTAGGAGAAGGGTGAGGACTGTCTCACTCTGGGACAGAGAGGGAGACAACCACCCAGGCTGGCCCCTGACACCTGCCGAATGTTAACCTTTAGATGCTGAGGGCCAAGGGCTGACTAAGCCTGTGTGCCCACATCATGTGCAGTTGAAAAAGATTCTTGGGGACTATTTCACTGAAAATGCATGAAGGTCAAGGTAGAAGACACTGCTTCCTTTTCCCCAACCTCCGCCATATCCCCAAAGAATAAAGGACGTGCTCTTAACACACGGAGAAACCCCGGGTCCTTTATCTTCCCACAATTCCTTTCCCCAAACCTGAGTCTCTCCATAGTAGGAGGTAGGTAGGTGGGTAGTAGATAGAAACTACCACTCATTTGAAGACTGTCAGTGATGGGGAACCATCTAGTCATGTAGGTCCGGTTTCCTTTAGAAGAGCTCTAGCTTTTTTTTTTTCTTAATATTCAGCCAAAAATGTGCCTCCTTCTAATGTCTGACTCTTGGTTATTCTCCTAGAACTACACAGAATAAGTTGAATCCTTTGCAGTAATAAAAAGTGCTTGGCTTTGAATAGAGAGATGTGAATTTTGAATCTTACTACCCATGTAAATTTCCATAAGTTATAGATCAAAACGGCTGAATATTAGCAGTTGTGTATGTTTCAGTCTGATACTTAATCTCTCTGAGTTCTGGTTTTCTCATTTATAATGGCCTGAGTATAACCACTCATCAGTTTATTGTGAGGGGGGATTAAAGCTAGGTGAAATGCCTAGTATTAGGAAGCATTCAGTATTTTTTAAAATTCAATTTGACAAATACTTGTTAAACTCCTGCTATGTGCCCGACACTGTCCTGAGTGCTGGTAGTAGGAAAATGAGCCCTAAATGGTCCTGACCTCATGCTGGAAATTATAATATTTGACGATGCCTGCTAACGTTCCTTAAGTCTCCCCTTCTCCCCTAAGTAGATAGTTCAAGCATTGCATAGGTTTCTCCTTGTACTTACCTCATTATATTCTAATTATCTCTTTACCTAAAAGATGTAACTCTTTGGGGCTCAAGTATTATCCACCGAATGTCAGATACTGTGCTCAGTAAATGTGGGTTGTTGAACGAATCTCTAATTCCTCATCATTCATTTTGTGAGAGATTCTAGTGTCTTTACTTCTCTCTTTAGATGTTCACTAACTTTCTCCCAGGGCAGCCCAGCTCACGGAGACCAAACACACCCTCTGACCTTCATCCAGTCCCCGCCTGTCCTGTTGCTGACCCCTTAATAAAGGATAATATCCTTTCATGCCTCTGCCTCTGTTGTCTGTTTGCTTCCCTCACTGACGGTTTCTCCCAGCCCACTCTGTGCCATGGTTAAAAACTCCAGCTGAATTGCGGGAATTCACTCAAATAGTAGAAGAGGGTTTATTGGAAAGATGGGCAGGTGCTGTGGAAACAGGAGGAGCAGCAAACCCTCTAAGGAGGGCCTGGGATCCTCTGCGCTCTCTATGGGGGCTGTGGTCTCCTTATGTTTGCTTCTTTCCTCGATTCTCCTATGACCTCTTGAATCTTTTCCTTAGGGTTTCTCTGGTCCCCCTAACTTCATCTCACATGCGGCCCTGGCCTGCCTCTGTGCACATCCACACAGCTGACAGATCACAGCCAAGTGACTTGGTTTTGGTGCCTCAAGTTCAGATTAGCAGGACCTCAAGTCAGATGGTCTTCGTTTGGGTCAGGTGACCACACTTATTCCAATCACCGAAGGCTGGGGAGAGGGTAGAGATAATAGGGTATGTGTCTATTTAGGGTTCTGCTCTTGCAGAACTTGGTATGGGTAAAGGGTTAGCAGTTGTCGACTTTCATAAAGAGATGTTTTGTAATGTCTACACGTTAAAACCCACGGGTGGTTTGCACGAACTGTGTCTGCCTCCCCCTGGTTCCTCTCATCTACTTTACTCCCTTTTCTGAGCACTCTGGCTGAGACACAGTCAGAAAATGTGTTCAGAGAACACAAGGCTTCTCTACCAAAAAAAAAAACAGGACTTGGGGAAAATCTGTTCATTGGCTAGAAATCACCCTAAGTTTGGTTGGGTGATATAGATATGTTTTGGCCTTACAGAGGAATGAGACTATTAAAATCTACTTTAAAAAAAAAAAATCAGAGACAGTATTGGAAAGGCCAGCTAATTCCCAGGTCCCCCCGAGCACGCAGCCTCACAAGATGTGTAATCCCATATCTGTGCATCGTGGAGGGCTCCAGGTCCCATAGGAATATTGCAAATGGGTTGGGGGCCCAGGGTCTTTGGGCTATTTCTGTCTCAAGTTATTTTGATTTTTCCGTCTGAAGCTGTCAGAAACTCAGGAACTGATCATTTGTGCTGGAAATAGCACCACTTGTGCCCTTTGTTTCGATTGCTTTTGCCATGTTTGATAGGCGAATTTGATTGCTGGCCACAGAAAATTGCATTTGTGTCAGGAGCATTCTGAACAGATCAATGTAGGAGGAGGAAACCAGGCAAGATCAATTGTAATACCAAAGGACTGGTATAAAAAGTCATGCCCCTCACATGTCATCCTGTAACTCTCTGTGTCTGAACATCTCCCAGTTATCTAGAAGAGAGGGAAATAACTCCACGTCAGTCCACCCGTCCTTACGCAGAAAATGTGCCAAGAGTGAGACAACCTGTAATACTACAAATAATTATTATAATTGCTCCACATATTTTCCAGGTTCTGTGTTATCTCCTATATGCACATTTCTAATTTAAACTTCAATAGAAGCTTTGAGTTAAATCTCTTCATCATTACCCTTTTATGACCATGGAGTCGGAGGTTAAGTAATCTGTTTATGACTGTTCCTGAGCACAGAGGAGGTGGGGTTTGGGACTTCTGTTCTGACTACTCCAAATGCTATGCTTTTTACTATCGCTGTTTGTTTTCTTCGTATTTTTAAACCACAAGGCTGGTTTACACCGACGTGAGTAAGCATTATGATTGCCGCCGCTACTCCTTGCTATTTTGGTAACTCGACCAGAGGTGTGTAGTTGGTTCGCCATTTCCTCCTTTCCGTGAGGGGACGCTGAGATCCTCAGAGGACGGTTTCTCAGACTCTTATTACATATGTAATAGTTGTATGCATGTGACTTTATAAAGTGTCTTTCCTGTCTTCCATCACCAGCAGCTTATGAAGCAGGGCAAGTATTATCAGGCCCATTTTCTAAGTGAAGAAAGTGAGGCTCAGAGAGTGTAACTAGTGTCCAAGAAAGTAAAGAGGGAAAGCCCCCTGGCTACAGTGCTGCTGGTCTTCTCACTCCCCTCCCTTCTGTGAGATGAAGCATTGACTTTTAACCACAGTACAGCCTAAATGGGCTGAACCTTTTTCTTAAGTGTTGGACCGTCTCCATCCCTGCTCTCTTAAAAGCATGGAACAACACCTGCAATGACAGCATCTACCAAAAACATTCCAGAATGCTCTAGCCAAAGAGTGTGTCTTCTGTTCTTTGGTGTTCGACGATAAGCGGTTTGGTCCTACCTACTTTGACCCTACCTACCTCTTAATAGCTCGCCTTCAACAGAGAGAGGCCTTGGATAGAGGACTCCACTGGCTACTGGAGGACCAGCTCCACGACTCAGATACTTAGTAATTTAGTCTCATCACCGCTTTATTACCAGAGAATGTTTCCTGATGGCCTTCTGCTTTCTAGGCCCTTTGCCGGGCACTTAACCTTGGCTGACCTTGGACAAGTCACTGAGCTTCTCCAGGCGCAGATTCTGTCATCTGCTAAATAGACACAATAGTGAT
>NW_006776528.1:2460773-2469135 GCF_000442215.2 Lipotes vexillifer | reverse complement strand
TTCCCTACTTCAAATAGTTATTGTTAAGAATAAAATTACAACACGGATGTGAACTGGTGAAAGGCAAAGAAATGACTCCTGTACTTATATCCTGTGATATGTACTGTTAAGCTCTCAAAAATGTTTGGGAATGGATTGACAAATGAAGACTGCTTTTCTACATACCCCAAGGGGTAACCGAAAACAAGGCTGACAGAGTGACATCATGGACTCAGGTGTGTTGGATGAAGGGCTGGGTAGGACGGAAGTTGCCATGTCCTCCCTGTTTCCCTCTGGGTGGAGGGAGCTGCCTTGGCGGGATTTATCTACTCATCCCTGCTTTTGGAACTGCTTTTTGCTCTGAATGGTGTGATTTCTGTGGCATTTTCTTCTTTCTCTTTCTCTCTCTGGCAGTGACTCTTTGAAATATTATTTTGCTTCCTCGACGGCAGGGCTATATAATTGATGGCCTCTCTGGGTTGCTGGAGCCCTGCATTTAAACCACGCTCGCCTTGGCTCCAGTGTCTCCGAGTTCATTACTTTTTGAAAAGCCTCACGTCTGTTTGTGTTCAATGCTCGTTGCTCTGGAGAGGGAGGTGACTGTGAGGCAGGAAGAGGAGTGCGGAGCAGAATTCATGGTCATCAAATCCTCTCTTGTCCTTAGATGGATATTTCCGAGTAACAGGACTTCACGTTTATCTGACGTGGCTGTTCTGAACCAGGGGACCAGGGACCTGCACTTTCCCCTGCAGCATGCTGGAGGGGCTCTGCCACATGCAGTCCTGGGAGGTAGGAGGCTGCGGCTTTGCAAATAAAGTGGGTAATGAAGGTGTCCAGCTCAGGTACTAGAGAATGATTTAGTGCAGAATATATACATGTTAAGATTTCTAAGCAAAGGTGTGCGGTGACCTCGGTTCTCAGTGACAGAGTGGGCGGAGGCACGTTTCCTCCCCACCTCAGCCTGGGGTCTTCTCTCTGCTCTGCAGGGATCACCACGTCCCGCTCAGCCCTGCTCTCTCTTTTAGCCCACACTGTTATCCCCCCATGTATGTCCACACCCTGTCTCCTGCCCTTGTGCTCCGTAAGCATTAGAACCTCAGATTTGGTAAAGTCAACCAAGTTTGTAGAAATTTAGAGTATAACAGAACAAGGTCTTTAGGGCAGATGAAGAGGAGTGCCTCCACTTTCCTGGAGATGGAGATGCAGAGACTGAGAGTTGGGAGTGGTTGTGAGAGGTATAAACTGAGAACCTTTAGTTAAGATCCTGCCGTTCTCTGCAACTTCCTTCTCACCCTGAAACAAACAAACAAACAAACTAGCCCATTCTCGAAGACTGAAATTAACTGCCTTCTCTGAGAAGCCACTCTTAGAGTACCACTCTCCACCCCACCCCATTTCAAGAAAGCTGTGGGTCTCCGTCCTTGAACTTTCAAAGATTTTTGTTCCTCTCATGACTGCAGCACTCCCTACATTGTTTGGGATTATCCATCTCAACGGTGCTCCCTTTGCCCTCATTTCACTCGGACAAGAGCCAGGCGGGTGTTTTGTTTATTTCTGTATCATTACCCTTTAGTGTGGTCCTAACATATGCTTGACATCAAAGCACATTGAGATCGTCCCCCCCCAGTCACGTGTCACTGTGTGCAGAAGTGAATATGTGTTGTGGGCAGAAGGCGTGTTCATTCACCAGCCCTTGGGAAACTCACATGGCTTCTCCCTGCAAAGGGAGAGGAGTCAGGTGATGCACCTCAGGTGGGGCTGTGTGCACAAGGCTAGGTGATAAAAGATGGGCATTTGTAAAAGATGCGTTTTGGGCATTTTGGTCAGTTAGAGAGATAGAATCATCCTTCAAAGATAAAAAAGAATATATGCACACATAGCAAAATTAGTTTCAGGAAGAGTCTTCGTCTCGGTAGGAGATGAAGCACTTTTAAGTTGAAGGCAGTTCCTTCCCTTTTGCAGTCTAGCGAGTAGAAGATATTGTCACGCCTTGTCGTTTGAAGGGTGTAAACTAGATTATATAAGTAACAGAAGAGATCATGCCTACAGTGGTGTGGAACAAATAAATATTTGAGAGACTTTTCTCTATAAATGCCAAAGGACTTTCCAGAGAAGACACCAAGCAGTAGATGTCCTCACAGATTATGCTTGACATGCGGTGTTATATCTATCTATGCCCTAGTACTCGGGGAGTGAGGAAGGATTTAGCCTCTCTGAATCCTAGTCAAGTATATGAGCCTAAAGTCTATTGTTTCTTTGTTGCTCAGCCTTCTCCTTGATGTGTTCCTTGCTAGATTGTGTGGGTTATAACAGCCTAAAGCTCAACAAAGTGGAGGTGATTATCAGAATTTGAAATGCTGTGATGTTTTGCTGCCAGAAAGTAATTGATTTATTAGAGACATCACAATACATGCACAGTTCCACATAAGAGGTTCCTTTGAACTTGTTAAGTATCGAATCCTGTGGGATTTGACTAATTTCTTTCAGAACCATGGACAGAAACTCCCTTTCATTCTGATTCAGTTGGCTTTAGACAAGTAAACTCCAGTCCAGTAACCACGATATGACTCAATTTCATAGCTTCAGCAATTCCAGCTGTCGAGTACCAGAACATTAATACGTTATCATGTGCTTACGTTACCACAAAGTGGAGCAAGGGACAAGGTAGGCTGACTTCCTGTTTTTATCCTTGCTGTTGTTTCGTTGCTAAACATAAGGATATTTTACAGCAAGTCAGATAAAATACAGAACATTTCAGAAGGCATTTGAATTTTTCCTAACAAGCAACCTCTTAGTAATGCTGTCCTTCAAAACTCTATGCATGGAGTCATAATTGAGTTCAGTGGTTCCACATTTGAGCAGTGAACCAAGCAGACTAACGAAACGCTGAGAGCTAGTGAAAATCTTGTTGTTGAAAGAGGTGAAGCCCCAGTGGGGTATGGGCTAAAACACTGGGAAGATTAGGATCTCTGCCTTAATGGCTGTGAACTAGTATACTTATCCTGACCAGGTAAACCTCAGTTAATTCCCAGTTGCTTCAGGCAACTGTTCAAAACCTTTTTAAAAATAAAAAGACACAATCTTAATCCAGGATACTGTTTGCTTCCTTATTCAGTGTTAGATTATAAATGTTCCAAAGCAACTTTTTTTTACTCTTCACACGTGACAAAATAAATGAAAACTAATAATGGAGTAATTCAGAGACTTGACTGACTAACTCACAGTAAACTGGATTTTAGAATACATATCCATGTTGATGCCAGAATTTAAAATTTTTATGGAACATAAAATGATATAGGTCTTAGATAACATGGAGTACATGTCATAGATAGGAAAAGTGTCTTCTTATAGATGGGGAAACTCTGGATCATCAGAGCCTCATCCCTTGGCTGAGGTCTCAGGGATAAACACATAGATTATGCTTAGTACCTGTTTGAAAAAAAAAAGGCGGGGACAAACTTTAATATGATGTAAGTTACCTGTTTTTTTCTTTATTATCTGGAAAAGCCGCAGCGCTTCCTTCTTACCTAACACAGCATTCATATCACTGAATATCATTCCCATTTTGCCCTTTATCGAAAAGAAATTTAAAGCTTATCATCAGACTGTGTGTTAACATTTATGATTGCCATTGGAGGTATTCTCCTTTTCCTTGGACCTTACTTTATGTGTTTATTTACTCTTTTATCTTGTGTTTCCATTGTAAGATGTCTCAAGTTTATTGTGGAGATTGTGGAATATAAATAATTACGGATAATTTAATTAATAGATATATAATTTAACATATATAAATATATACAGTGCGTAATTATGTATAATTTAATGTTGTTTTAAATATGCCCTGGACAACTGACAACTTGTGTTTTTTATGCATGTGGATCCTTTGTCTATTTTAAAACTTGAGTGTGGGGTAGGAATGCTCATCATTTGTCCATCAAGAAAACATGATGGGGAAGAAGGGATTAAAAACTGAATCGAAATAATAAGGATTTCTGTAGTGTAGATACAGGCCATCTAAGAGAGCAAAGATTTTTATTCAGAACAAAAATGATTTTTCAGTATTATGGGAAATGTAGGTTATTAGAATTTAACATTTAACTTGTCGGTTGGATTGATAGATTCAAAGCAGAGCAAAACTTGGGTGTTTCAGTTATTCAGTTCAAACAATTACATTAATTAAGTAAGCTGAATTCACTTTTTAGTCCCAATTTTATATATTTCGCCGTTCATTTACTGAATACCTGCCATGTTTCAGGCGCTCTGTGCTGTCTGGGTATTAAAAGATAAAAGAGAATTGCTGTTCTCAAAGGGTTTTCGGGATGCTTCACCCTTTGTTAACATCTAATGCAATGAACTGTTGTAAGATGCTGGAGAAACAAAAAAGAGGGTTAAAACTGACCTGGTTCAAGGTAGAGAAGTCAGGTGAGGCATCTAGATTGGGTCTAGAATTAAAGGCTAACAGAAGTTAGCTGTGTGATGATAGAGCATCTGCTGATCCAAGGAGCCAGAATGGATGCATGAGAGAAAATTCTGGGGAGAGGAGGATGGTACAAGGATCCTAATGCAGTTTATGGGCACTAACGGTTGAAAAGTAGGGGTGGATAGGCAAAGGCTGTGAGTGTGTGTGTGTGTGTGTGTGTGTGTGTGTGTGTGTGTGTGGGGGGGAGACTGTGTGTGTGTGTGTGTGTGTGTGTGTGTGTGTGTGTGTGTGTGTAGGGGGGAGAGAGAGAGAGAGAGAGAGAGATCGAATGCGCACCTTACAGTAAAGCATAAGCTTGCAGAGGTGTAAACGTGCCAGTCCTAAAGGTCCTCGGTTTCTACACTTAGCTAAAGGTTTTACACACGCTAACCTGAATGAAAAGAGACTACTTTAAAAAAAAAAAAAAAGAAAGAAAGAAAAGGGACTACTTTAAAATATTATACGCCAAGGAGATTTGCATTTCTGAAAAGATAACTTGAAGTCATTTTGGAAGATGGTCTGGAGAGGGTACAAAACTGGCATACCCTACTCTAGTAATTTCAGGGGAGCAGTGAGAATGGCCTGAGTTAAGGTAATTAGCCATGGTGATGGATAAACTGTAGAGTCAAATTCTTTTGTCACCACTGAAGATCCATGGGACTTGGTGACTGGCATGGAGAGTAAGGAAATTGAAGCAGAATGGGAAGACGCCTCGATTGCGGGGTAGTATAACATAGTGGTTTAGCACTGAGAGCTGACTGGCTGTTTTATTTTTGGGTTTTTTTTTTTTTTTTTTTTTTTTTGGTGGTACGCGGGCCTCTCACTGCTGTGGCCTCTCCCGTTGTGGAGCAACAGGCTCCGGACGCGCAGGCCCAGCGGCCATGGCTCACGGGCCCAGCTGCTCCACGGCATGTGGGATCTTCCCGGACCGGGGCACGAACCCGTGTCCCCTGCATCGGCAGGCAGACTCTCAACCACTGCGCCACCAGGGAAGCCCTTGACTGGCTGTTTTAAAATCTGGCTGTTTGACTGTGACATGTGTCTTAACCTCTCTGAGTCTCAATTTTTTCACTTGAAATCGGAAGCGATAATAATAGCAATGTTACTTCACATATACTTTCAAAAAGTTATTGGAATATCTGATACTCTTCCTTAAACCTTTTTAAAGGTCCGTGAACACCCGTTTAAGAGCTTTTGGAATATAAAAGAGAGACTGATTGGGTCTGGAGAGAAAGGTGATTCATTCAGTATGGAACTTCACATTCACTTTGTATCGTGTGTTCACCGTCTGATAAATTATTTCACAATCTGTGATGATGAAAGAGAATTAAGAGCATCCTTAAAGAGGATGAAATTATCCAATAGAGAGATGTTGGAGTTGATTAGCAAGGGCATTTGGGAGACAGAGAGAAGTTGACAGTCATGTTAAGTCAAAAATGACTTTTAAAGAAGCTACTAAACAGTGATGGGTTATTATTAAAAGCAGAGATTAGCCAAGAAGTGAAGCAGACAACTTCAAAGGAACAAGAAGAAAGGGGAAAATGTCTTTAAATCTTTAAAGGAAAAGGACAAATGATAGAAATTTTATATAACTGAATAGCTTCCCCTAAACAAGTAGTTTTGGTGTGCCCTTGATTCCAGAACTGCAAGCTCTAGGTTTCCAAGCCCAGAGGAGAAAAAAACAGAACAAAACAAACCCTCCCAAAATTTTTTGTAAGTTGTGTCCTGGGCAGCTGGACACCAACACAAAGACCTGAGTTACTAATCTCTTATAAGTTTGATACCTTTATAGTCACCAAAGTGAAGAGTTCAGATCGCCACCTCCACCCCACTTATCCTTAGAGGATGAAAAATTAAATCTGGTGAAGCTTCCTGTTGTCAGGTTGCCTTTCCAGTGTTTTTTGCTGCTACCAGTCCCAGGCAAACATGGGCCCCTTCCCGGAAAGAGTTTCAGGAAAAAAAAGGAGACGGAGAGAGAAAAGCAATAAAGAGCAAGAGGGAGAGGGAGAGGAAGAATGGAGAGGAAAGAAGTGATAAAGCTGGTTCATCGCTGTGTGGATATGGTCTGTCATCCAACGCTATAAGTAATATTACCTATTTTACTTGAGGATCTCAGAGTAAGTTACTAAAAGGTGAGCTGTTCTTCTAAGTACACCAGTAATTTCTTAGTGTCAACTCCCAGGGCATCTTTGCAGTACTCTTTCTGCTGAAATTGATGTCATTGCTACCACTCTCTTTCTTGATATTTTTTTCTAATTTTTCATAAAACAGCTCTCTCCTGACATTCACCCAGCTCTAACCCACTCCATCTCAGTCCCCTTTGTTTAATAACCTAAATCCTTCTCATAAATCAAAAGTGCTGGCATTCCTCTGGGTTTCAACTTTGAGTCTCTTCCTTTCATGTTTTTCCCAGGTGATGCTACTCAGCCATGGCATTAGTTGGAGATCCTGATGTGGACAGGCCTCAGGGTGTGCTCTGCCTCTGAATTCCCACATGATTACAGGTTATCTAATGAACATCTTAACATGTATGTTCTGCAGACAACTTGAACTCAACATATTTCAAACCGCCCTTATTATCTTCTGTACCTAACTGGGTTCTTGGTCTCAATCGACAGAAATTGACTCGGGTTGACTTAACAAAAAAGGAATTGATTGGAGCTATGTTGTAGAACTCATGAAATTCACAGAGGGCCCATTCAAACATGTGAACGAGGTCAATACACAGAAAAAAATTCACAATACAGGAAGAGTCTCTCCAGGGCATTGTGGCCACAACAGCTAACGCAGGAACCGTTCTTGGCACTTTTGTGGTCCTTCTGACACCTCTGAGCGCCAGACATCCCAACAAGAACGAATTCTGAAGTGTTCCTGCCTGTTCTCATCACTTGCTATAGAGGCAGGGTCCTTGGCAAAAGCACCCAGCACACAGAGACCAGATGATATGTCCATTCTCCAGCTACTGGAGTGTAAAAGCACAACTTTTGGGCCTTACCAGGTTTCAGACTAGACTCACACTATCTAGGGTTTCTGATATATAGGAAGAGGGTTCAGAGTCCAGGTAATATCTTGAAAGAATGAGAACTGCCCACTGCATATTCCATGAGATAAGTCTACCCAACTGGTATGTTTCATCTCAACAAATGACACCAACATACATTCAGTCCACCAAGCTCAGAATCATCTGCAACTATTTCTTTTAAATATGTCTCGTTATTATGTATTTATTTATTTATTGGCCACGCAACATGGCATGTGGGATCTCAGTTTCCTGACCAAGGGTCAAACCCATGCCCCCTGCAGTGGAAGTGTGGAGTCCTAACCACTGGACCACCAGGGAATTCCCAAGTATTTCTTTCTCTTTATGGTACGCATCTGTTTTGTTGGTGTTGTTTATTTAAGTCACTAAGTCTTACAATTTAATTGACCAAATATTCCTTAACTCCTTTCCACTCTACTTTTTTCCGTCTTAGATCAACCTATGCCATTTCTCGAGGACTTTTAATACTTTCAAGCAGTGATGAGGGGAAGGGTGTAAAGGCTGTGGACTCTGCGTGTACAAATCATACTTCTGTCACTCACTAGCTGAGTGACCTTCAGCATTTTCCCCCAGCTTTGCTCTGTGTTGTATGTAGAATAAGCTTAATAATATACCTGTCACGTAGGGTTTTGCTGCAGTGATTGGTTGAGGCAGAATATGGTTAAAGCACTGTGGATGCTCACAAACAGTAGTCATTCCCTACAGGTAAAGTAAGGTTAAAAGTAAGTTATCAGGGGCTTCCCTGATGGCGCGGTGGTTGAGAGCCCGCCTGCCGACGCAGGGGACGCGGGTTCGTGCCCTGGTCCGGGAGGGTCCCACATGCCGTGGAGCGGCTGGGCCCGTGAGCCATGGCCGCTGAGCCTGCGCGTCCGGAGCCTGTGCTC
>NW_006776528.1:2449585-2460658 GCF_000442215.2 Lipotes vexillifer | reverse complement strand
CTGGGCGTCCGGAGCCTGTGCTCCGCAGCGGGAGAGGCCGCAGCGGTGAGAGGCCCGCGTACCACCAAAAAAAAAAAAAAAAAAAAATGAGGAGCAGTGGTGGTGAGGTGGTGAAGATGATAATAATGGTGGTAGTAATAATAGTAACTTCCTCTAACCAGTACCCTCCAATACACAGCCTATATTGCTGTCAGCATTATCGTTCCAAAACAAAGATTTGATGTTGTTACTCTCCTGCTTGGAATCCTTTGGTGGCTGCCATTCGCTGTGAGATAAAAACCAAACTCTTTCGTAAGGTATATAAATTCCTGCGAAACGGGACCCCAACTTATCTTTCTACCACTGTCTTCTGCCACTTGTCACCACTCAGGTTACAGTAGGGGGACACGGACCAACTCATTCCTCAGCATCTCAGAGATTGTACTTCTCCGAGTTTTCACACACATACTGTTTCTTCTTCCTATAACACTCTCCGATCCTTTGCAGCCTTGGAAGACCCAAACACATGGCAGCTTTCTTTGTATCCCCACCCTTGACCTCCTCCCTGTGTGCCCATCACACTTGGTCCATGCACATCACATGGTGACGCTGTACAGTGTTTGTTCCATATATTGTCAACCTCTACACCTGCTGGCATGCCCTTGCCCTGAATGCTCCTGTCTTATTCATCTCTACCTCTGTTATGTGGGACTGGCACATAGTAGGTGCTCAGGGAATGGCTATTCAACCCGTGCATTAATGCACACATTTGTAAGGACTCTGTGAAAACCCAGAGGAGTCCAGGGAGAGGTGTAGCAACTTGTTCCCGATGAGTGCACTGTGTCCCTCCGGCTACACTTGGCAGTGAAGCAAACAGGCAGAGCATCTGAGGGCGTTGACTCCCGCAGTTCTGCTTTAATCATTTCCAGTTGGTGCTTGGCACCAGGCACCTTGCTGGATACTTTAACATAATACCGGGAGGACACAGTCTTCTTTTTTCTGAAGGAATTTTCATTTCAGTAGACTCTAGTCTACTTCTTCAGTAGGTTAGTGGACATCATCCTTATGGGACTCTGGAGCCAAATTTGCAATCACCATTAAGGGGAAGAACCCATGGGCTGTGCATTTCCTAGTATCATTTTCTAAAACTGATATCACTACCTTTATTAAGCACAGGTGCCGCATGAAAAAGCTCTGTGTTCCTTGCGGGAAGCAGGGCAAATATGTTTTCTCTGGATCTAAGAAACTGTAGAGACTTTGCATCCCTTCTCCAAGAAATAGTCACACACCCTAATTAGGCTAACTGCCACTCTCTTTATTGTATTTGAAAACAGTAAGTACTATTGGGTGAAACTAAATTATCTAATTGGTAGACAGAAAAAAAAAACCAGCTGAATTGAGAAAATAATTCTTACAATATTTAATGAAAAAAACTAATTTTATACAAATGCATGAACTTTTTATTTGTTGAATATACCACACTACCCAGAAAGAATCCCGTTGGAATATTATATTCTGGAGACCAGAGTTGGGAAATTCCTTACCACACTACCCAGAAAGAATCCCGTTGGAATATTATATTCTGGAGACCAGAGTTGGAAAATTCCTGCTGTAAAATGCTTCCAATCCCAGTCACCATGCTCTGATTCAAGAATGCAGGATTTTGGTGAATACTTGGAAATTATGAATCATTATCTAATAAGCAAAGGTGCACCAGCAAAGGCAGAGCGCCTTCATTTCACTGATCTAAAGGATTGCACTGATTTCCCTGTAGTCAAAGCAAACAGTCTCAAGTTCTCCATTGCTGAACGGCAACCATCACTGCTCTAGAATCTGATGCTTACACCCGACTATCCTCCTGCAACACCTTCACCCTTGCCTGTGAGCTACTTGGTGAATGTTACCTATGTTATTACTGTGGAAAATCATTTGATCTTAGCATCTCCTATGCATGCAGTTGAACTAAAATAGGAAAGAGACCCTCTCTGGAAAGGACTGGCTGTAGGGGTAGCCATGGTTCTTCCTGCATCATATCCTGTGTCCACCCACCAAAAGGGGGAAATTCCACCAAAACGTCTGCCTCCTTGCTAGGGCTGGAGAAAAGGATTTGTCCCTTCTCTGCCCACTTTACTGTCTTGGAGAAGAAAGGGTGATACTGAGTTGACCCCTAGTTCCTTGAGCAGTTCCAAAGCAGACTCCTCTCCCTTCATTCTCTTTGGACCCTCCTTTGCCCAGGTGTAGAAGGCACTGCAGTAACAGGCAGGTGGAGCTCTGCTCCCTCTAAGACTGTCCACCAACTCCTGGCTAGGTAGACCAGATGACTCCAGGTGAAGAGCTGCTCCTTTTCAGTTCAGGTCAGAGGAAACAGGAAGTCCCTTTTCCTGCAGGTCTGCTGCACTCCATATCCTCCACCTGGCAGTAAAGCTGGTGTAGCCATTGATCCCACTTGAAGCTTGTTCCATCCCTCGACTGTTAGTACCTGAAAGGAAGGCCCAGGGAAAGATGAACATCCTAAAATTTCAGTGCTGCATTTTTTGAATTTAGGTTATTTGTAATTCTGCCACATGAATTCAATGAAACATTAGCTACACATAGTTTTCTGGCTAAAAAATATTCAATTATAGGTATTGGGTCTTTAGGCAGGTTAACACAGCATTATTAATGTACTGTGTCACTGTGAACCTACGCTATACATCATCACATCATCAGGGTCACGTGTTGCAGTTTAGGAGGTGACATTCCTGTGAAACTGTGTGCCCGGCCTTCTGTTTCCTGCTCGTCTTTTGCGTTGTTTTAATTTCCGTTGATTTGGATTTTTACTGAAGTCTGCCTCAGCACAGCAGATTCTTTGGCTGAGATTGTTTATACATTGTGACAGTCTTATGATGATATCTGATCTGTTATTCTCCCAGTTCCTCTAAAAAAAAAGCCTTGTGTCTGTGTTCAGTGCTATAGAAATAGAAGAACTTTTTGACAAAAACGGAAAACAAAACAAAAATCTCTTACGTGCTGGATGTCGGAAGACATTACATGCTTAAACATCACATTCCCTCTCTGTTGCTCTCTGCTCACTCCTTCCCAGCACATGTGCGTGAATACAGATATATACACAGAGGTGCATATATGTCTGTGTACATGCAGACACGCCTATCTACCGACACACATGCATGAACACGTATTTTGTGGGAGATGTTGAACTTTTTGCTGTTCCCTTTAATGTACACTTCTCACTTTTCTTTCTCAAGAGAGGAGGTTTTATTCCATCAGAGCATCTCTCTGAAATTAGCCCTGCATTTATAATGCATGTAAAGATTTTTTCCAGTGCTGGTCTAATGAAAAATGATACCCAAAATTAGCACTTGCCACCTCACAATTATCCCATTGCTCATGATTCGGTTATTCCACACATAGTTATCTTTTTCCCTCCCCAGTAACTACATAAGCGGGCTGTGGTAAGCTACTCCAAAATAAATGACCAGGCATTGTTAATTTTGCTGTATATAGTTTTAAAATGTCAGTTATTAAAAGAAGAATATCTGGTTGGAGACTCTGGGCCCAATCACCAAAGGAGGCTCCAGATCCATGGCATGGAGGAGGGTTGGAAGTTAGTTCTCCAAGAGCACGGCTTCTCTGAAAGCTGGGAGAGGGCCCAGGAGAGGGTAGGAAGGGGCTGCTGGGTTCAGGAGCATCAATCACTTTCACGTTATTTTTGGGCTAGAATTTTCTAATGCTGACCCTGCTTTGTGCTCAGGCAAATAACGGGTCATAGCACTAACAAGCAGACAGCTGCACTGGACTTGATTCATTCCCAATCACGAATAATGGCCGCACTTGCCCATGAATCTCTTTCCCCCCCAGAAATAGAGATTAGGCGAAGAAGGAAGTCAAATCTAAATGGTTGTGCCTTAGGTGGTTAAGAGGACGATAGAAGTCAGTCAATCCCAGGCTTTTGGGAAGCCCACTGGATTCCAAATGGATGTGACAGAAAGAAAGTGACAACTGAAGGAGCCTTGGTGACCACACTGGACCACAGGGCTGTTCCCACAGCTCTCTCCTCACAGGGACCTCCTGGCGGGAGCTCATTACATCCTGCCGGTGATGAGCGCACATCATAGTGAGGGTGGGCGGGATCGAGCAAATTGGAAAACAGAGCAGCCAAAGTGGCAGGAGTCGGTCAGTGGCCAGCAGACCCGCCAATACGTTAGTTTGGCATTTCTAACAGCCCAGACCTCTCCGTGGAAACCCCATCAAGTCTCAGGCTGTTTAGGTGGCCTCCCGTTTTCGGTTTGGCTTTGGTGTCACGGCTCCCTGATGAACCCGCACGATGACAGCAGCGGGTGGAGACCCTGCTACTGGCCGGCGCCCCCCCCCCCCGCCAATACGTTAGTTTGGCATTTCTAACAGCCCAGACCTCTCCGTGGAAACCCCATCAAGTCTCAGGCTGTTTAGGTGGCCTCCCGTTTTCGGTTTGGCTTTGGTGTCACGGCTCCCTGATGAACCCGCACGATGACAGCAGCGGGTGGAGACCCTGCTACTCACCCACGTGGCCAGTGCGTGGAACAGACCGCTTCCCCTCCCCCACTCCACTCTAAATGGTCCGGCCTTTGGGTCAGAGCATCACAGCCATGCCTCATAGTTTTTTCTTTAATGATATGAAAACATTTTCACATAAATTGCCTAATTTGGTTCTTAACAAAAACCCTATAAAGGCAAGGCAGTTGTAATCATTTCTAGTTGATAAATAAATAAGCCCCGAGACATCAACCCCTTGACCCCGAGTGCACTGGGGACTGGAGCCGGGAGTCCTGCGCTTCTGCCCCGGCTCCAGCTCCACTGCCTCAGGTGCCCTGGCTGGGGGTCCCTGTGACCTCACGCAGGAGGATCTGAGAGCTTGGGTGACTGGCCATTGACTGCACATATGTCATTCTCTCAGAGAGGGCGTGCTGCTGGCTGGTATGTGGACACGGCTGCTTGGCCCCATGTCCAGGGGATCACCGTGCATCCCCGGAGGCCACTGTCCGTATCCATCCGTCTAACAGCCTCCACCGTGTGCATGATGGGAACGGAGCCGGCGGGCCTCTGGCCTCTCTACCCTCACTAGACAGTCCCTCTGAGGACCTTCTCAGAGCCTTGCTTCTCTTTCCTTCATCCTCACTGGGAAGGAAGTTGCTCAGATGGTGGGATTTTTTTTAGGCTCGGGTGCCCTGGAAAAAACCAGATGAAATCTGCAAGTATGTTCAGCACACCCGTAGCTGCTGCTCTGCGCCCCCCACTTCGTATTTTTCTTAGCTGTTCTGTTTTAGTTAGTGCCAATATAGTCTCCCCTCCTACATATCCCTTTAGGGTGAAATGCCTGCTCAGTAAGCTTCGGAAAGGCAGTATATTTTAGGCAGCCTGATAAAAGACTCTAATCGCCCCAGATTAATGCATTCATTCCTAGCCAATTGAAGGATTCATTACAGTGCTCAGGCGGAGGCTCCTCTGACAAATCTGCCCCGGGTAATGAGCCATTCAGCAGCTTCTCCCCTGTATTGCTGGCAACCTGCAGAGGGGGCCTGAGAGGGAGCCCAGCAGATGTAGGTAAAGTGCAAAGGAGAGGGTCAGTCTGGGCACCTCTGGCCCTGGAGGGACGTTGGGGACAAGAAGGTGTTTGTGGCCACGATACCTGCCTCTGCAGCAGGAACCGAGGAGCATCTTGTGCGGGTGCCAAGGAAGGTGGCAACTCAGACGGCACCGCTGAGCCCTGGAAGGCTGGGGAGTGAGGTTCACGGCGCACAGAGGACGTCTGGGCTTTGAAAGCGGACCCCAGTTGGGCAACCAGAGAAGGGTGTATATGGGAGGAGCTTACAAACAATTGCAGTCTGCGCCTCTAACTAACATCTCTACATGGAAATGTTCAAGGAGGGAAAGACAGACATAGAGCCCAAGAAAGTTAGGAGACATCCTAGAGATTGGCTAGTCACCCTGGTGACTCCAGGGGTGGGCGTGGGGTGTGTGACAGTGATTTTACCCTCCAGGGGACATTTGGCAATGTCTGGAGACAGTTGTGGTTGTCCAGACTCTCAGGTGGAGAAAGAGATGCTCCTGGCACGTAGTGGGTGAAGACCAGGGATGCTGCTCAACAACCTACAATGGACAGGGCAGCCCCAAAGGTCAGTAGTGCCAAGTTTGGGAAACCGGCTAGCTGAAACCTGCCCTATTGCAGATGAGAAACGTGAAGTAGGACAAAGGTGACGGGCTCTAGGTTACACAGAGGACGGAGGAGCCGGGAGGGCAGCAGCCTGCAGTCTTTCTCTCTTGTCTCTATGATGTCCCTAGAGCCGGGAGGCCTACTTACCAATTCTGCACTGATAAGTACCCTCAGAAGCAAAGTTGTTTCCTCTCCTTCTGGACCACAGAGCACCCTTCCAGCCCACATCTCTAGTAAGGAAAATTCCATCGCCAGCCTTTATGAACACACGCCGGTCCCTACCCACTTCGGTCTAGACAGATCTCTTCTGGGGAGTTAGCTTATTATCTTTGTTATGCATTTTAGAAGCGGATGGTACTGCTGATAAAAATAGGAATTGCCAGAGGAGCTAGCACCAGGCGTTATGAGATGCTGATGTGCAGTGTTGTTGCCAGCAGTTCCCCGTGAGGGTGGAAAGGAGACCCCTTCATGTACACATAACTATATCTAACCATTATTAAATATTGATTCATCTCAGCTGGGCCCTGTGCCTGATTCCAAATGGAGGCCAGTGCATTAACTGGTGCTGATCTCATCTGTACCCCTGGCATTGCACCCTTGGCTGTCACTGCTGACCCTTGTTCCTGGACTGACAGTGTACATGGGGAATGATTCCTTGCCTCCCTTTTGACTAGAGAAATAAGCACATATGAGTTTATATCTGGAGTCTAGGATTCGTGGGGGTATGAGCGCTAGAGCTTCATAAAAAACAGGAAAGAAGTCTCCTATGATGAACAGTCATTACAGGGACGTAGACTCGTCTAAGTATCTGGAGCAATCGTAAACATTTCCCTGAGCCGGTGTTTGATGGTGGGGGAAGGTTGAGGGGGGTGGGGGCAGATAGAAGGAAAGAGGAGCCGAAGGTAAGAACAAATATGCAAGTCCAGAGTGTGTGCTTAATGGAACTGAGATTTATTTTTCTGTGTGTCTTCCTAAGCCTCTAGATAGATCACAAAAAAATACAGCCAGCCAGAAAAGAAACAGCCCAAATGTAATTTAAAGGCCAACTTTTTAACCAATACTTCAGCTGGGAGACACCTTTCCTGTGTTCCTTTAAGATTCCCAGCTCAGGACTTCCCTGGTGGTGCGGTGGTTAAGAATCCGCCTGCCAGTGTAGGGGACACGGGTTCGAGCCCTGGTCCGGGAAGATCCCACATGCTGCAGAGCAGCTAAGCCCGTGCACCACAACTACTGAGCCTGTGCTCTAGAGACCACGAGCCACAACTACTGAGCCCATGTGCTGCAACTACTGAAGCCCCCGTGCCTAGAGCCTGTGCTTTGCAACAAGAGAAGCCACTGCAATGAGAAGTCCGTGCACCACAACGAAGAGTAGCCCCCGCTCACCGCAACTAGAGAAAGCCCGTGCGCAGCATCGAAGACCCAACGCAGCCAAAAATAAATTAATTAATTAAAAAAAAAAAAAAAAACGATGCCCAGCGCAGGGGAGGAGTATTAAAGTTACTGATTTATCTTCAGTAGCACCGTTATTTTTATTGTCCTGCCAGTGACAGGTTTTTTGTTTAGCTTTTCTCTGCAGTTCTACACACCCTCCTCCATGAAAGAAGAGCAGGCCATAGGCCATTGTTTTCTTTGATGTCCTGGTGCCTCAGAAGACACGGAGCCTGGCCATCTCAGAAGCACATCAACACTTTCTCTGGCTTCATAACAAGCAGCAAATTTCGAAATAGTAGATACGGCCGTCCCACCCTCTGATTCACAACAGAGAGGTGTGTGTGCACACGCAGAACACGTGTGTGGCTTTGGGGGTGCGTGTGGCCGTAACAGTTTGTCCATAGAAACCTTTACCAGAAATATGTCTTCTACTACCAGGGAGCCACAAGAAAGATTAATAAGTACAATTCAGTTCAAACATATGAGTAAACAATCATTCGTTGTGTCCCTCCTGTCTGCAAGGAACCCTGATCCACATTGGGACATGCAAAGGTGAAGCATAGAAAAATAAAAATATGAAAGAGCTTTCCTTATGGGTCACATATTCCAGCGAGGATGCAATGTCCATATACCAACAGTTACCAAGGCAGAATATAATCTGCTGTATGGGAGTGTTTTTTGTTTTTTCTTAAATTTATTTTACTCAAGTATAGTTGATTTACAATGTTATGTTAATTTCTGCTGTAAAGCAAAGTGATTCAATTATAACATTCTTTTTCATATTCTTTTCCATTATGGTTTATGGCAGGATATTGAATATAGTTCCCTGTGCTATACAGTAGGACCTTGCTGTTTATCCATTCTCTATATGACAGTTTGCATCTGCTAATCCCAAACTCCCAATCCTTCCCTCCCCCACCCACCCCCTTGGCAACCACAAGTCTCTTCTCTATGTCTGTGAGTCTGTTTCTGTTTTGTAGATAAGTTAATTTGTGTTGTATTTTAGAATCCACATATAAGTGATATCATGTGGTATTTGTCTTTCACTGTCTGACTTACTTCACTTAGTATGATAATCTCTAGGTCCATCCATATTGCTGAAAATGGCATTATTTCATTCTTTTTTATGGCTGAGTAATATTCCATTCCATTCCATTGTGTATATGTACAACATCTTCTTTATCCACTCATCTATCGATGGACATTTAGGTTTCTTCCATGTCTTGGCTATTGTGAATAGTGCTGCTATGAACATAGGGGTGCATGTATCTTTTTGAGTTATGATTTTGTCTGGATATATGCCCAGGAATGGTATTGCTGGATCATGTGGTAACACTAATTTTAGTTTTTTAAGGAACCTCCACTGTTTTCCATAGTGGCTGCACCAATTTACATTCCCACCAACAGTGCAGGAGGGTTCTGTATGGGAGTGTTTTGAACAAAGGGCTGTGAGAGGTTGAAGATAAGAGAAATTGATTCTGACCAGGAAAGTTCATGTATTCAACATGCATGTATTGAGTCCCTACTGTGTGCTGGGCACTGTCCTAGGTGACAGGGATACAGAGGGGAAGTATGGAGTTTAGGTTTAATGAGAAGAGATAAACAACAACACTAAACAAATAAATGGGAACTTCAGAGAACGGACAGGGGCCATAAAATAACTAAAGCAGATACTGGGATGGGGCCGGGAGCTCTCTGAGATATTGTGGTCCAGAAGGACACAGAGTAGGTGACAACTGAAATGAGAACTGAGTGACAAGCAAGTATCCACGTGAAGATCTGGGGACAGAGCATTTCAGGCAGGGAACAGAAACTGCAAGGCCTGGAGGAAGGACCAGCTGGGCACCTTCCAGGGGCAGAGACAGCAGGTCCGGGGACTGGAGCTGAGTGAATTCTGGGCAAAGCAGTCACGCTAAGGTCAGAGTTTGTCAGGGGCCAGCTATGCAGAGTCTTCGAGACACAGTGTGAACTTTGAGTGTCATTCTAAGGGCAGTCAGCTGCCATGAGAGGTTTCTAAATAGGGGGTGATATGATTAGATTTATGTTGTTGTGGTTTTTAATTAGTCCACCTGTGATGCAGAAAATGGAATGTGGAAAACAGGAGGGAAGAGAATGTATCAAGGCAGCATGAGGGTTATTTTTGAAATAAAGCCAACAGGACTTAATAACTGGACGTAGAAATTGAAGGAAAGGGAGAAATGATGGGTGATTCCTATGTCTTTGTCCTGGACACTTAGGTAGATGATGGTGTCATTAACTAGGATGGGTCAATTAGGAGGAGGTGGTGAGGAATCTAGAGCTCTTCTTGGGACATAGTAAGTGAACTTGTGTATTGAACAATTCAGGAGGCCACATTGCTATCCTTTATTGAGCACACACTGTATACCCAGTATTATTCTAGGCTCTTATGTGTACGACCTCATTGAATCCCCCGGCTAACCTGGGGAAGAAGGAGAAGGCGATGCTCTTTCCTGTGCGCAGATGCGTGTTATTCAGAGGCGCACAGCTCTTGGAGATCTTACGGCTGAGGGAGGATGCTGGCAAGGAGGCCATGCGACCGTATGTCCCACAGAAAGTGGCCAGGTGCCCTCCTCCCCCACGTACCAGGAGAGGAGAGCTCCCCTCCTGAGGGGAGCCAAGGAGCCGGCGGCCTCCTGTCAAGACTCACTGACATCCTGATGGGCCCAACTTCTGCCCGCTGTGAGCTGATGAGAGAGAAAGAGAGTTATTGTCAAATTCCCAACTTGCCCTTTTTGATATGAAGTTCGCTTGTGATATTTTTTTAACTTAGGTAGCTAATACATTTTGTTCTCCGGAGTGTGAGAGACCCAGTTTCCCGAGTAGCCTTTAATTAGTTTCTGGATGATGACATCTCCACCGAGAAGCAACCAGTGGCATCCCCCAGTCTCAGGGGGGAGATAAAAGAATCTAATAAAGACATTCGGTGTTTCTAGGTGATGTGTTTGACAAGCTTTGTATTAACAAGAAGTCTTGTTGGAACTTTATTCTCTTTCCAACTGCGCTCCCTCCCTGGCCCCGGATCCCTGCCATTTCACAGGAGGATTCACAGAGCTAAGAAAGTGTAGATTCAAACAGACCAGCCTGCATCTCCACCCCTCATTCTAGAGGGGAAGAGGCTTCACCTTGATCTGTTCACAGACTGTAACCTTTATGAGGGATTTAGTGGCAATAAGGCCCTCGGAACAAAAACTCCACTTAAAACCAACTGACAAGTTCTTTTGCACAGCAGGAGGGGCCACTTCCTGGGTCTCTGGATTCAAGGCCAGATAATGAGATGTTCCTTCCACTAGCCCTAATTATTGCCAAAGATGACGGTCACAGGGAGAGTGGGTATAACTCACAGCTTCATTTCAATGTTGGCACCATTGCTACTTGGATGGAGAGAGGCAGAAACTCCCCTTCAGGCTGTCCACCTTCCTCTGAACTTAACCTTGAGGGTGCTTGAGGGAAAG
>NW_006776528.1:2433566-2449546 GCF_000442215.2 Lipotes vexillifer | reverse complement strand
GGGAAAGAGAAAAGTCTGTGGAAGAATTTGGACCATACGATGGTCAAGGCGGGGTGGGGAGGACACTGCGGCCACCTTCCCACTGCAGTCAGCACAGTTCCCCGCTGCACACGGTTTTATAGCTTGTGCTTGAGTGTATAACCACCAGTGCCTCCAGGCAATTAGGAATTAAAGTGCTGATGATGCCATCAAGGCAGCTGAGAACGGAAGTGATCTTGGCACCATTGGCAGCCAGCAGATTGACAGCCTGGAGACGCTGGCTTCTGCAGAGCTGAGCACAGGGCCCCCAGGAGGCAGGGGCTCCATCCTTGCTGTGCCCCTTTGACCCTTGGCCTCCATCTGACCTGGACAGGGCAGCCTGGGAGAAGGGACTAATTGGAACCTGCTCTCCTGGGCAGCTCTTAAGGGCACGAGGAGAGCCTGAACAAAGAATATCTTTTCCAGGAGTCTGGGAGATTATGGTGACGTGTACAGGCACATTTGCATATTGTTTACTCTCAGAATGGCAAATTGTGAAGCTCATCCTTGGGTCTGGTGACAGCGCTGTCGTAGAAAGACCGTTCTTCTCTCCACACAGTGGGTTTCTGAGCAGAAGGAAGGACATCCAAGGGGCAGAGGTACATCTTCCTGAATGGGGAGAAAAGTGAGCCCTGTTAAAAATGCAGTGGCAGCACAGGAATGGAGGACTTAAAACTCAAGTATGTAAAGGGTCCCTCTGGCTAAGGCCCAGGCTGCCTGGGGGCCGGCAGTGTGTCTTGAGCCAGGTGGGGGCTGGGTCTCCTTTCTCTGCAGATCTTCTGCAGCTTGTGGAAACAGTGTGTCTGGAGGATGGGGTCTGGGATGCGGCACGAGCGGCACTCACACTTGGGTAGCTGTCCTTAACGGGCCCCTCGAGTTTCGTGGGCATCAGCTGCGTGCCTGCTTTGGAGAGTGAGAACCACTGAAAGATGCTGGATGCCAAGGTAGAAAAAGAATCCACTTGAAGAGGCTTTAAGGCAGGGCCTCTAAGGATGTGGCGAGGCTCTGGCTGCTGCGACCAGCAGGAATGGACAACTCCTGGTGAAGAAAAATTAGAATCAGGAAGGACCAGGAGCACCTTGCCAGCCACTACCTCTGAGACCGTGGGAAGAAACCTTGTCCTAGGCGTACTGTCCAGAAACCCTGGTCAGCCCTTCTAGGTTGGCCTTTACAGCAGGCAGTAACACTCTTTACCTGGAATCGATTGGACTCTGTGTTATCTCGATCATAATAGCATTCCTCTGCAGCGTGGTAAGCAGTTCACTAAGTGCTTTCAGTTATAGGACATACTTCGTCTGATTCCAAAACCCTGTAGGCAGAGCTTAGGTCTGAGATCTGCCACGTCCTGTAGCTCACTGACTTAGGGCAGGTTAGGAACTGGTTACAGCCTCAGTGTTGTGGATTACATAGGAAGAGAAATGGGCGGTATCTGGTACTTATTAGGTGTATGACAAATATTAATTCTCTTCCATGAGGAATAATAAAAAAATAATATTTCTCTGGGTTTCTCTTTTTAATTATTTTTTCAGTTTTCCTCATGAAGTCAGGTAGCTGAATCAGGTTCTTAATTGATTCCATTTTTTTGTACTATCATTTTCATCTTTGAGGACCTGTTTGTGTACATTTTAGTTGATTTTTGTAGGGACACCTTATTAAAGTATCTGCAGTCTGCCTGACTTCCTGTATGAGGACCTTGGGTTCACTGCATTACCTCTCTGAGTTTCAGGGTCTTTACTATACAGTGAGGGGGATGCCTATGAGCTACCAAAAGGATTTAAAAGGAAGCAGCAAATGTTAAGCCCCTGGCAAAGTGCTCGGCGTACAAGGTGTCCATGGTCCTTCCCTCCCCGTCCCGCCTCCGCTCCCTTCCTGAACTGGTCCCTAAAGAGCTGGCCCCGATTGGAAGTGTGGAGGGTGAAGCCCGTCACGTACCTTCAACCCAAAGCAGCCGCCATCACGCTAGAGCTGTACAATAGCTCGCCCTGTCTGGATATCGTGATTAGCAATAATTACCTTACATCCCCCCATTAAACAATTGACGAAGAGAGCATTCCCGGCAGTTTCTTGGATGTCGCCAAATATAACGGAGCACCGATGGTGACAAGTAGGTTGCTGTGAAATTCAATTTACTCGAATATGCCCAAAAGCAGTGAAGTGTGGAGTGGAGCCTGCGTGGTGTTTACTTTCCTCTCCAACGTCTCTATCAGGAATGACGAAACTGGATCAGGGAGCAGAGCTCATAAAAATTTCCACATTTCAGCTGATCCTGAAAGGAACAAATTCCGAACTTCAGAACCAGTGGTTTATGACTAATCCCAAATAAACCACTAGCTTTTCTCCCCGGACTTCCTGATTTTCCCCTGCAAACATGAATGGTTTTAGTATGGAGAGAAAGAAAGAATGAGATGGAAGAAATGGCAAAATGATTCTGGTAAAAGAACTAACAAGCCGCCCGAGGCTGTGTCCTCAAGGAGCTCTCTGCATGTTCAGGCTCTCATTTGGGCTTCTGAATCTCTAGACTCTAACCTTTCCCTTCTGGAAAGCGGAGGCAGCAAGCCCAGTGCTGGCGAGGGGGGAGGGTCCTATAGCAGACATCCATCCCCCACTGCCCCCATGCAGTCACTTCAAGATGCTGTGTATCTCAGGACCACTAGCGCATCTGAAGAAGTGGTCAGCACCCACCTGCGGGGGCAGCCTCCAAACCAGAGCATCCTCCCGGCCCCGCACTGCACCTGACGTCCAAATTTAGCCTCAGCCTGGCCTCTAGAAGTACACACACATTTTTAGTACCATGAATAAATCACATTTGAATAGTACTTAATGTGTAAAACGTGATTTCTCACAGTTTCATCTGATCCACAGAGCACGTGTTTTAAAAAGGCAAGATAGGTATTGATATAACTAAAATAATCAGAGTTAAAGGCTTTACATGAGTTTATACAGCTAGTAATAGTCGGGTCTGGGCTTCATATACCTGGTCTTTTTCTGATGCAACGCTTAGAATTCTTTCTCTTAAGAGATCCCACAGATTCCCCCGATACTGGTGTCCTATTATACAAATATTTGTATTGGAAAGAAGGAAGAAGGGAAAAGGGAAAGAAGAAAAGACAGACTGACTAGTCTTTTCAGTCAAAATAAGCCAAAGAAACACTTCTCAGTGGACTCAGCAGTGGGTTTGATTGATCATTCCTCTGTCATGATATGGGGACAGTTGGGACCCCTGGTTACAGGAAGCAGCAGCTACAGCCCTGCCTCAAATGAAAGCTCCCCGCCAGCCGCGGCTCCCTGGTCCAGTGCACAGTGGGAGGACGATGAACAGGCGGAGGATGGGTAGGAAGTGCCCGTGACGGAAGAGGGAGGAAGATGAGATATCCATGCAAATGCTGGATGGTCCAAAAATACATTGATGAAACCTCCCGCTCACTCTCCTGATAGAGAGCAATGCCGTGTAAGAATGACAGAGAGTGCCCCCTTTCCTAGATGCCCTGTGGGCAGACCGGTGGTCACGTGGAGGTGCAAAAGCAGGGTGCCCCACGTGGGAGGGTGAATCAGCAAGACTTCAGACCCAGAGAACACCAGGCTGGGTGTGTGCACTCCACTGCACGTACTCTCTATGGAGAGAATACATTTGGGATCAGATATAATCTGTATTCGGGTCCCACCTTCAACACTTGTTATCTGGGTAACAGAAGCACATCACTAATAGCTCACAAAGCCTTAGTTTCTTCATCTGTAAATTGGAATAATAATAGTACCACCTCATAGGATTCTTGTGAGATTAAATTAAATAATGGAGTCAGACTTCCTGTAAAATTTCTAACGCACAACAGAAATTCACAGTCTCAGTTCATATACGTATGTAGTTGGTTTCTGTGTATTTTTATGTATGCATCCAAATTTCAACATGCATTTATTGTTTTTCTAACCCATCTATCCCCTCATTAAAAGAAAACACTCTGGAACTCTGCAATTTTCAGTTGCATGTCCTTGAATATATCCTTGACCTCTCTGAACAGATGTATCTTCATCTGTAAAATGTGGGAAAGGAAACAATTAGGGTGACCGATGGCTTGGAACTTTTCTGGTTTTAGCGCTGAAAGTCCCGTGTTCTAGGAGACTCCTTTAGTTCCTGGTAAACCGGGACAGTTGGTCTGCTTAGAAATAGTATCTACTTGCGGGGTTCATGCAGGGGTAAGATAAAGTGAGCGCAATATATGTAAAACAGCGGTTATACAGCAGGTATTTAATAAATAGTAACCATTGACATTATTATACATGCTGAGAGTCTTCGAGGGCTATTCAGAGATGTTGAGGAAATGCAGTCATTTTTTGAGGTACTTGCACTTCCATACAGCCTTGTCAAAACACTTTCGTTCATTCATTCAGAAACTACGTGTTGAACACAAAGTGTGTTCAGACATCGTGGTGTGCACGGAACGCTTCAGCGAACAAGACAGCCAGCTGGGCTAACGTTTTACTGGGGAGAGCAGACCATATGCAGCAGTCTGGTGTGGGGAGTTCTACTTCAGGAGAGATGGTCGAGGAAGGCTTCATGGAGGAGCTGAGTTTTCAAGAACAAGACAGACCCGGCCAAGTGACGATCAGGGAGGAAGGAGACTGAAGAACCAAAGACTTGCCTGAGGTGTTTCAGGAGGAAAGGAGGCCAGTGGAGTGGACATTCATGCACCAGGTTATGGACCCAGGCCTGGCTGTCTCTGTGGGGTCTGGACACCAGGAAAGTCGAGGGTATTTCAGACAGCTCCTTTAATTCTGTAAAGACAAAGGTGCCAAGGCCTTAGCTGTGGCGCAGCCCTTGCTGTGGAAACTGTCCCGAGCCCCTGTGGGCATCTCAGACCTTCACTGCAGAGAGGAGGTGGGTGGGGGGGGCAGGGGGAACGGGGGACATGCCACCAGCACCAGAGGCAGCACCTGGGACGCATAGATCTGCGTGCGTCCTGCGGAGGAACCTGGTCCAAGCCGCTTCTATGTATCCTCAGCCCCACGGGACCGTGAAGGGCTTAATAAAACATCTCAATTTGGATTTAACAGGATATCTACTGTGTGCTAAAAACAGCAAAATTGCTATATATTAATGACATAATTATTAGAATTTAACACCTGGGCAGTGGAGGCTACACGAAGAGGAAGTTCCCTAGAATACTGTTTTAATAATTATGTTATTTAATTATTTACACGTTTGAATTAAACTTCAATAAGAGCCAGATTAAACCTTAACATAATAAATTAAATGTGGGACTCTATCCAAAAAGCATGGCTCAGGGGGTCTCTGCCTTTTTCCAAACATAGTCTAACCACTTCTTGATCTTTCTAGATTCAGACCTCAAAAGTCAGCAGAGACATCACATTCATCAATGTGGAAATAAGCTGATGGGCTTTTTTAAGGAATCTTGGACTCTTAGCAGGTCTCAGACTCACCCCAGACCTTTGGTTGTGTGATCCCAGCTGCTAACAGAATAGTTCTGCCACCCTGCTGGCCCCTTGTCATCTCATCAACTTGTCTAAAACAGAATCACACTAATGTTCTCCCCCAAAGATGTTATTCATATAACATAAGGGATCTGCCAGCTCAGCCATCCAGCTGCTGTTGAACAAAATGGCCTTCATTTGACTCCATGTTCCTGAATCCCCCATCCAGGCACCGTCAGGCACCCGCAGCTTGTCCTCGGCTTTACTCTCAAACCCATCCTTTTCTTTCCACCCTTACAGAGCCCATGGTTTAACCCAGGCCTTGAACATCACTCTCCGAAATCCAGTGTCTGTCTACCCAGTCCCTCTGACACATTGTTACAAGCTTATTTTGCTTAAAGTATGTTAATATATTTGTATATTCACTATATATTTATATGTAGTATTTCCTTTTTTAAACAATTTTAAATGCTTGCCATTGCCTATAGGATAGAGTTAAAACCCAGGAAGGACCTGGCCATTCAGGCTGGTCTGTAATCCGGCTCTGGTTTACCTCATTGACCTTGTATCCCGTTCTTCCTCGAGTCGGTTAGAATTTATCAACCTTCCATTCTGCGTTGACGTGACATACGTGTCTGCCAAGCACACAATATACGAAAACTCACTTATTGCATACTTCGCATCGCTTAGAGCCTCTGTAAGTATATTTCATAAACTTACCCCTAAATCATCAGAGGGATCCTGTGAGATATGTGCAACTGGCTTCACGACCTGAGAACACGAGGCACAGAGAGGCGAGGTGACTGGGCCAAGGCTGCCCAACTTGAACGTAGTAGAGCCTGGATCTGGACCACTGCTCTCCATCACCTCTGCTGCTGAGTAGACTTTGTATCCTCACACGCATCCTGGATTTCTGCCTTCCCAACCGTGCCCATGCACTTCTGTCCCACTTGAAGCAGCTTCACTTGCTCTGCAGACATGACTGTTTCTCTTTTGTTGGTACCCGAGCTAGACTCTGTAGCCCAGGAGAAGCCGTGCCGACACCCACACTCTTACTAACTCACAGAGTGCAATGTCTGTACCAACCTTCTAGCATCCAATCCCACACAGCGCTGTGACGCGGTGGGACGTATATATGCACTGTTTCCCCAAACAGATTGTAAGTTCATGGAGGGCCAAGAAAATGTATGCATTGCTGTACGTCATGGACATACCTAAGCCACGGTGTGTATATAGTAGGTGCTCACTCAGTGTTTGAGTGACTTTTGGCCATGTCTCCTCCAGTGGCTCCTTCGCTAGCCACCGAAAGTCTTACTAACAGTATTTTTCTAACATCACCTCCTTTGCCCAGAATGCCTTTCCTCCTCAGAACTGATTCATTTTTGCTTGTCTTCTGGGGATTAGCTTAGGTGTCTCATATCCAAGGAGCCTTCCATGACGTGCATCTCCAGGCTGGCTAGTGTGTCTCTCCTCTGCATTTCCTCAGCACCTTATCTGTCCTTCTGTGTCACAGTGCACTGAAGGGGTTTGCTTCTGCTCCTGTCTTTGCATCTCTAGACTGTGGACTCCTTGAGGATAAACACTGTGTCTTTTAGATGTCTTGCCCCTTAGGGCTAAGCACAACACTGGTATAAGGAAGTGCTCAGTTACTATTGATGAATGAATGAATGTGTGAGTGAATGAATGAAAACAAAGCAATCCTAGTGTGTTTCCAACCACCTGCATGATGAGATGAGCTAAGATGCAGGAGGTATCCATGGAAACAAAAAAAAATGTAAGTAGCCCTATCTCAGCAGTTCTGGGTCAGAATTTTCTTATGAACATGGATTAGCTGAGACCACAGTGCATCCTTGTCAATTCACTTTAATTTTAAATACTGACAACATGGTAGAAGTTGCCACCTGGAAGATGATACTTCTAACCTCCTAGCATCTTAGGCACTGTGCCAGTTTGGTTCTGGTGATTGGGATTGCACCTCTGGTCAAACCGTCTCAGCCCTATGCCATGAATGGGCTACCTTTCAAAGTCATCTCAAGGCAATTTGCCACCTTCAAGCTACACCCTGAGGCAGGATTGAAAGGCCAAGCATTTCACCAACTGCGACTTCGTGAGTTGGACACATTCCAGTTGTTAGTGGAGGGAGACAATTCTAGATGATTCTTCCAAGCATGAGGTGTGATGGTCTCATTTTATATACTTACTGTGCCAACAGCTTGGCCCAGACTACCTTCTCTTCTACTTGGGGACTGTCCATTGTTCTCTAGTGTATGATTAGCAGATTAGCTATCATGTAAGAAGCCAGGAAAATGAACTCCCAGTAAGCCCTTCCAAAGCAAGAGTAATTCATTACCCTGCCTGATTTCCACTTAAAATGTACTTTGAGCACACTTCCAGCTACAAACCCTAAATCACCCTGTGTTCACAAAGTCCATCATTTTTTTTATTTTATTGCATGGCATTTTCGTGACATAATCCCTCGCAGAGCATCTCAGAGTGCTTTACAGATCAATAAATTACTTACCTGCAGAGTCAAAGCGATGTCTGCAAGGCCAGCACAGTCATTCTGCAGGCAGCCTGTCCTCTGGGAAACAGGCAAGGCTGTGTGAGTGCCAAGGGTGGGCAGGATCAGGGCTATTAGGCAAATGTATGGCTTGGGGGTGAGGTGGGGTTCAAGAAGTGCAAGTCCCAGTTAAAGCTCTGCGAATAAAATACATCAAATGTAAATGATTCTAGAACTTAGAGAGCTTACAAATTTGGATCCTTCGGACAGTCAGCAAATCAAGTGTCCAGTCATTAACTCATCAAGTATCTTTCTCTCCTGGAAGGTTCAATCTAGCTTTTAAAATGATACAGCCATGAATCACAATATAATGTCTTAGAAGTCCCGCGTCTTAGAGCCAGCGGTCACTTCCCAGCCCTGGCCACATCAACCGTCCATTGTGTCTGTCCTGCCAAATATCCATGAGAATGCAGGTATGTGTGTGTGCAAGGGCATACACGCACTCGCACACACAGACATCACACCACAGTTGCCTCTCTACCTGAAGCTCCACACGGATTTAAGACTAAAAATGATTAATTGGTGCTTGCTTTATGCAAGGGACCGTATTGGACGCAGCAGAAAATAAAAAGATGAGCAAGATTCTTGTCCAATATCTTATACTATGATAATTTATAGCCAAGGAGAAAGATGAGGCAAGGTAACATAAGCCAGTTTATTTTAATGCCGTGGAGGAGGAGGCTACAGAGTCTCCAAGCAGGAGAGGCCACATCCCCTTGGATGTCACCTGGAAGACCTCATGGAAGGGGTGGCAGATCAACCTTGAATGAGGTTGAATGATTCCAGTAGGTCTAGACAGTTGGAGAAAGAGGCGAAGGAACCAAAACCAGTAGCAAGGGCTTGGGGCTCAGAAACCAAAGTCCAGTGCATTCTTGTTAATGAGCGTTCCTGGTTGGGCACAGTGTGGAAACAGATGGGAAGCCAATTTTCAGGAGAAAGAGGGGAAAGGAGCACAGGCTGAGAGCAGCTATCTGCACGACACCCTCCCTTCTGGAGGAAAAAATCCAACACCGTCAGGAGTGAGTGATGAACGGTTCCAGGAGAGGAAAGACCAGCACGGAATGTTCCAACCAGTCTGATTTTCCTGTGAGGGTGGCCCCGTGACCTTGGTCCCATCCAGGGAATAAGGGCGGTGCTCAGCTTGCCTGGGGTCTCCTGCAGGCCAGATGGCACTGTGTCCTTGGGGATAACGGGTCCTGGAATAGCACACGCGGGTGGCTCAGAGGCATGCTGATTCAAGGAGGCGACCTGACCTGAAGATGCCTAATAGAACCCGACAGAGGGGCCCCTTAACCTGTAAAGAGCTAATGTGCCCAAACCAGTGTGAGTAGAACTGAAATGACTTGTGTTAACGGCCCGGTTCTGAGGTTCTCACAGACATGTAGCCAGGTGGGGAGGTGGCTCCCATGAACAACCATTATAATTCCATCCTATAAATATGTGTTGGGTTTTATACTATGGATATAAATATAAGTAAGATCTGGCTCAAGCCATCAAAAAAGCTCATGGTCTAGGGGGTGAGGGATGCTACGCAAATAACTACAGCACAGTGGGATAAGGGCCAAGAATTGGAGTTTGGGGGGCTGCCCAATAAAAGACCCTTACTTTATAAACCCATTGGCAGACAAGACAAATGAGTAGTCATTTCATGGTCAAGCATCACATTCGCTAGTGGTAAAGATGATACCGGGGAATTGGGCTTAGATGTGCAGCAACAATGAGCTTCCAGCTCTGAGCCCCAGAATGAGACAGATGCACACCCCTGGCTGTGCTCATCCCCGTGGGATGCTGTCCTGTAAAACATAAATGAGTAAGTGCACAACATAATGTAACTTCCTAAGGAAACCCTGGCTCCAAAACGAAAGACTAAACAAAGTTGGGGGATTCTGTCCCCAGATCTACAGTTGGGATGAACCTCTTCATCCTTTGGGGGGATTAATCTAAGACACAAGAGAGAGAAAGAGGCCAAGTCTGTCACGTCTGATTGACTCCCCCTCAGGTGCGTGTAACATATCTGGGTGCAGGATCTTTGAGTTGTGCAGGAGGCCAGAGGGAGTGGTAGGGAAAGCTGCGACAGTGGCATATGATTTGGGTCTAAAAGGATGACTGGGAGTTTCCCAGGAAGGACAGAAGGAAGAATATAGATCCCAAATGCAGGCTGACCAGGAAGGACATGATGAGTTGGGGATGACAACAGGGTAAGTAGAGGTGGAATGTCAGTGGAAACAGAGGTTCGGGCTTGATTCCGAAGGGCCTGGTTTGCTTGGATGAGGGGCTTGCGTGTTTTCAGGTGGGCAGTAGGAATGGTTGGAGGTATTTAGGCAGAGACGCGACATGATCAGAAGTGCATCACATAAAGACGGCCGTGACGTGGTGTGGAGCCGGAGTGGGCGGAGGGTGTGGTTGAGAGTGGAGACCGGAAGAGGGTGGGAGGCTAGAACAGTTCCTGTGGGGCTGCAGTGGAACCATCCCTTTCAGACCCTCTGACATTGCGTGTACCTAGGAAGAAATAGAAACTGAAGTCAAGGTGAGACGTTTCTTTCACGTGTAAGGTGAGTCCTCTGATTCCTCGTCCTCGACTCTGTAGCCCCAATATTGCCATCCCTGGGTTATTCCGCCAACTACCACTTGAAGACAACAAAGAAATGTTTCAGCAGGATTTTAATTTTCCTTCTACCTATATTGTCTCCACAGTATCTCCCAAAATCGTAGAGATTTCTTCTGATATCTCCATCAACGAAGGCAACAATGTCAGCCTCACCTGCATAGCAACGGGTCGACCAGAGCCGACGGTGACTTGGAGACACATCTCCCCCAAAGGTGAGAGAAGCAGTTTGGTGTATCGTGTCGTGAGAGGAAGCGGGAGAACCATTGGCCTTGGCAGGACGTTATGGCGCTGGTGACTTGGTCCCAAGGGTCCCCCATTCTTGGTGGCCTGATAACAAGATGCTCATGGGTCCGCAGAGAATATCGGTGTTCTCAGCGCAAGACAGGCATATGCTCTGAGATTTCAGAAATCACACTGGAGGATGTCTCCAGTCCCTGGGAAATTAATCCCAGTTGTTTCTGGGTGAAGCGGTGGTAAGCTGTTCTGGGCGACTTTCCTGGTCACGTTTGGCGATGGAGGGGTCTGCTCGGTGTTGGTGGCGTTGTTCAGCTGGCTGTTTTGTAAGAGGGAGAAGACACAAACACACGATGATGGATGAGGGTTTGGGATGGCCACATGCCTACAAGGAAAATTTCCACGTCGGTGCTGCTTCAGCAGTGCCAAATATCTGGTCGCTAGGCCATTCGTCCTTTTGTGGTTTTCTTGTTGCTGTACTCTGATTAATCCTAGATAACAAATACAACTTAATGTGTGACTGAATTGCAAAATTCACTTTGTCTAAACGTCTAGGTGTTTTGCAGACCGGGCTAAGTGTTGTTTTGTGCTTTCACGGATTGAACGTTAAACTTTTAGAATTTAAGGCAACATGCCATTTATTATTAAGCTAGCTTTTATGCGAGGTGCATTACATTATTTCATTAGTTCTAAAATGTCTGTCGAGTGTTTACATAGCAATAAACCACAACAGACAAGTCCCTGCTCTCATGAGCTCACATTCTCATGAGATGAGTAACCAAAATAATAATGTTAATAGTATGTGGTAATAAGGATGAGAAAATAGAGCAGGATACATTGACAGAAGGACAAGAGGTTTGGTCAGGAAAGGCCTTTGACAAGGTGACATTTGAGCAGAGACCTGGAAAAGATCCTTAATTTCACTGCTTATATCTGGCTAACGTGGAATATATTTATGTATGTATGTATATGTGTGTGTGTGTGTGTGTGTGTGTGTGTGTGTGTACCTGCATGTATGTATGAAGGTAAGTGCATTGCTGAGTCACGCAGGTTTAAGGAGGCTAACGAAGAGATACACACTGCTATAAAATAGATAAACAACAAGGACCTACTGTATAGCACAGAGAACTGTATTCAATATGTTGTAATAAACTATAATGGAAAAGAATCCAAAAAAGAATATATATATATATATATATATATATATATATATATATAGAACTGAGTCACTTTGTTGTATACCCAAAACTAACACAATATTTTAAATCAACTAGATTTCAATAAAAATAAAGATGCTAAAGTCGCCACCAGCGTGGTTTGCTGGGTGTTTCAGGCTGAGTCCCCCTAAAGCAGACCCTGAGAAGGTGACTGGCAAGTAAGAAGTTTACTGGAGGCGCCCTTGGGATCAAGCCTGTGGAAGGGGAGGGAGGGAGGCGGGGTCAGGCCGAGGGAGAGGTTGAGTTGCCATGATGACCAGGGAAGCATCTCTACTAGCCCTGTGGGGTGTTCTGAAGATAGGATGAATTGTCCTCTATTGAGGTTATGGGGGTGGCCTTTTATGCCAGCACAACAGTCGAGGTCAGGGAATTCGGGCTGTCCCCAGAAGAGCTGTGACCCAGGCCAGGCATCTCTCTTCATATGAGACGGTCCCCATGAGGGGCTGCAGCCGAGGGCTGTCTGT
Organism: Lipotes vexillifer; assembly: GCF_000442215.2. NCBI lineage: Eukaryota > Metazoa > Chordata > Mammalia > Artiodactyla > Lipotidae > Lipotes > Lipotes vexillifer. Next base: position 2,437,018 of record NW_006776528.1, on the reverse strand, counting down.
CCACCCCCTGGGGCAGGCATCCTTCGTTCCTGAAGAAGGCAGTGCATCACAGGTCTACTACACCTGGACATTAAAAAAAACATCAGTTGAAGACTGATTGGGCCCAGAAACCAAATTCCCTCTCTCAGGATGACAGTTAGCCCTACGGAGGTTTTCAGAAAAGGGATGAGGTTTTCATTGTGTTTGGCCTGAAATGCTGGGAGCTGTCCCCAGCCACCGCTCCTGACACTACCACCATGAGCAGAGGAATCAGAGAGATGCTGGAATTTCTGCCAATCTCTCGACTGGAAATGACCTTACATGTGGACTGGCCCACAGTCTGGGAGGAGGCTTCACTGTGCTTGAAGTTGTTAGTGATGGAACTTGGGCCTGGGGCACATCCCAGGGTGGGGCATCCAGATGGACAGACTTTCTGGTCCATGGTGCACGCCGTTCATCACTGCTTAATGCCGGGACCTCGGTGCCGCTGGACTCCAGGGCCGTCTGTGCCTTTAGCATACGCTACCATTCATCGTCCCAGGTACACGGACTTTCCTTCTGTCAGGTGGCACCATCCCCTCCATCCTGCAAGTCCCCTCTGTCTCCTGCTTGATGTCTTTTCTCATCCCTCCTCTGGCCCTGCAGCTCTCCGTCCTTTTCCTCTCTGTCCTCTCCTGTCGTCTCTTCCCCTCCCCTCCCCTCTCCTTTTTCCTTCTTTCCCTTCTCCTCTGTACAGCTCCTCTTGCTGTCTTGTCCTTTCATGCTTTCTGTTTTTGTTCTCCGCCTTCCTCTCTCTCACAGCCTCCTACACAGCCTCCTTCTGTTTCATCCCACATTGTCATTTCTTTCTTCTCTCCCTTCTCCTCACAAGCACTTTTGTCTTCCCTCTGCACTGGCACCCTCTCCGTTCCTCTTGCTGAGGTTCTCACCACTGTGCCCTAGCATCCTTCCCTCTCTCCTGGCCATCCAGCCGCCTCATTTCCCCAGGGGACTCGACCTGATGCTTCCATTTTATGGGGGTTTTAGCTGCTATGGAAACAGAAGATGGATCAAGGGGAGAGGAGAAGGATAATCAGAATCCACCTGTGGATCAGAGTAATTTGGACGAGCAGCTTTTCCCAGATCTGTGGTCTGGACTAGCTATAACCCAGATTCAACCTGATGCCACATTCCGCACAGTAGCTGATCACCCCGGGGCTCACGGGGTGCCGCTTCCTTGGTGACTGATTATTTGGAGATCAGAGCTGTCATCGGGCTGCTGCCCAGCCCGAACTGGAGCTGGAGACCCTCAGCAGCCAGGCCTTCATCTTGCCCCGCTAAATATTTCCACAAGGCTGCTTATTTTAAATAACGTAGGGACAAGATGTGGGTTCCTCGGAGAAAAAGATAACGCTACACCTGAGCGAAGGCTCCAGAGGCAGAGAGCTGCTCTCACCCTTGCTCCCACTCTGTGTGGGCAGATCACATTTCAGTCAAGGTCATTCTTATGCTCACACCCATTAACCCCTGATGGAGGGCTGACCCTGGCCAAGCACTTTGGGCAACCTTGATGGCTTCACTGCATGCTCTCTCCAGACTGGTCTGTTTGTTCTGTGCATTTCTGAAAACTCCTAGTTTCCTCTATCACAACTTATATGGGGCTGCAGTAAGCTGATATAAATCTCTTCTTTTTAAAAAAAATTTATGGAGGTAACATTGGTTCATAACACATCGGGTTGGCCAAAAATTTGTTCAGGTTTTCCATAAGATGTTACAGGAAAACCCGAACGAACTTTCTGGCCAACCCAATACAAGTTCCGTGTATTATATTTTGACTTCTGTATGCACTACAGTGAGCTTACCACCAAAAGGCTAGTTTTCCATCCATCACCATACAGTTGACCCCCTGCACCCATTTCACTACCTCCCCTGACCCCACTTCCCCTCTGGTAACCATTACTCTGTTCTCTATATCTATGTGTTTGTTTTTCTTTGGTTTGTTTTGCACATTTATTTTGTTTTGTTTTGTTTTCATATATTCCCCATGTAAGTGAGATCATATGGTATTTGTCTTTCTCTGTCTGACTTATTTCACTTAGCATAAGGTCCCAGCCTTGACTCCTTTTATGTGGAAAAGTAATAGAGCAATGTTAACCACCGTTGTATCAGTAGTGGCTCATCCATCCAGATATACAGAAACTGGGAGTGAGCTTATGGTGGGAGGGGTGTTGGGGGTCTTTCTCAGAAGGTGCCTACCTGGCACTTGGCATCAGGTGGAGAAAATGTCAGTTGTACTTATCCAAGATAGAGAGGGAGGTAAGACCTCCCAAGCTACCTCTTGGCGTTGCTATTGATCGTGAGAAGTGTCTCACCTTTTATTACTGGTTATATGTCTTTTTAGCTCCCTTCATGAACTTATAGCTCCCAGGAGTTCAAGGAGAAGGTGTACTAGCTTTGTAGAGACATCTGCCCTCATGGTGCATACCTGTTTTGAAGGGTACAGGTGTTGCTTGTACCTGCACAGGCCTTGGTCTTTTCAAGAGGAGGAGCCCACGTCGCTTCCTCACACGGGAATGCCGCCTGGAACTGCACGAGTGTTCTAATAGCCCCTCACCGAATCCCACCTGTTAGCCTGCTGCTCCGGCGCTGAAGGACCGTCAGTGGTCCCCAGGGTCCCTTAGACACAACTCTCACTCATGACTCTGCATCTTGTCTTGTCTTTTCCTTGTCTAGGCATGCAAGAATTTATTTTGTCATAGCCCTTAAGCTCGAGTCTTTCTATCCAAAAGAATACCTTTAATGCTCTCTATTCCTCTGGGTCTTCTAACAGATAAACTCTCTCTTTCAGTGTATTCGAAAGATGCTCCTCAGGACTTCACAGTTCATAAAAAAATTATTCTCAGAGGCCAATTTTCATGTCTCCAGTTTCTGTTGGACTGTCAGAGCTTTAGAGAGAAGGCTGAGGTTCCTGTATTTCCACATCCCTGGGAGCCGACCACAAAACCCAGAGGAAGGCCTGAGTCCAGCCACTGCTGCATGGGCTCCACTGTACATATGGGGTAATGGCTCACTCAGTGTCCTGATGGGGCTGCCCTCTCGGGTGCACCTGCCTCACCCTTTATCCCATCAAACAAAACACTGAAAATATCAGTAACAATCTCACCAAGGCTGCTGAGAGAACACCTCCTACCTGGGTATTAGCAGGGGGCTCAGGAGCTTCCAGTGATCTGTCCAAAGAGATGTCCTGATTTCTGATTCATCAGTTCTTTGAGACCAGAGCCTATGTCTCTCTTTTCTTGGGTTCTTCACCTCCTAGCGCAATGCCCAGCACCTAGAAAGCATCTAAGAAATATGTGTTGATTCCGTGAACAGCCCTTGTGTTTGCTGGTGCCCCAAAGGGGATGGCCGTTCTCCTAATTCAAAGATTCCATCCCCATCCTTGGGGAATTCTTGTCCACTTTGATGTTGTGGTCCAGACCTGGTGTGTCTCCTGC
>NW_006776528.1:2432471-2433525 GCF_000442215.2 Lipotes vexillifer | reverse complement strand
GCCCTGGTTGGTCCCCTGCTGAAACTCTGCTGGTAAGTCTCCAGGAAATTTTCTCTGGTCTTGAAGCCGTTCCCGAAGTGCGTCTGGTGGGGAAGCTGCTGTGCCAGGGCTGGACTTCTCCTTGGAGAAGTGACTCCTTTTCAGGTTCTCTTTTGCAAGGGTCAGAGTGGCTCACGAGCATCTTTGAAGTTGGGTCTTGCGTGAGCTGCCTTCTGCCCTCATCACCGCCTCACCGTGATCGCTCTCATGATGTCGGTGCTTCTCTGATGTGTAATATTCACCCGCCTCTTCCCGGGCACCTGATCCTTTTGCTGACTACTCATCCCAACCCTACCTGTGCCTAAACCCGCAATGGCTCCCAACAGTTTCGTAAATCAATCCTGGATGTTCCCAGAGAGAGTGAATTCAATAATACTTGAAAACTTGCTGCTCCTCATGGGTCAAAAAAAGTTTACTACAAAGAAAGAAATCAGTACCCAAAAAAGAGACATATCATTTAAAAATTTCTCCCCTCCATCCCCAGTGTGTGAATCGAGGTTCGGGTAGAGATGGATTGTTTCTTCCCAGGGCCACACAAAGACCCGGGGTGAGAGTGCACAATTAGAAGAAAGCTGTATGTCCACCGGGCTGCACACCACGCCCTAGCTGTGGAAGCCTTCTCTTCCCATGGCACGGGGTGGGCACCTCTGCATGCCTTCCACACCTCTATCTGCAGGACTGGGCAACCTGCCTCAGCTGCCAGCTGCCAGTCTCCCCCGCTCCCACCTCAGCTCTCCTGCTGGAGTTGAAGGGCCCAGGGCCCAGGGAGCAGGCGGCTGCCCTGCCTCTTGCGTCCCATAGTCTTCAAAGGCACCAGCTGGTGAGGACAGAGTGACCCTTGGATGGGAGCCCTTCTCCTCTCGCCAATGTTCTGAGCTCTCCCCACCCACCTATTTCCCATTTGTCAGCACTGACAGGCCCTCCTCCCCAGCTAAGCAGGACACAGAAGCACTAATTGGCACTGGAGGTATCACAGCTTGAGTTCAACCAGAGCTGGCAGGTGCCGCGACTCCGG
>NW_006776528.1:2431041-2432291 GCF_000442215.2 Lipotes vexillifer | reverse complement strand
CAGGCGTGGAACTCTGGCGTGCCACTGGCTGACGTGGCACCCTGGCACTAATGAGCAGCCTGTCAGCACCAGCGTCAGGGGCCCCGTGTGGCACAGCAGTCATTAGGATGGCAGACGAGAAAATCGTCTCCAGCAAAGAGGCACCGGGGATGGGAGGGAAGGAGGACAAAATGGAACTAAAGGCTTCACCTCACCCACCACCGATGTTCACCACCCAGCAGGAGGGAACCAAAAAAAAAAAAAAAAAAAAAAACAGGAAAGACAAGGATCCTTATGAAAGATCGCTATCTGTGCCAACTCTGGACAACTCTTGGAGTCTCATTTTGGTGGATGCCCTGTAATTAATGATACAGGTGATACTACTTTTCTGCCATAAGCCAAGGGAGAACTCGATGACTGAATTATCTCTCCAGTCATGGCCAAGGTGTTCTGAAGCCAGGAATTAGCCTCAGTTCCCAAGAAACAAGGGCCTGAAGGGAAAGGAGGCCTTGAGATCTGTGATTTTTTGCTCCCTGTCAGGGAGTCTCCCTGGAGGGGGCACCTGCGAAACTGCCAGCTGCCCACCTGTCTTCTGCTAGAATATTAGAGCCCAAGAGATACAGTTAAGAGAAGGATCCTTCCCTGTGGAGGTTCTTCCCACAGATGGGCATGGGTGGTGACCAGCATGTCTGCCCTCTCCACCTGCTTCCTGAGGACAGGTGAGAATGGTCCAATTGGTCCTTTCTGCTGAGCTGTTTGGAATGTCTGGCCCTTCTCTGAGGCTCTGACCACCTGCAGCGAGTGACTCCCTTTCATAGCTGGAGGTGACCTGCCCAAAACAGGTGGGTTTGAAGTCAGGTCCAGCTGGATTTGGATTCCCTTGCACTGTCACTGCCTGGGTCACGCTGGGGCAGCAGTAAGCCTCTCTGAAGATACGCTTCTTTGATTTTGTTCTTGCCTCTTGTCACGGCACCTCGAGTTTCCGTGATCTGGTCCTTGACCCCAAGACCCCCCGCACTGCAGTCACACTGGCAGCTTGAGGCTCACCACCTATTTGGCGTCTCCTCCTTGGACTCACTTCCATTCTCCTTAGACCATCTTCCCGCGGCTTTTGGAGAGAGTCCACTTTTGTTTTAAGACCAGGCTCAGATGCTACCCGTTTGAGAGCCTCTGATGACTTTTCTTCAGTCGGAGTGCCTCGGCCCTTCCCGAAACGCCACAGCACTCTGCACGGCAGTGATGCTCGCACTTACCTGCAGCTCCAGAGACCC
>NW_006776528.1:2412285-2430697 GCF_000442215.2 Lipotes vexillifer | reverse complement strand
CGCGCCCCCCCCCCCGACTGCCCCCCACCCCGGTGTCCACGGGATCAGGGGAGCAGCAACAGGCCCCTCGTGGTCGTATTTTATCGCCAGTGCTGAGCGCAGCACGAGACAGTGACAGGCCCTTTTGGGGATCATTGAAAGAAGTGTCCAATAGTGTAGGTACAGTATGTTTCTTCCCTTTTTAAAGTTGAGTCTGTCTGGCACATAATTTAAAACAAAATCAATTTTAGTGAGGAAAGGGGTAAGATCCGGGAGCTTCATCTCTGCATCATCATATATTTCCCAAACCAATCAAAGGAATTTGTAAGAAAAGCCTCTCCCCCAACCATTGCCTCCCTGGTTGACCCCAGGACCGAGTTTCAGACTCTTCATCTGCAAAAGACAGATAACCAAGCCATGTCAGGGTAGATTGGCGGGATGAATCACGCTTCCCAATGCAGAGTGCCTGGCCAACAACACACAGTAGGCGCCCGACCCCGGTGCTTTCCAGCACCCAGCCAGCCCATTCCCCTTCTTTCCCACCCAGGAGACAAGAACAAAAGGGAGGAAATGAAAATTTTTTCCTCTGAAAAGTTTGAATCCTTACAAAAGCCCAAGCTCAGTCAATTGCCAGAAAGGACAGATCTTTGAAGGTGCTTAATCAGTACCCCCTAACCCCCCTGATTTTCTAATTAACGTAGGTGCTTGATTAAAATTCCCCAAGTACACCCAGTGGCTCTCCCAGGAGGGACAAGTAATTGCTATTGTGAAAGATATTACAGTGGTCTGGTCATTGATGGTGGGAGAAAAAAAAAAAATTGCTTCATAATGGAAAGTGGCAGATCTCCTCTCCCTAGGAACGGGGGAGTATACGGTATTAGGTCCAACCTGTACAGAGAAAGCAGTTTCTTATGATGGAGATAAACCAGTGGTCCAACCTCGATGCGAGGCAAAGTGATCCAGCAACTCATTAAATAAATGGTTTAAACACAGACCAAGGTGGCAAAGAAAAAAAGTAGAGTGAGACGTTTATAGATCACTCTTTTAACTCCGTAGTTTTCTTTAACTGTAACATTATGGTTAGATAGATACATTTAGGGTAAAATTTGCCAGTGTCAATAAGGTTTTTTGTAAGTTTAATATTTATGATCTGGTTTAAAGCAGTATTATAGCTGTGCGACTTCCTACTTCAAAGAAGAGGAAAATCATAAAAAGACCAGTGGGGAAATTAATGAGTTCAGTGTGCCTCAATTGAGAACGTATGAAATCAAGCCTCAGTCTAGAAACCAAGGGCAGGAGTGCACACCACAGACGCTGTTTGTGGTTTTACCCAATTATTTTAAAGCCCTTGAAAAATGTTGTAGTCTGCTGAATGCAGGCACTGCTAACAGCGTCCTCCCCCATATGCTCTCTTGAGTCTTGGGCTATTTGTGCGGGTACTTGGTGACCGTTACCATGCAGAACTGTTTTGATGGAAGGAGACAGAAAAGCAAGGAGATTGTATTATCTTCCCCACCGAAGCCAACCAGCCCTGGCTCAGTTATTGCAAAGGCTGGTTAAAATGGCAGCCCCTCCAGGCCAGGAGACCCCCTCTCTCAGGAGCATCCATGACAGGCAGCTCTTTGGGGGGTACAGAAGGGCCTCAGCGGGGCCTCACCCTCCCACCATAGGCACGGTAACCTCCTCACTGAGGAACCCCTGTAGACCAGCTGAAGGCTTTGGGGTCCCATGGCCAGGTCCCACCGGGAGCTGCCAGAAGAGCTTGGAGACTGTTTCCAATCAGATTGTCCTGGCCACGAGGACTTCTCTGTGTAGCTCTGACTTTGCACCTACTTTTCCATCCTGAATCTTATCTTGACCTGTGATGACTGCTTTTTCCCTAGAGGCTAAATTGCAGAGTGTCTGTTATCCAATAATTACAATAAGAATTTGTGGATGTTCAAAATGTGCTGGCCATTCTTCTAAACATGCAGCATACTTGTATGAATTCTTCTCAGCAGCGGTGTGAGACCGGTCCTGTGATGAGCCACTTTACCAATGAGGGGGCTGAGGCTTGGAGCATCAGGCAAGTGGGCGGGGGTCACAAGGCTCCAAGTGGCAAAGCTGAAATCCCACCCCCAGCAACACTGTCTCCAGAAAGCATGTGCTTAACTGCTGTGCTGTATGGTACCTTTCTCCAACGGTGGTCCCTGGACCAGCAGCATGGACATCACCTTGTTTGTAACCCAGATCCAGGAGGGGACCCAGAAATCTGCATTTTAGCAAATCCCCGGAGAATTGTTGCACACTTAAGTTTTGAGAACCACTGCTGTGGGGTATTTGCTCTGTGCTGGGCACTCTGCTTTACATATCTTATATCACTTAATTCTCATAAATGCCCTGACAAGTAGGCATTATTTCCATTTTAGCAATGAAGAAATGGAGAGCTGAGAGGATAATTGGTCCACAAATTTCAAATGGCCAAGGTGAAGATCAAATCCAAGCTTTTCTGACTCCAAGTTTCATATTCTTTTTTTTTTAACGTCTTTATTGGAGTGTAATTGCTTTACAATGTTGTGTTAATTTCTGCCGTATAACAAAGTGAATTAGTTATATATATACACATATCCCCATATCCCCTCCCTCTTGAGTCTCCCTCCCACCCTCCCTATCCCAACTCTCTAGGTCATCGCAAAACACTGAGCTGATCTCCCTGTGCTATGTGATTGCTTCCCACTAGCTATCTATGTTACATTTGGTAGTGTATATACGTCCATGCCACTCTCTCACTTCGTCCCAGCTTACCCTTCCCCCTCCCCGTGTCCTGAAGTCCATTCTCTATGTCTGCGTCTTTATTCCCGTCCTGCCCCTAAGTTCTTCAGAACCATTTTTTAAAAAATTTTAGATTCCATATATATGGGTTAGCATACGGTATTTGTTTTTCTCTTTCTGACTTACTTCACTCTGTATGACAGACTCTAGGTCCATCCACCTCACTACAAATAACTCAATTTCATCTTTTTTATGGCTGAGTAATATTCCACTGTATACATGTGCCACACAAGACTCATATTCTAATCCCTGCTTCACTTCTGACCCACGGCTTCTTCTCCATCTCTGGGACACGGCTGCTCTCTGTTTCAGGCCTCCTGCCAGCCCAGGGCCTGTGGTCCTTGGAGGTCCAGGTTTTCTTAGTGTTCTTACAAGTTTACCCACACTCTTGTCCAGACACTAGACTCCAGGCTGGGCTCTATGCTGGGCCTGGGTGTTGCATTCTCCCCAGAATCTCAGACTCCTTTCAGTGGGTCTTTGCACGATACCTCTGAGCAAAGGAGGTAGCCCCAGCACAGATGCCAACCACTCGGTTCTCAGGTGAGGCATCTTCCTCCTACGGAGCTGCCTGTGTGAGCTTCACACTCTCTCCCCCTTCCCCGCGCCCCCTGGACCACAGAGCATGCGTGGCAGTGAGGTAGCTGCTCTTTGACTTGATTCATCTCTTCCTCATGTCAAATACTACCATTCACTCACACAATGGTGTGTCTTGTGCTTTGGTTGTTATTATTAGGTTGTTTTACACATTAACGGCTTCAGATATGAAAAGAAATTGCTGGATTCCAGGCTATGTTTTTCATTATCTGACTCCGTGGAGTTTCGCTCTGTGTCCTTGTGGTATTTGGCATACTTCATCTTCCTAGGGGTGTAAAATGCTTGTCCTGCTGGAGCCAGGGCAGTAGGAAAGCAACGAGCGGAATGCCAGTTCCCTTCTCGCAGATCCAGGGGCCGGCCCCCTCCTGGCTGGGCTGCCCATGCTCTCCAGGTACTACTGCACAGTCAGCCAGCCTGTTCGTCGCCTGCGTATTTGGGGTGAGGATTAGGTAGCCCTTCCTTCCCTAGGAGGATCATCTTACCCCTTACTTCTCTCCAACAGAAGTGGATTCTTCTATGCTGACCCCCTCTCCCAGGGCCCCCACAACAAATCCCTCTTCTCTGAGAGTTCAGAGGAATGACTTTGGACTTAATCGTTCCCCCGCAGTAGATTCAGGACTCCTCCTGTTTAACTGGTCTGCAACCCAGGATGCCTTGTGCTCCTTCTTTAATTCCCTGCATCACTGCCTTGCCCTTTATGGAATGGTTCATGGAGGTCACAGTGGTTGGAGATATTTGGCCAGTCATCTGCAATGATAGAGAAAGAAGAATGGCTTTCTCCCTCTGTTGATTTATTTCCTCTGTCACACATTGTCCCCGAAAAGGATTTAAGCAGAGAAGGTGACATGGATTCTGTGCCTGGGAAAACTCCTTGGCAAAACAATTTTCGTTGCTCCTACATTGATTCAATTATTTACTCAATAATTGCTGTGGAGCATCTACTGCTGTGCAGCTGTCTTAGGCCGTGGAGATACATGACAGGACCGAGCAGAAAAAAACCCCTGGGCTCATGGAGCTTCTATTCTACCGGGAGAGACAGAAAATAAGTCCAAGGATAAGTGAACCTGAGAGTGTGTTATATGGTAACTACTGTGAGAAAATTAACTGGGTGGGAGGCAAAGAGATGATCAAGCATCTGTTTGGGGTTTGCAACCTTCCACAGAGTAGATAAGGATGGGTTTATTAAGAAGATACCCTATGAAAGTTGGGAGAAAAGGCGTTTGGATAATTCCAGCAGAGCATTCCTGGAAGGGCAAACTGAATCCGAGGCCCTCTGTCATGTTCCAGGATTGTCGCGGAGACCATGTGGCTACAGAAGGTTTATTCAGTACCTGCCGTCCTCTCAGTGGACTCTAAGCTTCCCGAAGGCAGGGAGCATGCATGCAGCAGTGCAGAGCGTGGAGCCTATCCAGTCTTAGACCTTCAATAAGTATTTGTGTAACAAATGAGTGAGTAGAGTGAGCACGGGCTTCTGGAGTGAGTAGTTGAGCATGCTGGGAAGTTATAAGGTTCAAGTCAGAAATGGCGGTCCCTTCATTAGTGACTTCAGTTTCTAGAGAATGACGTGTCTCGTCCTGTGAAAGTGGTAGCAGAGGGCTCAGATGAAGGAACAGGTCCATGGAGAAGCAGGGTCCAGGTAAGCTGACAAATCACCAGAGGGAACACTGAAGACAGTCCAGGTAATGGCCCAGGTGAGTGACAAGTTGGGCTGTGATTCAGGTGTGAAAGCCCTCAAAGAATCATGGGGAGCTCAGGACACCAGTCCTTGGCAGCAGGAAGAGGAGGGGTACATGCAACATTGCCGGAGGGCAAGACCTTGGAAGAAGCAAGGTTTTCAACAAAAATGTGAAAGAGGAAAGGTTTTCAAACAACCTTGGGGAGTAAGGAAGGCCATCACCCCAACCTCCAATTCCAAAGCCAACAACCCAGCAGTTTCTTGAGAGCTACCCAGGAAGTGCTGACCTCGGGGAATAGCTGGGTTTTAATTAATAAAGGCAGGTCAGGGGATGCTCAGCCTGGAGCCTGAGGTCTGGGGGAGCACTTTACTTAGATAGTGGGTGTTCCAGAGGCAGAGCCATCAGGCTTGGAAGGTCGGGAGACATGAGGGATGACAGATCTGCAGAGCATTGATGGTGAGGGAGGCGGTCGCTTGCTGCGTGGCACCCCCAACAGTGAGGGATGTGAGGCTGGTTGGATTTAGCCCCTGTGGTCCCCAGGGGGAAGCAGGGAAGCACATCTCACGGGCTTCGTCTGTAGCCTCAATCCCATTTCTTCCTGAGCCCGAAGGTGGGGTGGTGACAGAAGGTAGCTGTTGGCAAGGCCAAGCCTTCTTGGGTTCCAGAGCTAGGAGACTGACCTTTAGGGAGCTACTGAAAGGTCAAAGTCAGAGATCATGAGATGGCGGGAGTGGAGGATTAGTATGGAATTTAGAGATAGGCAGGGGACCAAATTGCCAGAAGTGGTGATGGCTTTAATGTGGGTGGGAGTGAGGATAGGTACTAAACTGAGAAGGGGCCCCGTATTGCTGATTTGCCCTCCCTCATTGCCAGGTTTGGGGGACTAGGGATTATCTTTCTGGCTGTTCTCCCATATGGCAATAGGTAGTATGTTAGGAACCAGCTGGTGTCTGATTTGTTTCTGCCTGTTGATCCATGTGGGTTAGTTTCCTTTTCTCCAAAGATGATCTCATAACAACCCCAGACATAGTTATTTATTTATTTCTAGAGAATCAGGATTTATTCGATTGAACAGAAATGATAGAGTACAACAGAGATATGATAAATAGGCAGAAATGCATCATCTTTTATTCAACAGATATTTTTTGAGTACCCAAAACACGACAGTGCATTGCAGTGAACACAGCATTCAAAGCCTCTGCCCCACGGGACTGCCACGTGGGTGTAGGTGATATTCAATAAACAAATATGTGAGCCGATGTCAGGGAGAGATAGTATATGGAGAAAAAGAAAACAGACACAGGGCAAAGAATGATTCTGGTGCTCCTTTGCTTAGACTGTTGTGAGAAAGCCTGAGCAGAGACCTCGGGAGCTGAGTGAAGTGAGGCAGTGAACTGGTTGGACTAAGAAGGGGGCGTTCCAAGCAGAGGGACCTGTACGTTCCAAGGCCATGAGCTGCCATGGTGTCTCTGTGCAACAGCAAGAATGTTGATGCAAAGAAGTGACATAGGATGGTGTGAAGAGAGTCAGGAGTCAGGTCATGTAGTGCCTTGAAAACCAAGGTAAAAACTGTGGCATTTGTTGCAATGAAAACACTGACAAGTTTCAAGCAGGAGAGTGAACTGAGCGAATAAATGTTGTTAAAGGGTCACGTTTACGGTTTGAAGAGGAAGACGGGGTAAAGCGGCGGGGGCGTAAGGGTAGCAGCTGGGATACCAGTTAGGATGCTGTTGCTTTAGTCCATCAAGAAGTGATGGTGGGGTCCAAGACGGTAAGACCATGTTTAGTCTGGAATGTGTTCTGCAAGCTGACAAGGTTTGCTGACTTCCTAGATGGGCGTTGTGAGAAAGACTTCGGAGTCAAGGTGGATTCTAAGGTTTGTGACCTGTGCCAACTGGTGGCTGCTTCTGTCAATTCCTGCCATCAGGAACTCCAAGAGGAGCAGGCTTGCAGAGGAAGAAAGGAGCTTGGTGCTTTAGGTACGCAGGTGCAGATGCTGAGTAGACAGTTGGCTGTGCAAGGATCCAGAAGCCAGAAAAATTAATCCGGCCGTCGTCAGCATGCAGAGGGTGTCTACATCCATGGGTCCGGCTATCACCACCTACTGGGTGAAGATGGATAGAGGAGAGATCCGTGGACTGGGCCTCAGGGCTTTCCAATATTGAGGTGTTAGAAGACGAGGATCCAGCAAAGATGATTGTGAAGAGAGCCGTGAAGGAAATCTGAAAGCCGGGTGCGGAGAACGTTTCATGGACGGCGGGGGTGATTAATATCACATGTGTTGCTTAGACATTAAGGGGGATGAGGGCTGAGAACTGGCAGAGTGCATTTACACAAGACATTGGTGAGAAAGGTTCCGATGAAAGATAGTGGATAAAGATTAATTGGAATGGGAGAGAGTGGGTGGAAGAAATGGACAGAGTAATAAACATTTTTGGAGAAGTGATGCTCTAAGGATTAGCAGAATGTGGGGTTGGCGGGGAGTGTGAGGTCAAAGGGACTTTTCCCCGGAGTCCCGTCTACAGCCCGGCCACCCTTGGCCGCGCCCCGGCTGTTACTGCTGGGTGATTACTCGCCTTCGAGTTCTCAGTCATCTCTCTTCCTCAGATGAAATAAAAGGATTAGCTAAGTCTTGTCTCTGCTTGTGGAGCAGCCTGTCAATTTTGACCTTCAGCCACATCACCCCAGAGTTTCTTTCTGTGGCTTTTGAGTGCTCCAGGAAGTTGGAGCTAAAGTCACCATGTTGCTGAAGCAACTGACCGTCTCTGGCCCTGAGAAGCATCGCCTGGAGGAGAGCCTCTGCTGCAGGGTCTAGTGAGGGTTCTGCTGGGGACGGATCATTGAAGCGCTTCTCGGAGTGTGAAAGCGCCCAAGGGGAGGAGCCTGGGGGTGTCGGATGGCTTCCGCCCATCCCCCAGCCTCTCCCCAGGACCACGGAGAAGTTCTCAAAGTCCTCCGTATTTGACCCTCCTTGGCTTGATACTCACCTGGAGCAGGATGTCTGCATTCATCTTTTCTTTGAAATCAGAGCAGGAACCAGGTGAGCCTGGGCAGCCTCCCCCGACTCTGGCCACGTCATTATCCAAGTGAAGCCCCCATCGTGCCCAAAGAAAGCTTCCTATGGATGGAAGCAGAAGGTCAACTAAATGCCTGGAAGTGTGGAATCCAGTTCTCTAGGGTGATACTGTCTGGGGGAGATACTTCAGCTTTTACAGATGTATACCCTGGAAATTCTGCAAATACCCCTGCTGCTTCACTGTTGCTGAGCCCGGGTCAGATGGGGCAGAGGAAGCAGACGATCTCAGTGTTCAGTCTAGAAAAATGTCACGGTTGGGGGAGAGCTCACCAGCCCGGAAGAAAGCACCTGCTGTGACAGGTAGCAGTGTCTCAGCATCCATTCTCCTTGCCCCATTACCTTGTCCCCATTTCCTCTGAGAGGGGGAAAACCCGGAATTGATAAGGCACATTGTGTAAGACGGAAGGACTGGAAGGAATCGCTTCCATCTCGCTCTGCATCTCTATTTCTACCCAGAGCCACATGACCCTTGAGAATTCAGGACAATTTAGCGAGGGTGAGCACAACTTTTTCTTAAACGTTATTTTGCTCCCTTTGGCTTTGCTGTCAAGTGTCCATGCTGAGCAGTCCTGTTCTGCTCTTGAACGGTCACATTTCTCCATGTGTTGATGTGTTTTCTCTCTTTATCACAGCACTTTCCTAGGCCTCTTGATTTGGGTCACTCAGGTGTTGTCACGGCTGTAAGGACCTCTTGATGAGAGCCCCACTTCATTGTCATCACACAGCCAGCAGTAAGGAACCCCGGGACCTCTTGGCAAGCCTGAATTCTTAGGCTACAAGCTAGTGGTTCTGTGCCTGAAAATGCAAGTGGCAGTAATTAAGAAAATAGCAGCAGAGTCTAAAATGGTTAGATTCTATTTGTATGAAAAGGAGAGGAGCCTGAAAGGACCATCCTCACCGCCGTCCTCCTCAGCATTATCGTGTCCTCCCCCCCTTCATCATCATCATCGTCGTCGTCATCCTTATCATCCTAGTACCTAAATATTTTTATCGTAGCTTGGCTGTGTTCCAGTCACCTTTCTAAATGTTTTACCTGCGTAAACTCTTTAATTCCCTTGACAATCTTCTGGCGTAGATGTTATTAATGTTCTTTTGTAGGTAAAGGAACCCGGACCCAGAGCACTCGCTTAAGTAACTCGCTCAAAGACACACAGTAGGGTAGGAGGTGGCCAAGACTTAACCGGCCACGTTGGTTGCAGAGGCCTCACTCTGAACCCATTAATCTACTGCTTGCCATTGTCCTGTTTTATTCCTGACAGCAAAAATCAAGATGAATCGGCCCAGCTACCAAAGGAGGTGCCAACTCAGATCATCTTTTTCTTCCCCCCCCCCCCAAACTGGAATTCAAGTAGTTTACACCAATTTTAATTTTTAAAATATTTTCATATTTTCCTTTGATTCTCTAACACCCCTGTGAAGTTACTGTTGCTATTAATTTTGTTTTACAGCTGAGAAAACCCAAGGTTGGAGAGTCTATGGTTTCCCAAAGAAATTTAGCTGCTGAACTCTCAGACTAGTCCTGAATATGTGACTATCTGCTGATTCAGAATCCAGGGTTTTGTTCTGCCCCACTGCCCATCAGATCACGTGATGTACCCCAAAGGCAGGCTCTGGGGAGGGGAATGACCAAACCATCAAAGGGGGCGAGTTGCCAGCAGTCACCTCTGTTGGTGATAGAAGGGATAAATGGCAGGTAATAGCCTGTCACTCAGGTGGACATTTGTCCTCTTCGGCCTCCACATTCTCTGTGTAACAACTCCAGGGTCTCAGCAGCTGCTTCTGTCTATCACAAGGCAGGCAGGAGAGGCAGCCTTCCCTCCATCCTGGCTACCATCATTGACTCTGCGCTCCTCTGAGCAAGTAGCTTAACCTATGTGGGAGAATCCCAATAAAAAGTTAATTACAGCCCTCTGTCTATGCGGATTTTCAGAAAATGACAATTAAATACAAATAAGTTACTTAGAAACCAGCCTCTGAGAAAGTACAGCTTTCAAGGCAGAGGACTTTCAGGCCTAAGAGTTGATGGGTCTCATTCAAGTACAAGGGGCTTGGAGGGAGATGTGCTGGGCGGGTGGGTGACAGTGAAGTTACTAAAGCTGATAAAAAGAATAGTAGCAAAGGCTTACGGTGATCTTACTACTGTATGCCAGTGCTTCACCCGTGCCAGCTCGTTTAATCTTTGGAACAACGCTGTGAGCTTAGATTCTGTTATTACCCATATTTGACAAATGAGGAAACAGGCACAGAGGTGTTCAATAACCTACTGCAGGTCAGGGAGCTGTTAAGTAGACCTGGACACCGACCTTGGCCTTCCAGATCTCTGTGGATACTGGCCCGCCGCCTGTCGTGGGCTTGGACTGGGTTCCGGGAACTGGGCCTGAGCTTAGTCAGAGGCATGGCAAGGTGCACATTCACGACTCGAGTTCTGATTATACTGCTTTCTAAGCGGTGTCCGCTTAGCTCTTTGCCCACCCTCTGAGCCTGTAAAGTGAGTATCTCGATAGCGTATTCATCCTGGGCTTCTTGTAAAGATGGCATGAGTGTGGCATGTAAATGCGTGGCCCTGTGCCCGGCAGAGAACGATGCTCCGTAAACATTTGTCACGGGTGGTGCAGGCATGTGCACTAGACGTGTATGGCTGATGCATTTTCTTGAGGCTAACACCACATTGTAAAGCAACCATACTCCAATAAAAATTAATTTAAAAAATACAAAATTCAAAAAGAAATAGAGGGCGTGATTAGCCTGCCCTTGATGGTAGCGCCTCATCTTATTTTAAAGATGAGCAAACTGCTCAGAAGATGTGGGAGGTGCCAGAGGTCGTATGTGGCAGGTGGGATGTGGATGCCCAGTCTCGTGCCTTTCCAAATGCCCCCTCTCACCTAACACAGAGCAGGCCCAACGCTGTTTTTAAATGACCGCTGGATAGAAGGGCCACATTTCCATCTCCTTTGGACAGCCCTTCCCAGAGCCTCGGTTTCCCCTTGGATCAAACCTATAGGCTCTTCTAATGTCCCTAGTGAACACTGGAGGCTCCTCACAAATGTCCCTTGGATGGAGACAGTGAACGTCTGACTGGTAAGTGTCTCCTCACCATCCTTTCTTTCACCCGCAAAAACATTAAGTTCACAGTTAGTAGCACCTGATTTGGATAGAAACAGAAGTTGAATGAAAATAGCAGAATGTGACTGAGATTTAACCCAAAGTAATACTTTGTCCTAGGGTTGTAATAAACAAAACCACAAATGGAAAATTCTTATTTCTACTCTACAAAGACACTTATCTGGCCTGTAATGGTTCAGTATTGAATTGAGAGTGCGTTCTGTTCTTCTCATTTCTGTGAAAGCAATGCTCTAGCGCCGTTAAGGGAGTCCAGTCTGCAGAGACGGGGGCCTGACAAAGACCTCCCTGCGGTCCCACTTCCAAAAAAAGTAGCTTGGAAATAGGGTCCGTGCCTGCCCACAGGCCTTGACAATGTCAAGGTGCTTTGCTGCTGTGCACATGCGATGCCTAACTGTCACCTCTGGGGACGTTTCCATGCGCCTTTTAAGACGGAAACTCTCTTCTCTGCCTGGCCAGCTGCATAGAGCAGCCAGTGGGAGAAGGTCGGCCTGTCTGCTGCCCCCTGGGTGCCACAGCTGCTAAGGGAGTTGAAGGCCAAGTGGGAGACGGCCAGGAGGGTCACAGCGGTGTCTCTGTCAGGATGCAATTTAGGCACAACAGGGAATTGGAAACTTCCTGTTGAGCTGTCGTCACCCTAAACATGTCTCGCCTGGGAGAGTCCTGCAGCTGACGAGTGCTGAGAATCCAGCCCTGCAGAGCTCTTCCCGTCATGTGGACTATAAACTTCCCTCTGCAAGAATAAAGGAAGGAGGTGCCTGCCAAGTGCACAGAGGGGGAAATGCATGTGATTTCACTGTCTGAAGACAGACATCACACTGGGCAACATTAGGGGGCAAAGAAGAGGAGGAAAGAAAGTAAAGAGTGTGCTGGGGAGCTGACAGAGGATGGATTGTCGGGTCTTCACCGAAGAGACTCCCTGTGAAATGGGGCAGCCTTCCAGGGCCTTCCATCAGGCACGTGTTTTCACGGTGAAGCTTGGCTGTCTCCGGTCTGCATCCGGGAAAGGAAATCCTTCCATGCGCAGATGCCCACTTGGCAGCCCAAGGTCACCCAGGAGGAGTGCCGCGGTCAGGGGTGGAGGGATGTGAAGAGTGCTTTTGTGGGGACGCTGGATTCGACTCTTTGCTCTGCCGGCTACTAAGTGGGTGGCCCTCCTGAAGCCAATCAACCTCCCTGAGCCTCTGCTACCTAGTCCATAAAACAGGATCAGAAAATGGAGATTAGCAATCCCACATTCCAGGTGCTTGGTCAACATGAAAACATTGTGTGTGTGGTCCTTTATTAATAACCAGTTCTGCATGAATCATGCATCTTCTCCAGGGTGATGCCAGGAAAGTCATGAAGGCGAGGCAAGGAGGGGAGACGCGACCCCAGCACAGAGCAATCTTCTAAGACAAAGACGTTTTTATGTTTCTGAGAGGCAAACTTGAAAAGCAAATGATGTAATCGCTGTGACCGTTGGTATAAGAACAATACTTCTCCTGTGTTCCCGTTATCTTTGTCTTACTTTTATTAATGCAGCGTAATTAATGTCAAAGTTCTCCTAAGCATTTCAGAAGGGCTACCTAGAATGTAGCCCAAGTGAGAAGAGTTGAATCTGGAAATTGTTTGAAAAGAGCAGAACAGCGGGCCACAACTGCGCAAAACAGAAATTGCAGAAATCAAAAGGGAAATTGCAGGGCGACAGGAATGTTGTGATTGGTGCTGGTTTTAGGATGAGACCGGGATCTTTGGCTTCCACAGCACTCAGGATCTCCAAGCCAGGGCTGGTTCTCTTTGTCCTGTTTCACAACGACAGGGATGGGGCTGGCACGTGGGCCACATCCCACCTGCTAGCTGCTTTTGAACAACCTGTGAGCTCAGAAAGAATTTTACATTTTTAATGGCTGAATTTAAAATGAAAGAAGAGTAGTATTTCATGACATGTGCAAATTATTTGAAATTAAATTGTTTTATGAGAACACACCACAGCCCTTTGCTTATGGGGGCTTTCCTCTTCCAGCGTCAGAGTTCAGTAGTTTCAGTGAGGCCATGTGTCCTGCAAAGCCTAAAATATTCACTGTCTGGTCCTTGAGAAAAGAACTTTGTTGATATCTGCAGGACATGAAGACTGGCTCTTTTTAAAAAAATTTTTTTTGGAAAAAATACAGTTGATTTACAGTGTTGTGTTAGTTTCAGGTGTACAGCAAAGTGATTCAGTTAGACATATAGATATATTCATATCTATTCTGTTTTTACATTCTCTTCCCTTATAGTTTATTACAAGATACTGAGTATAGTTCCCTGTGCTATACAGGAGGTCCTTGTTGGTTATCTATTTTATACATAGTAGCGTGTATCTGTTAATCCCAAACTCCTAATTTATCCCTCCCCTCTTCCCCCTTTGGTAACCATAAGTTTGTTTTCTATGTCTGTGAGTCTATTTCTGTTTTGTAAATAAGTTCATTTGTATCTTTTTTTTAGAGTCCACATATGAGTGATGTCCTGTGATATTTGTCTTTCTCTTGCTGGCTTACTTCAGTTAGTGTGACCATCTGCAGGTCCATCCATGTTGCTGAAGACTGTTGACAGTTCTGGTTGCTGCTATTAAAATTCTTATTTTTATCCCTGAGCTCCCTTGGTTCTCTTTCCTGTTGTCCTGTGAACTTGCAATTATGGTGGTTCTTATCCACATTCACAACCATGCAAGAGTGGTCCTTCCAGGGGGGCCATGCCTTCCTCAGGGGCTCCTCGCTGGTGCCCAGATGTCACGCTCCAGCTGACAGCTACATCTTACCTTGGTTTTGACCTCTGCCAACACAAGGCTCTTACTTGCCTGGCCCCGGGAGAGCACTTCCCTGACTTTCACACTCTTCTATCCTCCACGCACTTTGCCTTCTTTTGCCTGGAGGGATCAAAACAATCCATCCCTTGCCCTGGGTCTTTGATCTCATAAGCTTCAAACATGATCACTCCTCTGTTGTTGATTCTGATTTTACCCTTGGGGAAGTTGTGCAGATGTCGTTGCTGTTTCTCTTGTTTATGTGGCATTTTGTGGTAGCATCTGATCCTGCCTTTGCTCATAGTCTTAGGGCTGGGCATCCTCTTTTGGGAGGAGCAGGTTTGCTTTAAATCAGCACCTTCCGCCCCCCACCCCCACCCCCACCGCCATGTGAATACAGAAGCCTGAGCTCCTGTGCTTTCACACCCTATCTGACCATCACCAGTGCTGCCCACTGCTCCCTGTTTCTGTCTGAAATAGGTCTGTAGCACTGAGTTTATTTGTGAAGCAGAGGGAACAGGTCTTATATGTCCTGAGTAATCATGGTCATACAGACTCTTCCCAGTTTATTACTATCCTTTTGAGATTCTCAGGCACCTGCTCCATGAATAGTCTTTCAGAATCCCATCATTATGATTTCATAGTTTCAAAACTACTTTCCACATTATTATAATAGCAATAATTGACCAATGGTAGGAAAGGATCATTCTGTCCAAGAGATTTCTTTTCTATTGAGATGGGCTTTGAAATCCTGTCACTCACTTTCAAAAGTGAATCCCAGTCTTCACATCAAAAAATGAATAAGTGGTTCTTGCTAACTGTTGGAAGTACAGGTGTTGTTTCTATTCTTCCCAATTCTTCTTCTTTTCAAAACGTTTAATATATGTTTTCAAAAATTTTATCATCATAAACTTAACCTTTAGAAATAGATTTTCAATTTTAAATGCTGGTAAGATAGGCTTGGAAGAGATAAGATATTGAGTTTAAAAAACCAGACCTTTGGTGAGCTCCCAGCGAACGTGCCATATCATAAACTAATTCTCGCCCTGGGGCAAAGCTGGATTTGTTCATTCATTTCCCCCTTTTCTGTGATTCACAGAGCTCCCTATGATCTTAAGGCCCTGTTTTAGCAGAAGTCAGAGTCATGGCATTCCCTAATGTCAATGGGATAAATTCTGGAACAAAGCCTGGATCCTAAAGTCAACCCACATAGGTTTCCTGAGGCAGAGCAGTCATCTCTGTGTCAGTCTTCATTAAACACCATTGCAGTCATCTTTGGTGATTGTGAAAAACGCTGGAGCCCTGTGATGGCATCAGTGGGAAGCAGGGTGTGTGATCAAACACCCATCAAGCTGTAACGGTTCTGTGTATGTGTGTGCATGTGGGTGTGCACGTGTGTGTGTGTGTGCACGTGTGTCTTTACTTCCCATGCATCTCTAGCCTCCAGACTGTTCCTCCTCTTGTGTTGTAATTAAATTGGTTGGAAAAGTGGAGAGGTTTTAGAATTAGCCGATGCCTAGGATGTAGTACATTGGGTAGCCCTGAAATGGGAGGGAAAACTATGAAAATGAAATTCTTTTCCTTTTTTCCATTTTTCTTTCTTTTTTCCTCTCTCTGTGTACCACTAAAGAACTCCATGCCCTAGGAGAGTCCCTTGGGCTTTGTGCCAGTTAGCTGAGGTAATTTATGCCGAGACACATGTGATCAGAGACTGTCCCCACCAGAAGCATCGGCAGTAAACAGCTGACAGAGTCAAGTGTTGGATGGGTTTCCAAGTCAGTTCCTCAGAATGCTCGTGGGCCTGCTTATTCTCTCATCATTAAGGTTTTTTAAAGTGAATCCCCTGGGAAAGCTTGCAACTAATTAATGTTCACCTTTGCATATACAGTCTGTTTGAACAGTATGGTGCTGTTAACAAATACCAGAATTTGCTCTTCGGTGAGACCCTCACTCATCAGTAGGGCTGCCCGTGCTCAGAGCCACTTTGAAATACCTCTCATGAAAGTGCCAGTTTAAAAACTAAACCATCCATTTTTTGACTAAGGGAGCATATATAAGTACTCTAGTCAAAAAATTTGATATAAATGTAGGGCTTCCCTGGAGGCACAGTGCTTAATAATCCGCCTGCTAATGCAGGGGACACGGGTTCGAACCCTGGTCTGGGCAGAGCCCACATGCCGTGGAGCCACTAAGCTCATGCACCACAACTACTGAGCCTGTGCTCTAGAGCCTGCGAGCCACAACTACTGAAGCCTGTGCGCCTAGAGCCTGTGTTCAGCAACAAGAGAAGCCACCGCAATGAGAAGCCCGTGCACCGCAATGAAGAGTAACCCCTGCTCACTGCAACTAGAGGAAGCCGCGCACAGCAATGAAGACCCTACGCAGACAAAAATAAATAAATAAAATAAATAAGTTTTTTAAAATGTATAGTTGTGTGTATTGTATCTATGTATACATGTGTAGTTCTTGATAACATTTATATACAACCGTCAAAGTAGATATAATATATAGTAATTATTACTCTATAGTAATATAGATGATATTATTACTAATCTAATACATGATACTCTGATCCAAATGGCTCTCTACAAAAATAAAAGCCATGGCCGAAGAATGATTTTCTTGTCATTGAAATTGTTAAAAACATCCCTAAGTAACTTTCTTTTGAGCATTTATTCTTTGCCAGCCCTGTGCAAAGTGCTCTCCATCTATTATCACATTTAATCTTCATTACAGCCCAATGAGCTAGATATCATTATAATCTCCATTTTATAGATAAGACTGTTGAAGCTCAGGGGATCCTTACAAAGCCGCACAGTAATAACTGCGGTGGCTATTTTTCATTAACTTGTATGGTATCTATAGAAACCAAGTTTACATAGAAGGAAAACAGCACAGGAGAAAGAGCATAGATGTGGAATTAAAACAGACGTGTGTTTGGATCTTAGGACCTCTGATTGACCTTTTTCAGCCTGTTTCTTCATTTATCAGTTGGAAATGATATACATATATAAACAGGACTGCATACGTATTCGATGCCAGCTATAGGCATCAAGGAGCATTAATTAATGGAAGCAGTGATCACTAGTATTATTGTGAAGGTATATGGGGAAGGACTTATCTGTACATGTATCAACTTAGGGATGGACAGAGCAATGATGAGATTCTGAACCAAAATCAGAGAAAGAGAAAGCCTGGAACTGCTATGGGAAGGCAAAGGACAGGAGAACGGGCCTTGTGGGCTGTGCTGGGGTTGAGACGTGCCCACAGATTCTTTGAGCCCCTCACATGAGATGGGGTCCAGGCCCTTCCCGGGACTGTCACGGGCTTTCCTGACTCCCCCCCTAATGCATGGAAAGAGGTGGAAGCCAGGCTGTTGACATCCAAGGCCAGGTTCCCAAAGTTTCTGCTGCCTTCTTGTGGGCTGGGGGCCTGTTGGCCACCATAAGAGAAGCACAGTTAACTCTGAGGTTGCTGCAGGGGGAGGCCATGTGGATAGACACCAAGGAACGCCAGGTCCCCAGGCACAGCCACTGGAGTCAGTGAACGAACCTTGGAGAGGACCTTAGCCCTGGCCGCCGTCTAACCCACAAACTCATGCAAAATCCTGGCCAGATCTCTGGGCTGAGCCCAGCCAACTCCAGCTTTGTGAGCAAAACAATTTAGGAGATCACAGATCCCATAACTAACAGTAATCATGAAAGTTTGAAATGTTGCGCGAATTACCAAAATGCGACACAGAGACACAAAGTGAGCAAATGCTGTTGGAAAAATGGCACCAATAGACTTGCTCGACGTACAAAACTTTGATTTGTAAGAAATGCAGTATCTGCGAAGCACAGTAAGGCAAAGTGCTGTAGAGCGAGTTATGCCTGTATGACTCTTGCTGTTGTAAGCCTTTGTTTTGGGGTGGATTTTTTTTAATATAAATTTATTTATTTTATTTACTTATTTTTGGCTGCATTGGGTCTTTGTTGCTGCGCGCGGGCTTGCTCTAGTTGCGGTGAGCGGGCGCTACTCTTCGTTGTGGTACGCAGGCTTCTTATTGCAGTGGCTTCTCTTGCTGTGGAGCACAGACTTCAGGTGCGCAGGCTTCAGTAGTTGTGGCACGTGGGCTCAGTAGTTGTGGCTCGCGGGCTCTAGAGCGCAGGCTCAGTAGTTGTGGCACACGGGCTTAATTGCTCCGTGGCATGTGGGATCTTCCCGGACCAAGGCTCGAACCCGTGTCCCCTGCATTGGCAGGCAGATTCTTAACCACTGCGCCACCAGGGAAGCCCTGTGGTGGATTTTTTACTCAGCAGTAAATTACTGGAACATGGGCACATCGTATGAGGAGACAACAAAATTGCTTATTTAGATATCGTAGTACCTTTCTGTTTCTCACCTTGGTTT
>NW_006776528.1:2395017-2412275 GCF_000442215.2 Lipotes vexillifer | reverse complement strand
ACTCTTTCCTTCTGGCCAAGCACAAGGTAGACCTAATGATCTTGGTCCCGTGGGGGCCTTTCCAGTGCCTGAAGTTTATGATCTGGTCTCAAAGTGTTCCTTTCGGATTTCAGTCATTTGTGGTGAGCCCGGCGTTTCCATCTGACGTCAGGGAGCTTCCAGAACCTCAGAGGGTTAATTCAGGCTGCACTGTGTGTTCTGAGAACTGTCTCAGCGCTCTGCCTTGGGGTTACAGCACACATAAAAATGGGGGAAATTTGGAGAAATTTGTCAGGTAAAGATCCCGAGTTTTCCAACACAGACATTAATGTTCTCACCCCCTCATAAAGCCCTCTTAGTCTCGGTGTGTCAGGCGGAGGGATCCTCCGTGGACACAATGCCATTCCCTCTTCCTGGAATCCACGGGCAGAGGCCTGAGGCCACCGTGCCTGTCATTCCCTGTAAATCAGAAGCAGGGGAGGCAGAAGCTTGGGAATCTCTGTGTCTGCACAGCCAGAGGAAATCGGATTGCAGGCAGAGCTTTGGAACACTTCAGCAGAGGAGCAAAACTTTCTCCTCCTCTCTCAGCCAGTTGCAGGCCTGGGCTCCAAGTAAATTAACTGAAGCGATTCAACAGGCTTGAATTCTGTCAGCAGCCCAACCATCCCCTTGTTTACTGTTGAAATAATTACTACTTTGCCATAATATTAGCTCTGAGCCGTGACTCCATTACCATCATCACCGGAATATTACCCATTTATTATCTCCCAGCAACCCTGGAAGATGAATACTGGGCTTTGGAGACCAATTGCTTTACAGCAGACAGGATCTGGGTGTGCATTGTTTAATGAGGTAAACTGCATTACGGCCAGCACTCATGTGGCTGCAGTGACCCCACTTAGTCACTCTTAACCTGTAAATCTGCCACTGTCTCTGATGTGAGTCAGTGAGGAGGGGTAGCAGCCTTGGAGGAGGGGATGGACCCCAGGGGAGAGGACAGGAAAAGTGCACGGAAATCACCTGGGGGATCTTGTTACATGCATCCTCAGGTTCAAATTCAGTAGGTGGGGTGGGGCTGGAAATTCAGCATTTCTAACCAGCCCCTAGGGAAGCTGAGGCTGCAGGTCCACAGACCCACCTCTGGGGGAGTGAGGGCCTATGGAGAAGGGGGAGAGGCTCCTGGAGCAGAGAAAGGCCGGAGCCAGCTTGGCCCATTTCAGACGTGGCCAGATGGGGTTGTGGAGTTTTTGCTCTGTAATGTGCTGGCGACTTCCACACAGGTCCCGGGGTGAGCGAGGCCTGAAGTTATCTCAGCAGTCATATCCCAAGACCAGTGGAGAGCAGGAAGTCTGCCTGAAATCGCTGCCTTCAGTTGTTAGGGTCGAGAACATTGTGTTCCTGAAGTGTCCTAAGATATGACTTTTCTTGTATAAATTGTGAAAGAACCAAAAGAGCTTGAATATAACCTTGGACTCTTGAAATCTCAGTGTAATCCTGTTCTCCAAAGAGAAATATACTTTCTGCCGTGTCACTTAGGAGTTTCCCAAAGTAACCTCTTTTCTTGATCTCGAAAACCTTCTCTCCACACAAGCTAAATAAACTTGAAACTTAAGCAGTGATTCCATTTATCAAGCCCAGGTAATTAGGGTTGAAATTAACAAAATTGTTCCCCAGAAAGTTCTAGAGGGTTTTTTTTCTTCTTTAGAGAGTGGAGCTAATGTGCTTCTCAAAAACCTGTCTGTTTACCCTCCTGTCTGTCTTATGGAATCTCTGAGTTTTACTAAGAGAGAGAGGGAGAGGGAGAGAGAGAAATCTTTGTAATTTAATGAGTATCTCAGGAACAACGGGAACTGGCAGACAGAATAATTTGGGAATATATTTTACTGTGTATCTTCCCACCAAAGCTTTTTGTTGTATTCCTCTGAAAACTTATTTTTATCTCAGGGTGTACATCTGAAGTATAACGGCAGGGTGTGTATGTGTGTGTGTTTCATTTTTTATGAGACTAGAATAACAATAATAATTTTCCCTTTAAATGCAATTATAATTAAAGAAAAAGAACCGACAGTTTTGTATTGTCTCCCAAACTATTCCAGTAGTGGTTGGTTAACATGTATATGGTTTAGGAGCATAATTCCTTCCCTGCGTCATCTGCCCATCCATCCGTCCATCCATCCATCCATCCATCCATCCACCCATGGACAAACATTCATTTAGCATCCACTAGTTTCCAGTAAAGCTGGAAAAAATAGAGTGGAAAAATAAAGACAAATGAGACATGATTACTATCCTCAGGGATTTCACAGTTTATAGCAGGAGAGGCAGATACATAAATCATTGGTTGGGATACCAGTCATTTCTAATTGTTTTCTCCTTCCCCCAGTCCTGCAGACAGTTTACTTTATATCTTATTTGGCTGATAATCAATCACGTGGTTAGTGTTCTGATGCAGGTTTAACCATATTTATTGAATGGTTACCATGTGCTAGATACAGTACTATGTAATTAAGTTTAATCTTACTTCTCTTCATCCCCTCCTAGCAGCACAATACAGTGGTGTCTAGTTACATGAGCCAAAGTAACTAAGGGGATGTTTTGGCTATGGAGCAGGGACGAGCAATCAGAGTAATTCAAACTTGTAAATACAGTGCCCTTGTTGTAGTTGTGCCTGTTCTGGAACCCTCGCCTCTTACCATCACCTATCCCATTTTTCTCTATAAGATGAAGTGAATGATGAGTTGCCCCCTATGCTTAGATACTCAAAGGATCTATGACACAGATAAAAATCCGGGGGACCTGAGCTAAAAGTTATCATGAAAAGCAAAAACTTTTTGCGTGTGTTTGTCTGTAAGTCTTTTATCCATCACAGCACTCTCCTGTCCTGCTCCCTGATTTCAAGTACATCCATCAAGCCCAATTGCCCATAAACAGTAGGAATACTCGGTTAAGAAGCAGCTATGGGAGGAAAGATGTAAACTACCCTTTGTTGTGGGCGTCTCAGTGTGCGTACTGTGTTCTCTCACTTAGAGGCAAATTGCTGTGGGTAAAACATGCATTTTGCTCTCAGATGCCATCCCAGCCTTTGTTCAAGTGCACTTTGCAGAGGCACGATACAGGGTGGTAGTTTGATGCCATCTCCTTGGTTTCTTTCATCATTTTTGTTTGTCTCTCAGCTGATCGGCAGAATTCAGAAGCCCTCAAGCCCTCAGCAGGTTACTCTGTCCTTAGCCCATCAGCCGGCCGGCCAAGGCTTCACCGACCTGGGGACCCTCTGGAAGTCTCTGTTTGCATTATCAGCTTTATTGAGCCACTCTCCAGGGGGGACCACATGAACAAATTACCTACAAGAAGATGGCTGAACTTTCCTTTTGGATTCCCTGGAAGCAGCATATCATCCTGAGTAAAGTCATTAAGCTTCTAAATTTGTAAAGACAAATGGTAAATTTTAAAAATTTCTGCTTAGCTAAAGACAGAGAAAGAGAGAGATAGGGGTGGGCAGTGGGAGAAAGAAAGAATAACAAAGAAAGAAGAGGAAGGAAGGCATCGGGCATCTCACCTGCCTTTCTTCTACCCTGGTTATCAAAAGAGCAAAGAAATCTCTGCTCCACTTTCTCCCCCGAGATGCACAGGTCTGAGGCTTTCACGTGGCCCAAGTAGCCACCCTGCTTGCAAGGAAAGCAAGAACAGACACCAAGTATCTGAGATTCCTGAGATCACTCCGCAAATTAAAACCTTTTATCAGCCTCTAATAGCTGTGCAAACTAATTATATTTGGACCAAACTTTGCCCGGTGACTCCCCCGAGGTATTATTATAAAATTTTGAGCTGGGAAATGTGTCCCCTTGTCCCCATTCTGTCAACATGTTTCAGCGGCAGGAATGGAGCTCCCGATCGTTTCAGCTTCCATGATGTGCTTTGCGTAAACCGTGGCATTTGCAGGCTGGTGGGGCTGAGAACGGGGGCAGAGGGAGCACAGCTGTATTTGAAAACACACAGGGGTGTAAGGGGTATATTGCCTGCCATCAGGCTTCACATGCAGGGGCTGAGTTTCAAGAAGGATCCATTTTATTTTTCTCCCAAATTTTAGGGAACTGCTGCAGGGATCTTAGCTCACTCAACATCTCTGTTGAAACAGCTTCTAACTTAGTGGGGAGGGTATATCACCCACCTTCTCAAGGTCCCCATTTTTTCATGCAGGAACAGCAGTCCCCAGCATGTCACATTTCAAATCCTTGGCCAGGTCTTAGAGCAAAATCTGGAGGAGGGGGGCTTTCTCCAAGAGCTTGGTAAGAAGTTGGTAGACCCCAGTTTGTCTTGGAGGATGTAGGTTTACAAATAATAAAGGTTCACACCCTGTGTGGTTGAAATGAATTTGTCAGTGTTCATCCAACACACTAGGACAATGTGGCACCGTTAGAGGTACATGGTGGCACTCCTTGTGCCTGTGAGTGCCAGCGGGTCCCTTTCTATCCTTCCTGATAATTCTCTGCATGGCTGGCCTCCGAGAGCAGAGTCACTCTGCGGCAATGTTCCCATCTTCATGCACAGAGGCCCATGAAACGATCGGCGTCAAAGGAGACTGGAGAAGCCAGCTTCTCTGAATGGGAGCTGGTGTTCATTTCCTTTGCTGGCTTCATTTAGTCCAGCTGAAAGCAGGAAAATGAGTGAGATGACCTTCCAATGTGCTTGGGCAACTTAGGACAGTGTGTTCTGACCACTGCCAGAACTGACCATCTGCCTAACTTTTTGACCAACCGTGGGCCACTGGTGCAGCCAGGGAGCCTGAAGGGTCTTGCCCAATAGTCGGGGGAGAATTTTAGGGCTAGCATATCACGATGCAGACCCTCTAGCCCTGCAGTGTGGCTCAGAGCCCTGCCAGGCTCAGCGCAGAGGCAGGGGATGTGGAACAAGGGGGCTGCCAGGGTCCAGACCCTCCCTCACGAAAGGGTCCCGGGTTCGTTTTTGTCTCTGCCATCTGCTGTCCCATCTCGAGGGCTCCCAGTATGGGTTCATCTGATTCTTGAATTCTTTCCAGTTGTCTCTAATTACATTGCAGATCCATAAATCATCCCAGGCTGGGGCTGACAGAGAACAACATGGGCGCCCTGCCACTTGAAGCTGGGGCTCCCAGCCACACCTGCCGAAGGTGCCTCCGAGGCAGCCGCCCAATCACTGCTCAGGGCAGACAGGAGGGATGCCCAGTCACTCAGCCACCCGTGCCCCCGGGAGCCCCCTATCCCTGGGTCATCCCTGAATATGTGTTCTTGCCCTAGTACCTGCCTCAGGCAATGCAATCAGGCTGGAAGAATTTAGGCTTTGTGTCTGGACCAAAGGTGGGGATCGCTGTCTCCCTACTGAAGGCAGCTGACTGGAAAGATGATGCGGTTATTTCATCTGGAGTTTTATGAACTCAGGACAGCACCTCTCAGATTTTGCTAAATAATGCAGTAGATTGATTCATTGGTTCTGGGATGGGTCTAGAAATCTGCATTTTTTTAACATCTTTATTGGAGTATAACTGCTTTACAGTGGTGTGTTAGTTTCTGCTGTATAACAAAGTGAATCAGCTATACATACACATATATCCCCATATCTCGACCCTCTTGCGTCTCCCTCCCTCCCACCCTCGCTATCCGACCCCTCTACGTGGTCACAAAGCACCGAGCTGATCTCCCTGTGCCATGCGGCTGCTTCCCACTAGCTATCCATTTTACATTTGGTACTGTGTTTATGTCCATGCCACTTTCTCACTTCGTCCCAGCTTACCCTTCCCTCTCCCAGTGTCCTCAAGTCCCGTGTCCTCAAGTCCATTCTCTATGTCTGCATCTTTATTCCTGTCCTGCCCCTAGGTTCATCAGAACCTTTTTTTTTTTAATTCCATATTTATGTGTTAGCATATGGTATTTGTTTTTCTCTTTCTGACTTACTTCACTCTGTATGACAGACTCTAGGTCCATCCACCTCACTACAAATAACTCAATTTCGTTTCTTTTTCTGGCTGAGTAATATTCCATTGTATATATGTGCCACATCTTCTTTATCCATTCTTCTGTCGATGGACACTTAGGTTGCTTCCATGTCCTGGCTATTGTAAATAGTGCTGCAATGAACATTGTGGTGCATGACTCTTTTTGAATTATGGTTTTCTCAGGGTATATGCCCAGTAGTGGGATTGCTGGGTCGTATGGTAGCTATACTTTTAGGTTTTTAAGGAATCTCCATACTGTTCTCCATAGTGGCTGTATCAATTTACATTCCCACCAACAGTGCAAGAGGGTTCCCTTTTCTCCACACCCTCTCCAGCATTTACTGTTTCTAGATTTTTTGATGATGGCCATTCTGACTTGTGTGAGGAGATACCTCATTGTAGTTTTGATTTGCATTTCTCTAATGATTAATGATGTTGAGCATTCTTTCATGTGTTTGTTGGCAAGCTGTATATATTCTTTGGAGAAATGTCTGTTTAGGTCTTCTGCCCATTTTTGGATTGGGTTGTTTGTTTTTTGATACTGAGTTGCATAATCTGCTTGTAAATTTTGAGGTTAATCCTTTGTCAGTTGCTTCATTTGCAAATACTTTCTCCCATTCTGAGGGTTGTCTTTTCGTCTTATTTATGGTTTCCTTTGCTGTGCAAAAGCTTTTAAGTTTCATTAGGTCCCATTTGTTTATTTTTATTTTTATTTCCATTTCTCTAGGAGGTAAGTCAAAAAGGATCTTGCTGTGACTTATGTCATAGAGTATTCTACCTATGTTTTCCTCTAAGAGTTTTATGGGGAAAACATGTTTTTTCTCCTTCAGTTTGTTAATATGGTGTATCACATTGATTGATTTGCGTATATTGAGGAATCCTTGCATTCCTGGGATAAACCCCACTTGACCATGGTGTATGGTCCTTTAATGTGCTGCTGGATTCTGTTTGCTGGTATTCTGTTGAGGATTTTTGCATCTGTGTTCAGCAGTGATATTGGCCTGTAGTTTTCTTTCTTTGTGACATCCTTGTCTGGTTTTGGTATCAGGGTGATGGTGGCCTCGTAGAATGAGTTTGGGAGTGTTCCTCCCTCTGCTATATTTTGGAAGAGTTTGAGAAGGATAGGTGTTAGCTCTTCTCTAAATGTTTGATAGAATTCGCCTGTGAAGCCATCTGGTCCTGGGCTTTGCCCTGTTGGAAGATTTTTAATCACAGTTTCAATTTCAGTGCTTGTGATTGGTCTGTTTATATATTCTGTTTCTTCCTGGTTCAGTCTCGGAAGGTTGTGCTTCTCTAAGAATGTGTCCATTTCTTCCAGGTTGTCCATTTATTGGCATATAGTTGCTCGTAGTAATCTCCCATGATCCTTTGTATTTCTTCAGTGTCAGTTGTTACTTCTCCTTTTTCATTTCTAATTCTGTTGATTTGAGTCTTCTTCCTGTTTTCCTTGATGAGTCTGGCTAATGGTTTATCGATTTTGTTTACCTTCTCAGAGAACCAGCTTTTAGTTTTATTGATCTTTGCTATCATTTCCTTCATTTCTTTTTCATTTATTTCTGATCTGATCTTTATGATTTCTTTCCTTCTGCTAACTTTGGGGTTTTTTTCTTCTTCTTTCTCTAATTGCTTTAGGTGTAAGGTTAGCTTGTCTGAAATGTTTCTTTTTTCTTGAGGTAGGATTGTATTGCTATAAACTTCCCTCTTAAAACTGCTTTTGCTGCATCCCAAAGGTTTTGGGTCGTCATGTCTCCATTGTCATTTGTTTCTAGGTATTTTTTGATTTCCTCTTTGATTTCTTCAGTAATCTCTTGGTTATTCAGTAGTGTGTTGTTTAGCCTCATATGTTTGTATTTTTTATAGATTTTTTCCTGTAACTGATATCTAGTCTCTTTGTGTTGTGGTCGGAAAAGATACTTGATACGATTTCAATTTTCTTAAATTTACCAAGGCTTGATTTGTGACCCAAGATATGATCTATCCTGGAGAATGTTCTATGGGCACTTGAGAAAAGAATGCCCTATAAATATCAATGAAGTCCATCTTGTTTAATGTATCATTTAAAGCTTGTGTTTCCTTATTTATTTTCATTTTAGATGATCTGTCCATTGGTGAGAGTGGGGTGTTAAAGTCCCCTACTATGATTGTGTTACTGACGATTTCCCCTTTTATGGCTGTTAGTATTTGACTTATGTATTGTGGTGCTCCTATGTTGGGTGCATAAATATTTACAATTGTTATGGCTTCTTCTTGGATTGATCCATTGATAATTATGTAGTGTCTTTATTGTCTCTTGTAATAGTCTTTATTTTAAAGTCTATTTTGTCTGATATGAGAATTGCTACTCCAGCTTTCTTTTGGTTTCCATTTGCATGGAATATCTTTTTCCATCCCCTCACTTTCAGTCTGTATGTGTCTCTGAGTCGGAAGTGGGTCTCTTGTAGTCAGCATATATACGGGTCTTGTTTTTGTATCCATTCAGCCAGTCTGTGTCTTTTGGTTGGAGCATTTAATCCATTTACATTTAAGGTAGTTATCAATATGTATGTCCCTATTCCCATTTTCTTAATTGTTTTGGGTTTGTTATTGGAGGTCTTTTCCTTCTCTTGTGTTTCCTGCCTAGAGAAGTTTCTTTAGCATTTGTTGTAAAGTTGGTTTGGTGGTGCTGAATTCTCTTGGATTTTGCTTGTCTGTAAAGGTTTTAATTTCTCCATGGAATCTGAATGAGATCCTTGCTGGGTAGAGTAATCTTGGTTGTAGGTTTTTCCCTTTCATCACTTTAAATATGTCCTTCCACTCCCTTCTGGCTTGCAGAGTTTCTGCTGAAAGATCAGCTGTTAACCTTATGGGGATTCCCTTGTATGTTATTTGTTGTTTTTCCCTTGCTGCTTTTAATATTTTTTCTTTGCATTTAATTTTTGATAGTTTGATTCATATGTGTCTTGGCGTGTTTCTTTTTGGATTTATCCTGTATGGGACTCTCTGCGCTTCCTGGACTTAAGATTGACTATTTCCTTTCCCATATTAGGGAAGTTTTCAACTATAATCTCTTCAAATATTTTCTCAGTCCCTTTCTTTTTCTCTTCTTCTGGCACCCCTATAATTCAAATGTTAGTGTGTTTAATGTTGTCCCAGAGGTCTGTGAGACTGTCCTCAACTCTTTTCATTCTTTTTTCTTTATTTGGCTCTGCAGTAGTTATCTCCACTATTTTATCTTCCAGGTCACTTATCCATTCTTCTGCCTCAGTTATTCTGCTATTGATTCCTTCTAGAGAATTTTTAATTTCATTTATTGTGTTGTTCATCGCTGTTTGTTTGCTCTTTAGTTCTACTACATCCTTGTTAAATGTTTCTTGTATTTTCTCCATTCTATTTCCAAGATTTTGGATCATCTTTACTATCATTATTCTGAGTTCTTTTGCAGGTAGACTGCCTATTTCCTCTTCATTTGTTTGGTCTGGTGGGTTTTTACCTTGCTCCTTCATCTGCTGTGTGTTTCTGTCTTCTCAGTTTGCTTCACTTACTGTGTTTGGGGTCTCCTTTTCACAGGCTGCAGGTTCATAGTTCCCGTTGTCTTTGGCGTGTGCCCCCTAGTGGCTAAGGTTGGTTCAGTGGGTTGTGTAGGCTTCCTGGTGGAGGGGACTGGTGCCTGTGTTCTGGTGGATGAGGCTGGATCTTGTCTTTCTGGTGGGCAGGGCCGAGTCTGGTGGTGTGTTTTGGGGTGCCTGTGACCTCATTGTGATTTTCGGCAGCCTCTGTGCTAATGGGTGGGGCTGTGTTCCTGTCTTGCTAGTTGTTTGCCATAGGGTGTCTAGCGCTGTAACTTGCTGGTCGTTCAGCAGAGCTGAGTCTTAGCTTTGAGGTGGAGATCTCTGGGAGAGCTTTCGCGCTTTGATATTACGTGGAGCCGGGAGGTCTCTGGTGGACCAATGTCCCGAACTTGGCTCTCCCACCTCAGAGGCACAGGCCTGACACCCGGCCGGAGCACCAAGACCCTGTCAGCCGCATGGCCCAAGTCTACAGTTGCTCCCAAAGCCCACAGCCTCAATTTTGGGATGACTCGTTGTCTATTCAGGTATTCCAGAGATACAGGGAACATCAAATTGATTGTGGAGATTTAATCCGCTGCTCCTGAGGCTGCTGGGAGAGATCTCCCTTTCTCTTCTTTGTTCGCACTGCTCCCGGGGTTCAGCTTTGGATTTGGACCCACCTCTGCGTGTAGGTCACCTGAGGGCGTCTGTTCTTCACTCAGACAGGACGGGGTTAAAGGAGCCGCTGATTCGGGGGCTCTGGCTCAGTCAGGCTGGGGGGAGGGAGGGGCACGGAGTGCGGGGCGGGCCTGCGGCGGCAGAGGCCGGCGTGACGTTGCACCAGCCTGAGCCGCGCCGTGTGTTCTCCCGGGGAAGTTGTCCCTGGATCACGGGACCCTGGCGGTGCTCCCGGGAGGGGAGGTGTGGATAGTGACCTGTGCTCGCACACAGCCTTCTTGGTGGCGGCGGCAGCAGCCCTAGCGTCTCATGCCCATCTCTGGGGTCCGCGCTTTTAGCCGCGGCTCGCGCCAGTCTCTGGAGCTCCTTTAAGCGGCGCTCTGAATCCCTTCTCCTCGCGCACCCCGAAACAATGGTCTCTTGCCTCTTAGGCAGCTCCAGACTTTTCCCCCTAGAAATCTGCATTTTAAACATGTACCCTGGGTAATTCTTGAGTGGTGATCCCACAGCCCACCTTAAGGACCACTGAACATTGGATCCCACTGTCTCTCTCCCTGGCGGTGGGGCTAAACGACCGCTGGTTCTGGTTGGTGTGCTGCTGTTCTCTTTCCAACCTTGCCATCCGAATAAGGACACAGATCCGTTCTGCTTAGAACCACCCTCAGCCTGTCTGGCACTGGAGCTGCAGGCCCAGCCCAGGTGTCGCACTGAGTCCTGCGTCCACGACGTACCGGGCCAGGAGGGAGCCTGGTGCCCCCAGACCCCGTGTTCAGGGCACAGATGGCTGGCTAATGGGGTGGAGCTAGCCAGAGTGCTTTCTATTAATGGAGCAGAATATAAACAGAATAAAGCCTTCATTTCCCAGGCTGTGGTTTCATTATTAATATACTTTACAGTTCACGGGTTGTACGTCCGCGCCTGTGTTTTCTCAGCTGGTGTAATCTGCGGCTCCAAGTGAGAACAGTCATAAAATTTTCATTTCCAGTTGAATGTGTGTCCAATTCGCCGTGAAATGTTCTATCTGTCGTGAATATTAAGTGCTCTGAAGCAATAGCTGCTGGATTAGGCAGGGAGACTCCCAGGCCCCTCCCAGGCCTGGCAGAGTATGAGGCTCGCTGGGCCAGGCTGACACTGTCCCTGGGAAGCTGCTGGAGGAGGGCAGAAGGGTACAGAGGCCGCTGAGGGGTCGGGAATGGAGGAGGGGCAGCTCGGGGCCAGGGAAAAGCAATCAGGCAGGAGGTCAAAGGGGCCTGGAAGTTCAAGTGCAGGGAAGTCGAGGCCGGGTAGGGTGGACCGGGGAGGCCGGAGTGGGCAGGCCAGATGCTGGAAGGCAACTGCCTTTACACACGTGGATAAAGGGATGCGGGAGCACGCCCGGGGGAGGTACAGGACATGAGGGGTCAGCAATTAGGAAAGCATTTCTGTCCCCCAGCCTGCAGACCGGGGGCAGGCGACAGTGCAGGGTCTGGGTCCTAGGAATCAGTGTCTCCCACTCCCCGCCGCCTGGAGGGGAGTTGTTGCTTCCAACAGTAGCCTCATCCTTCCTTCCCACTAACTCTCTGTGCACCCCACTCCAGCTGGTTGTGTCTTCCCAGCGCCTTCCCACCTCTCCTGACTCCTGGGGAACTTGCATTCAGGGCGGGGGAGGAGGTGGGACCAGGAGGCCTCCTGGGCTGCACTCCACTTAGTCCTCCCAGCTGCCACCTGAGGGGCTTTCCTCCCCGCGGCTGGGTGCCCGTCCTGGAGGGTTTGATGTGGCCACTGCCCCGGGCTGGAGGGAGTGACAGGCAAATGGAAGACTGAGCCGGAGCTGGTGGAGGCTATGGCCTCAGGCCCACAGCTTCATTAGTGCTGCCAGAGGAGCTGGCTGTGCCCACAGGAGACCCCTGGGAAGAATCTCTTGGTGCTGCCGGAGCTGGAGGCTGGTGCAGGCCTGGGGCTCAGCCTCCATCTCCCCCCTGGCGGGTGGGAGAGTCCCAGCCCGGCCGGCAGAGGGGGAGAGAAAGAGAGAGAGAGAGAGTAGTTGTGCATGTGTGTGCGCATGTGTGCTTATCTGTATACACACAATCACACATCCAGAGTCAAGAGGCTAGACCACCCTTGGCTATTTACGCTGAAAGCTCCCAGCAGCCCAGCGTTGGGGATTTCCCTCCCTTAGGGTTAAGGACCACAGCGCAGCTACAAGCTCCCATGATTTCTTCAAGATCCTAGCGCAGAACTCAACGAGGAGCCGGAAGAAAACGCCCATATTCTGATCAGGAGGCATCCCTCCGCCACCCCCCGATTCTGTGTTTGGCTCCCTTCTTAGTTTCAAGTTGTTTCTCTTTGGATATCATTCAAATAATTTTGTGTTTCTCTAACACACACCTACTGGGAGACATAAGTTGGGAAGAAGTGGAAAATAACCTGGACAAAGGTGGTAAAGTGATCAAAGATGAGTAACACGCCAGCAGAATCCTAAATGCGCCCAGTCTCAATCCTGGGACCCAGAGCGCCCCCCCCCCCGCCAACACCGACCGACCGCACACCTACTCCTCTTAATTGCTTACACGTACCTTGGAAACAAACCCAGAATTGTGCGCTGAAAGTGAGTGACGTGATCAAAGAACACACCCAGCAAACCCCAAGCAGAGCCTCACTCCTGCCCTTTTCCTCCACGGCCCCTGCAGGGGTCCCAGGGCAGGCCCGCTACATTCCTGTCGCTGCAGATGCCCCTCCCTATGCCCAGAACCCCACTCCATCCCCCCACAAACCTCCCGCTCACCCTGAAATCCTTCAGTTTACATGCAATCTTTGGGAACCACCCCTTGGCACCCCCAAGGCACAGATCCTTTCCTGGGCTCCCCTGGGTGCGAGCTGGACATGCACTCACCTCACTTCCAGGGTTCATCACACACCAGTGTGTTATCTATTTGCATGTCCAGCTCCCTGGAGAGACAGTGAGTTTTTCAGAGCAGAGACTATAAGAACCTCCATCCTTTCACAGCTATCCAGCCCAGAGCCTGGGCGCGTGGGCCCTGGAATTAGACAAATTCGAGTTTCAACCCCAGAGCAGCCACTTAGGTGCTATGAAACGCCGGCTGAATCCTATAACCCTACTTGTGCCTGGATCAATTTCCTCTTCTCTAAGAAGGGGATAAGTAGCTTCCTTAAAGGGCACGTTATAAGACATCCATATGGAACAGGAAACTAAGAATGATATTGAACATAAAATAAGTGCTCAGTAAATGCTGGTTCCCTTTCCTTTAAGAAATCTCTCTTCTTTCCAATAAATGTTTGTTGAATGAGTGAATAAGAAAAACAAATGCAGTAAAATGCAAAATGAATTAATGGTTTAGATTCAGATTCTGTGAGGGATTCAGAAGGAAAAGATCATCAAGATCAAGTGTGGAAAAGGTCGGCCAGGAGGAGTGGGCCTTCCAAGTGACCCTTGATTTACAGATGAATACCTTTTTGTTCTGAATCTAAGAGGTTAGCCCCCTACACATTTGTCTCTCTCTCTCTCTCTCTCTCTCTCTCTCTCTCTTCTATTCTCTGATCCCTTCCCTTTGTTGGAGCTGAAAATTTAGCTCATGCTTTCTACGTCATGGAGTTTTATCCCATGTATTTCTTTAACCTTATATTAAAATTGTTAACCTCTCAGAAAGGTCTCTTTCCGCTCTTAATTCCTAGGATCTTCCAAGAACGTCACCGTATCCCCGTCGGCCCTGCAGAGAGGGCCCTGAAATGACATTAAATGGTCACAGTCCAAAGCATCTACACATGGGAGAAAATGGAGAAATTAAGAGTAACTGCCCTGCAACCATGCATGCCTGCTTAATCCTTAATTCTACCCCTTGTTGCTCAGAATTCCCACCCTTAAACTGCATTCAAAATCAATCCCACCAGCGGCCCCTTCTCAGGGAGCGACAGGGGAGGAAACTGTACATCCTTCTCCTGGCTTGTCACTGCAGAGTTGAGATAATAATAGTCTTTTTCTGATCCCCTGAACTTTCCCATCTGCTTCATAAAACAATGGCAATTTTTCCCTTGCTGTCTTCCCCTCTCTCTCTTTTATTTTTATCCTCCTACACTATAATTTAAAACTGTGGCAGTGCTATAGCCCTCGAGGTTTTTTTTTCCGTTTCTTCTCCCCTTGCTTTAATACATGACTGTTATTTAAAATGGTCTTTCATCTGACCACAGGAAGCTTCCTGAGCTGGGGTACCACCTTGTGCCTTTGTGGAGGGAGGGTAGGGCCAGCCTGGCCCCTGGCTTAGCCCAGGACCTGCCTCCCTTCAGCACTGCAGAAGTGCTGTTTGTGTGTTTGCTTGGTTTCCCCCCCGAAGGCATTTTTTAGGAAGGCATCAGAAGCTGAGGTCCCAGAAATGCCCCCACCTCTGAAATAACCATCATATCAGGCTAGTGACCCTCAATGGTCCACCAGGCATCGGGTCCAAACAAAGCAATTGCAGCTAAATGCAGCAAGTGCAGCATGCCCACAGACGCCAGGAGGGGACCTGTGTCAGCCACCAAGCACAGAGACTTTCAGCTGTTGCTATGCAAGCTTCTCCCCACCTATTCTGCCAATCACACCCATGCCGAGCACCCTGCCTCAGCTGGACGGTGACGTGCAGGAAAGGGCAATGCCAGGGGCTGCTTTCCCGGGGAAATGTCATCTATTTTAGGTATCTCAAAGGAAGGCATCTCAGCCCAGCGTTTCCCAGCCAGTGCTACAGTACCCCTTGCCTCTGGTGTGGACCTCTAGCCAGGCATCACTCTGCTGTAAAATTCTTCACACACCACCTGTCTCTGTGTCAGTTCATTTCCATGGATGCACCTGTACCTCCGAAAGTGATTTTGGCCTTGTCTGTTCTCTCCAGAGCCTCCTCTGAGCTGGCATCGGCAAAGCAATCATATTGTGAATGATCTTCATGAAGGAAGATGCCACTGCAATAAAACACAGGGACAGAACAAGGCTGAAGGCTGGAATATAGTGTGTGTGTGTGTGTGTGTGTGTGTGTGTGTGTGTGTGTGTGTGTGTGTGTGTGTAGGGGGGTTACTGGGAAGGCCTGGAAATGGACGAGGTTTGCATCTTAGGTAGAGTGGGCTGTCTCCTTGGCTGTGGTACCCAAACGGATGGGCGGCAGGAGGAGGTTCCCAGAGGTCTGGTCTCTTGGTTCAGGTTTTGGAATTTGTTCCTTTGGATTAGATGTCATGGCTTCTGTCCCTTCCTCTCCTCTGGAAAGCTCCCTTCTCTTAAACGCTGGAAATCATCTTCAAAGCCACAGAGATATTAAGGTGAGAGAGGGGCAAGAAGTCAGGAGCCTGAATCTCTTGGTGAAGGAGATTCCCAGCCCCAAAGTGGTGACACAGGTCAAGGCTACAGCCATGAGCCCTCCTCGATGGGCTTTCCTTTAACTTTACGTTTCTTACTTATCCTACAGCTAACTGATCCTCTCTTTATCTGTGTCATATCTTTTGAACTTCTCCATTGGTATTTTTAATCTCATTTATTATATATAATTTTTTTGCTTTGAGAAGTCTTATTTTGTTTTCCTCAAATACGCTATTTACTCTTCACAGTTTCATTTTCCATGAAGACTTTTTAGGCTTTTCATTCATCTCTTTGTATAAAATAGGCATGGCTGTTTTATAGTCTCTGTTTCATTTTTTTTTATCTGACTTATCTGCGAGTCTGTTTTTTGTCATCTACCTTATGCTTCTCTCCCTCTTAATATCGTGTTTCTCATGTGCCTATTTATGTTTTGCTGTATGATGGTCATTGTGTTTAAAAAAAAAAAAAAGCTTGAAACAATTTAAACCCTAGGATTAAAGTATTTTCCTCCAGAGATGATGAGGGTTTGTGTCTGCAAGATGGTTGGGGGACTGTGTTCAAAATCACTTTAAACTAAATTAAGGTCTTCTTGTTCCCTGGGTAACCCAGGTAGTTCAAACCATGATGCACTTTCTTGGAAGGATGTTCGACTTTCAATTTACTCTCATCTTGGGGATGAGGCCTCCTGAGGCCTCAACTTATGATATCAATGTTTTCCTATTAGACACACCCCACTTCAAAGAGGTCTCCAATTTTGGTTTCTGTTCTGCTGGCCTTTTGAGGTTGCCCAATAAATTCAGCAAATGCCCACAGATTAGGGTCCAGCTGTCTCTTGATTGCTGTTTTCCCTTTAATTCAAGGTCTGGTAGTTCCATATCAGGAAGGAATCTCTTTGGTGCTTTTTAGGAAGGATGTAAAATGTGTCTTAATTAGCTCTTTCAGGGGTTTTCAATAGGAGGGTTGGCTGAATGACCTAATCTGTCCTTTCCAGAAATAGGAGGGTCAGTATTTTCTTTACCTACAACCCGTATCACCCTTCCATCACATACTGAAACTTATTCATGTGATGATGGCTGTCCTCATGGAGTCCTCTCCAATCCTCATGGACTGTTTGACTTTGTATGAAGTTTTTATCCCTCTGGGGTCTCAGTATCCTCAGATGTGGAATGGGGAGACCCATAACTTGCACTGCCTCCCTCACAGGGTTATTGCAAAGCTAAATCAGATCATAAATGTTTGTTTTCCCTTGATTTGATGATGTGTATATGAAGTGCTTTGAGATATGACGAGTCTACTATGTACTTACTAGACTTGGAATTTGCTTGCTTCTCAAAGAGGGCGGAGTCAAATGAGGAGAGTGATTAACTGGGGGGGGGCAGGGCCCCCCGTTGCTGCTGGCCCCCTCCCCCCAGGAGAACAAAGTCTTCCTGATGAACGTGAAGGCACCCAGAATCTGGGAACAGGAAATGCCCCTGAGCCCGAGGTTCTGCCTCGCCTGCCCTCCTGCCAGTACAGAGGGAACTCCGGGGATTCAAGGGGCCTTGCCCTTCCCAGTGGAAGGTCTTGGCAGGTGGGTTCTTCCTGGACCCTCACCCGTCCCAAGAGGCCCTTCAGTCTCCCTCCTCCACCTGCCCTGTCCTGCGGGCTTGGCCGGGGCTGGTCGGTCAGTGTACTTAGCAGATCTCCTCATCTTTTTTTTTTCTTTTTTTTTGCGGTACGCGGGCCTCTCACTGTCATGGCCTCTCCCGTTGCGGAGCACAGGCTCCGGACGCGCAGGCTCAGCGGCCAC
>NW_006776528.1:2390331-2394304 GCF_000442215.2 Lipotes vexillifer | reverse complement strand
GCACAGGCCCCGGACGTGCAGGCCCAGCGGCCATGGCTCACGGGCCCAGCCGCTCCGCGGCATGCGGGATCCTCCCAGACCGGGTCACGACCCCGCGTCCCCCGCATCGGCAGGCGGACTCTCAACCACTGCGCCACCAGGGAAGCCCTCCTCCTCATCTTTAACATTTGTTCCGCGTCTGATGAAAAATTGGAAATTTATCTGCAGCCATCCCTTCGCCTCGCCTCCCTACCAGCTCCCCCTTCTCCTCGCTTCTTCTCATTTATTTCTGACAGGCATCAGGCAACAAGTTCTTAATTTGATGACGTAGATGCAGCGGCAGGCAGAACAGCAAGCTGGACCAGGGCTGCCTGCCGGGCGCAGTTAGTGGTCCTGGGCGTCCCAGGCCGTGCACTGCCCAGTCCTGAGAGCAGAGTGCCCGGAAAGGGGGTAGGGTGGGTGGGCGAGGAATGGAACTTGGGGAGGGGCTGGGAAGCAGGAAAAGAAACCCCCAACAAAGATCTACAGTGTTCTGTGAGGAAGCTGGTACTGATGGAAGGATATGAGGCTCAGATGTGGGTGGGAGGCGTCTGCAAGCAAGTTCACTGCTGGTTGAAAGAAAGAAGGAAGACTCATGCAACTGTGGATGCTCTTTGGATGGTCTCTGATAATGATCGATGAGAATCATGGGTAGGATGTATGGATACTTGGGTCCTTCCATGACTGACATATGGCTGGGCAAGCAAAGGATGTGTCTGTGTACACACCTCTTTCTGAAATTGTGTTCAGACTAACACTGATGGTCTCTGAGAGGTTAATAGATATTTCTGTAGGGAGGAAAAATGTACTGTGTTCAAATAAGTTTTAAAAACTGTGTGTGCTCTATTACCCATTTGGAGATCCGTGGTGTAAAACGACTGATCAAAGATTCTGAAGAGCCCTGCATTTAATCGATTTAATCCAAAATTTCTCCAAACTTATTTGATAAAGAAGTCTTTCTTTTCGAATACTGATTGCAGTAACATCTTGCAGGGCACTTAGACTTGGGGGAAAACATTAATCCTAAAGCAATGGCCCCCTCTGTATTTCCTCTGCTATTCGTGGATTTTCCATCCAGCAAGAGCATGTTTCCAGAATGATACCTGTGAGCAAAACTCTCTCCTTGGAAACCCTGTGTCCTAGGAGCTTACTGTCCAGCCACGATAAGGATTCCCATTTATTAAGGGTCTGCTCTGTGTCTCGTGCACCACCTCTAATCCTCACGATGATCCTGCTGGAGAGACATCATTGTTTCCATTTCATGGATGACAAAACTGAGAGTCATTCTTGTGCCTG
Source organism: Lipotes vexillifer (assembly GCF_000442215.2). Taxonomy (NCBI): domain Eukaryota; kingdom Metazoa; phylum Chordata; class Mammalia; order Artiodactyla; family Lipotidae; genus Lipotes; species Lipotes vexillifer. The sequence goes on along the minus strand of NW_006776528.1, from coordinate 2,392,990 downwards.
AGGACAGTGTCTAAGCCGTGGTTTTCTGCCATAGGACACCAATTATGAAAATGGAGCCCATTGACAAACAAAACCATTTAAAAAGCCAGTACACTTAGCAACTTTTCTGAAGTTCCGCAGAAGCAGCGTTGGTTGTTAGCTCCAGAGAAAAAGCCTGAAAACCATGTAGGCCTATTTTTCTTGTCCGTGTGCCCACAAGGAACCTGAGATCTGCAGAGACAGAAATGACTCCCCCGGGTCTCAGGACCAGCTAGCTGGTTAATGAGTCCATAACATTCAGCCAAGTGTTCATCTCGCAGCGGGAAGACCACCCCTCGCCACTCGCTCCTCACATGAGAGGCCTGGAGACCACCCTCCTGTTCTGCTACGGAGGCCCCAGCCCTGTCCTGGAGCAGAGCAGGTGGGCGCTGCGGCAGTTCTGCACGCAGATGTGGAGTCTGCAAAAGGACGCATCTGGGGCCCCTTCATCCGTGAATGCAAGCCGGGAAGGGGCTGGCGCACCCTGCCCACAGCTCCGTTCTCGTGGTGTGCCCCCTGCCTCCAGGCCATCAGCCGTTTCCAGGTGCCAGCTGCTAAAGAAAGCGGACAGGGGCTCTCTTAGCTCTCAGTGTTCAGCCCAGCTCCTGGGATAGACAGACGCCATCCCCTGCCCACTCCGTCCCCCGCCTTCCCGTGGAAGCTTCTGTCCCGCCTTACTACCCCGATTTCCTCCGTCACGTGTCTCTTACTTGCTCTACACAGTATTTCTGTGATTTCTCTTCCTCTCTGGTCTTTGTCTAGAACTGTTCTGTTTTCTCCTCAGCTGTCCCCGCGTTCCTTAGAACAGGACGCCACCCTCCTGGGCATCTCTCTCACACTCCCCGTGAACAGGCTTTGTCAACTCTCTCTCCTAAGCTCACCTCACATCCCCTCGTGTTTCTTCACAGCCGTTGTTCTCCCGGAGGGACTTCTGGCCGCCTTTCCTTAACTAGTCCCTGCATTTCACCGCGTTTTACCTTTCCTCTCCATGTAGTTTTCCTCTCCTGCCTTGACTGTTTTTTGTAAAGAGCATCTGTTTCTTTCGCCAGCATGCTCCCCTCTGCCCTTCTGGGCGGGAGCCCCTGTCTCTCCTGACCTCTGCCGTTGACCTCTGCCCCGGGCGACAGAGCAGCTTGGTCCCTGGAGATGCCAGTGGCCCGTGGGCAGGAGGGAGCCAGGACTTTGCAGATGGGTCAGCATCTTCTGTTGCTGCTTGGGCCCTGCAGCCTGGGGCTTCCAACCTCAGCACTACTGACATTTGGGGCTGGGCGGTCCTTGGAGGTGGGTGTGCCTGTGCAGTGTGAGGTTCTGAGCAGAATCCCTGACCTCTGCTTTCTAGACGCCCGTAGCCCCCGCCTCCCAGCTGTGACAACAGAAATGAACAGGCGTGCATCAGGGTGAACTTGAGCTTGCCTTTGTTGTTGTTGTTTTGGTCCTTTTGGCTCTGCTCTGACCTTTCCTCCTCCCTTCTTTCATCTTTCTATCTGTGTTCTCTTTAGCCTGATTTCAGTATAATCCAGACTTCTCTCTTACATGACCGCCCGACTCTCTTGAGCCCAGTCTGCTAAAAACAGCCTTGACTGCACCCTTTGTGCTTCTTACTCGAGGGCTCTGCCAGTGTCCCATCTGCACCTCCGAAGGTCACGGCATGGCCCAGCGGGCTGCTCCAGGAAACTCAGCTTCTTGGCTCCCAGGTGGTTAACGCCTGTTTGATCAGCTGTAAAACAGAATCCAGAAAATGCCAAGAGGAAAATCTCAATTCACCTGTCAGAAGGAAGCCGGCTGCCCAGTCAGAGAAGGGGGTGAGGCGGGGTGTGGGTTTTCCCAGCTGTTAAGGTGGCACCAGGTGAGCAGCCAGAGACTCAGTTCTAAAGGTACCTCCCTAGTCGCCTTTAGCTTTCGGCTGCCGACTCCCGGCAGGAAGACGGTCTGGGCTCAGGCTGCCCTCCCGGCTCAGCTCTGCCTTCCCGGGTGGGTCACCTCCTACCTCCCGAGTAGCACCTCCTGCCCTATTTTGATACCGTCTTGTGACTTTCATTCCAAGCTCAGCTCCTCGACCAACAAGCTGGTCTCCACTGTGCTTCTCTAGCAAATACATCTCACTCAGAAATCCGCTACAAAAAAGAAAAGAAAATCAAAGAATTAAAGAAACCAGACATCCCCAATGACCCTTCCCTACATGAAAAGAACACCCACCTTGTCTCCTCTCTTCCTGCACCACTTGTGCACAATCACAGGCTATTCTGGAAGGGACCTGGCATATTCAGTAAAGGCTATGTGTGTGGTCGGTTTCAGATAATCACTCCTTGTACCATGTTCTCCTGCCATGAAGCACTAAGGTTTCACTGTGACTGTTGTCTTGCTGGCCAAACATCCCATGGGCAGCCATTCATTTTGGGGAAGACACTACAACTGAGCCCACGGTAATGATTGCAACAGCATCAGGAATAGATAGGGCCCGTCAGCCAGCGTTGCCTCTGGTCTGCCGGTCACAGCAGAGGCAGCATAAAAAGAAGATGGACCAGGATGTAGAAAGTCATCGGTTGGGCCTCAGGAATACATGTGCTTCTTACCTGATGGGGTCAGTTCATTGCTTTCCACCTTTGAGTTATATCACTCTGACGGCTTCTGTGCATCTCTT
>NW_006776528.1:2382252-2390242 GCF_000442215.2 Lipotes vexillifer | reverse complement strand
CTGTGCATATCTTTCCCTTTCTGCACATTCACGGCTCCCCAGATGGTTTTTACCACAGGTGGTTCTTAAATAGGGATGCTTTCTGAATCCAGCCTGAATCCCACTGTGTTGGTTTTTCTCCTGGGCATGTATGGACAGGCACGGTGTGATCTCAGACAAGGAGCTCGAAAGTGGTGTAAATGGGGCCCGTGTGTGTCCATACAAAGCCCCTCCAGGAGGTCTTCTATGACTATAGAAGAGGCCGAGGTGGGTTCACCGGCTATCGGCTCTGAAGCCACTGCTCACCTGTGACATCTGCTGATTCTGGCCGAGTAAAAACGGGTGAGCATCCCAGGGCCCCAACTCCCACAAACAGGATGTGTGTGTCTTGTCTGGCTGCCTTTCTGCAGAAGCATCTGTCACTCCCCAGCGTTTCCTTTCTCATTGCAGCAAAGTATTTAAACACTACCCACTGAACCCCATCTGTCACCGAGCCCCATCGTTGTCAGGGCCAGGCCTCCGCACGTCTGCAAAGCAACTCGCAGCAAAGGCTCCATGCCAAACAACAGGGCAAATTAAATCAAAGCGCGTGCTGCACCCAGGGGGACCGTGCACATCAGCTTTGACTTACTGCACGGAGCACGCTTACACGGGAGAAAGCGGCGGCTTTTGTCACTGCAAGGGGCCATGAAAAATGAATTAGGGCCTCTGCTGAGAGAGGGCATAGAGGAGAATCTCTGATTCTGAGGCGCTGTCCCCTCTCGCCTTGCAAGAAGGGAATAATGAGAGAAGAACCTGCGGTGGGCCTGAGTCTCCCCCAGGTTCGCCTGTGTCCTCAAGCAAAAAGGAAGCCAGGCGTTGGGGAGAAGGGCCTTGTGGGGCACATGGTACCAGCCGGAGGTGCACGAAGCTCCCCGAGGGCAGGAACCTGAGCCGGGGCAGCTGAGAGCTGATAGCGCCCTGCGGGGGTGGTGGGGAGAGGTACTGAGGAGCCAGGGGAGATGCCCGTCTGGTCCTCAGACCACAGACCCCTGGAGAACTGACCAGGACATCTCCAACCCCTCAGGGTGGGTCACTTACTGGGCTGACTCTTCGTAACACTGCTGTCTCTTAATCCTCATGTTCCTGTGAGATAGGAATCATTTTTGCCCATTTTACAGATGAGGAACCTCCAGAGATTTAAAGCCTTTGCTTACAACCGTCCAACTTTTGTGCGCCGGGGCCGGGATTCCAACCTACGTCTGTCTGACTTCAAAGCCCATTGCCTCCTTTTATAAAAGAATCTGTCCTCCATCTCCCAGCTCCCCATGAGACACAGCTCATTTATTTCCCTATAATGAGGGAGGGGCCTTCCATGTCCTAATAGATTGCTCACCTGCCATACTAATGGAGCTGGGATTCACTGTGGGTTTAGCTGCAGCGCCTTATCCACCAGACACATTTATACTTGGTGATAGGGTGGAACACATGGACAGCTGCTCGGGCTTTTCTAATACAGCCCTTCACAGGCAGAGATCTGGGCTGCGGACAGCATGGCCCCATCCTCCAGGAGAGGAGGAACCCAGGGACCACCTCTGGTTAGATTCCAGGATGGACGGCTCAGCCTTATTTGCCGGGGCTAGAGACACACGTTGAGTGTTAGTTGGTCTGGCAGAGGGGACATTGGATATAGGGACAGATTCTTGCTGTTCTGACCTCCTCTCAGTTGCTAACCATCTTCTGTCCCTGTGTATCCATCTGTGGGTTATCACAGTCTGCCATCAGGCATTTTCTTCAGGTTCAGCGTTGGGCTTGGATAAAATCTACTGGGTATGGGCTTAGATGGCTGGTAAGTTTTCCGATTTTCTTCTGAAGCATTGCTGGATTATCGCCAAATGTTTGGGCAGTTCTTGTATTGCTGACACACTTCAAACAGAAATGCCACCCTGAGTAGTATCTTTGCTTTTTTCACTCTTTCAAAACTGTGTCCTACCCAGGCCCAGTTTTGTGCTTTGCCCGTGTATTCAGCTAACCCTGGGCTCTGTCTGCATATTTCTTAAGTGTTTGGGTTTATGTAACTTTGGGCATTTTTTCAAAGATCCTTGGCCATACTAGGAAAAGCAAATAGCTCTAGACCTAGGGTCACAGTGTAAACAGACCACTGATTTAAAATTGCCCTTTCATTTTTATTTATTTTTTAATTTATTTGTATTGATGTATATTTAAATTACAATGTGGTGTTAATTACTGCTGTATAGCAAATTGACTCTGTTTTGTGTGTGTGTGTGTGTGTGTGTGTGTGTGTGTGTGTGTGTATTCTTTTCCATTACGGTTTATCACAGGATATTGAATGTACTTCCCTGTGCTACACAGTAGGACCTTGTTGTTTATCCATTCTATATATAATAGTTTGCATCTGCTAATCCCAAACTCCCAATCCGTCCCTCCCCCAACCCTCCACCCCATTGGCAACCACCAGTCTGTTTTCTATGTCCTTGAGTCTGTTTCTGTTTCATAGGTTCATTTGTGTCATATTTTAGATTCCACATATATGTGATATCATATGGTATTTGTCTTTCTCTTTCTGACTTACTTCACTTAGTATGATAATCTCCAGTTGCATCCATGTTGCTGCAAATGGCATTCTTTTGGGTTTTTTTTAATGCCTGAGTAGTATTCCAGTGTGAATACACACACACACACACACACACACACACCCCCCACATCTTTATCCATTCATCTGTCAGTGGACGTTTAGGTTGTTTCCATGTCTTGGCTATTGTGAATAGTGCTGCTGTGAACATAGGGTTGCATGTGTCTCTTTGAATTATGGTTTTGTCTGGACATATGCCCAGGAGTGGGATTGCTGGATTATATGGTAATTCTGATTTCCTGAGGAACCTCCATAGGTGTTTTCCACAGTGGCTGCCATAGGGTTGCATGTATCTCTTTGAATTATGGTTTTGTCTGGACATATGCCCAGGAGTGGGATTGCTGGATTATATGGTAATTCTAATTTCCTGAGGAACCTCCACAGGTGTTTTCCATAGTGGCTGCCATAGGGTTGCATGTATCTCTTTGAATTATGGTTTTGTCTGGACATGTGCCCAGGAGTGGGATTGCTGGATTTTATGGTAATTCTGATTTCCTGAGGAACCTCCATAGGTGTTTTCCACAGTGGCTGCACCAACTTACTTTCCCATCAACAGTGAGGAGGGTTCCCTTTCCTCCACACCCTCTCCTGCATTTGTTATTTGTAGACTTTTTACTGATGGCCATTCTGACCAGCATGAGGTGGTACCTCACTGCAGTTTTGATTTGTATCTCTCTAATAATTAACGATGTTGAGCATATTTTCATGTGCCTATTGGCCATCTGTATTTCTTCTTTGGAGAAATGTCTCTTTAGGTCTTCTGCCCATAAAATGGGCCTTTTACGTGACCCACCATTTCCACTTAGCACAAGCAATCAGGGGTACCACACTGGGGAGGGGTAATGCTATGGCTTTATCCAAAATCCACGAGCACATTATTGTAATGAACAAGCGTTCATCCGTAAGACAGTGACAGACACCTTTATACGTGTGACTGTCAAACTGAATGTTTGGGGGAATTCCGTCAAAACAGTCCAACTCAGTACAAATTCAGCTGTTTGGACTGGAAGCATCTTCTATACTTAATTCCATCAGTTTCCTCATTGTCGGTTTCCCCCGTGATGTGATTTAACTGCTAGAAATGTTAACCATCCCTCTGTGAAATTAATGCAAGCGTTGACCACCCCCTGTGCCTCCCAGCCCTTGAAGAAAGTACTGTTATAAAGGATGGGTGCTGGAGAAGGCAGATGATATGTAAGAATATCACATCTATAACTTCTCTCCCCCAAGTATATGATGCTCTAGTACAATCCTGCCTTTAGAATAGCTACCATCTTAAATGCGAATGCAAGTTTTGATGGGATTTATATCATAAAAAGGGTAAAACTCCATGGCACAAACTGAAAGGGAGGAAGAAGACCCAGGGGCAGAGTGAGGATTTGGAGGGGCTCAGATGAAAATAAAAGAAACATAGAAACTGGAGACTGGAAAGTGGTGCTGCTGTGGACCAGCCCTTTGCTTGATCACCAGTAAGTCAACAGGGACAGTTTCAAAAGGCTTGCGTAGAATCAGATGATTAAGGGATTTTCCATGGGGAGCATAGGAGAAGCCCCCCAAGAAAATGTGGAGTATTTTGTGACTGAGCCACTGGCGAGGGAGAGGACCCACTGCGGTACTTACTTGGTGACACTCTGCTTACATGGAACTCATTCTGACCCTAAACTCAACAGTAAGACCGGGGTTAAACAGACAGTCTTTCTCTCCTCAGTTACCAGGGGAGTCTACCGATGAATCAAATGTTAAATCTGGAAGGGATTTTAAAAATCACACAACCTGATCTCTTTCTCTTTTATTTATTTTTCTTAAAGAGAGAGCACAAGTTCAGAAAAGTTTAAGTGGATTTCTCAAAGCCACACGACTAATTAGTAGCAGAAGCAAGACTGGACTCTAGGAACTTTGAATTTATGGTAATGCTCTTCCTAAAACATCATACTGTCTTTTTGTATCCCCATGTGGATATTTAAGTTTGTTTGCTTATTTTTAAGAAAATTCTCCAGTTTTACTATGGATAAAGGTGCTTCAAAATGCGGTGACATAATCAGAAGCCAGAGGAACTAGAAGATGAATAAAACGTGGCCATACAAATCATTAATATGGTGATCAGTTGTGTTGAGTGGAAAATTTGATAGAAATCTGTGTTTTCAGATTTGGCTTGTCTGTACTTTGCACAACTAGACTATAAAATATTTTTTAAAGTAGTTTTATTCACAATCTGGCCAAATTGACTTTTTTGGCTAAAGACCTGCAGCAGAAGAGGGTCACCAGATGGGAAAAGCCCTTCATCTCCAGAGCGTGGCCTGAAGCACAGTTGGGTTTTTAGGGGTTGGCAGTGAGACACGCAGAACCTTCTGTTCACATGTTCCCCAAACACAGCAAGTCATCGGCCACAGCCTGGTTTGGAATGTGGTTTATAGGACCTTGTCCTTTACTCCTGAGCATCACTTGTAGACCCACGCTCTTCAGGAGAGCGAAGTAAGGGCCATGGCAGCCCACATGGGGAGTTGATACTTGGGAGTCTGAGGATTTGGGTTCAGTTGCTGCCTCTCCTCATTTTAGCTGCTTGGTCTTAGGCGTGTCTGTTAAGTGGACATGAAGGTGAGATGTTTCACTCATGTCATTAGTTGGCCTGCACTAAGCCACGGTCACCTGTCTTACCTGAAGACAAAAGTGGGCTTTGCATAGAGAGAACTGTTGTTTAACCAATGGTAGCTTCATTGACCTGCCAGAACTTTGAAACAAGCTGTCAAGAGCCTTCAGATGCCCCTTTCCTCTTCCTAAAGTCAGGGTGGTGGTGATGCCCAGCCCACACTGGGTGGGAGGCTGCAGGAGGTTGGAGCCGGAGGCGCCGGCCGTGACACACATTGGAATCCAGGTGTAAGTGCGCCTGGCGCCCAGAGGCGCACCACTCAGCATCGCAGCTGGAGGAAAAACAGCTGCTCCTCCCTTTGACGTGGTTATAATACTTCAACAAGTGGGGAGGATGAGCAGGGCGGATGCTGGGGAAGAGGGAAGATTGGGATCTTTTCTGTGTTTGGGCAGAACTGGTTAAATGCATTCGGGACCTCGTTTAGACGAGGCATCTCTGAAAATGCCGTTTAAGATGGAAGATTTGATCCTCGAAGGCCACGCGAGCACAATAGGAAACAGAAGGCTCGTGCTTCCTTGTCTGGAGAATAGATGGATTTCGGGCTCCGGTAGAATAGGAGCTGCCAGTCAAGCAGTTTTAATAGAGCAGAGAGGACAGATATCAGTAAAAGAAATGAGGATAAATATTGTGAGTGGAGGAAGACAGACAGCACAGTGATCATGTTTGACTAGTCACAGTGGGGAAACTTTTCAAGAACTCGAAACCAAACGCTCTGAGAGCTGAGGCAGATGACTGATCTGACTCGGTGCATCCAGGGCTGCTCTGTGCACACCATTAATGAGGCTCCACGTGGATGGGGGGCGGACCCCAAATCATTGGGTCCCAGCCAAGGTCACAGCTCGCCCTGGCTTGTGGAGCAAACCCTCAGCTGTCTGCTTCCTCCGTGCACAGCCTCCAGGGCACCCCACCTGCAGACTGTCTGCAGCGGGTGCCTCACTGGCCAGGGGATCCGGACATCGTTTCCTTCAGGGGTGCCTGTAGGCAGCATTCCCCCGCTCCAACCATAGCTCCAGAACTTTCTTCCTTAGCAGCTTCCTGCTTTGCCCCCAATATGCAAACCTGCTACCTACCCAGGCCCCTGCCACCTTCTCCTTCGTGTGCCAGGTTCCCGGGACTTCCCGGCACCCCTTGGTCTGAAGCCCCAGGGGATGCTACATCTGCCTGGCTGTGCTGAGGCACTGGCTCCGCCTCTTGCCCCTGCTCCTTCCATGGAGAGCCAGCCCCACACCATTCTCTCCCTGACTCCGTCTGGATGTCTCCTGATGGCCACCGCACCTCTTGGGCTTAAGCTGTGATTGCAGACTCCCCGGAGATGTCCTGTCTGCCCTGGCCTTGTCTGTCACTGTTCTCTGCCCCTCCCATTCCCAGCATGTCATATCCAGGTTCATGCTAATTCAGTCTTTCTCTGCCCCTTGTTGACGCCAAAGCTAATTCAAAGCATGTGGTTTATCCTAAGAGGTTTATTTTACATTCTGTGGTAGGAGTACTATGACACGAACCACTTTGGATCCCATACAGCTTAAGTTAGAGGACATGGCAGCCTCTCCATAAGGGACCAGGAACTGGTATTTATGTAGTTCCTCCCTGGTCTATGTCACTCGTTTCTCTTGCCTGGGTTTTGTGGTAGCCTACTAACCTCACCCTATGACACCTTAGCCCTGCTTCAGCCTATTGGTGGCACAGCAACCCAGAGTGACCTTGTTAAAGCTGGATCTTGTCACTCCCCTGCACAAAATCCTGCAGCAGGCTCCCATCTCATTCAGAGAACAAGCCCGACCATCTCTCCAGCCTCATTCTTTCCATGTCCTCCCTTTGAACAGTCTCTTCCAGCCACACTGCCTTCCTGCTGGCTCTTCAACTGTGCCATGCAGATCCTGCCTCAGGGCCTTTGCACTTGCTATTACCCCATGGAACAATCCTTCCCAGGTATCTACGTGACTCATGTCCTCATTTTCTTTGGCTTTGTCTCCAATGTCATCTCAGGGGAGCCTCTCTGAGTTTCCTGTCTCAATCCAGCCTCCCATCAGAGAACTGCTACCCTGCTGCCCTCCTTCTTCCCTCTCAGCCCTTATCACCCTCTGTATATTATGTACATGCAAATGTGTTTATTTATGTATCTGCCTCCCATTGTGAGATGTCTGTTTCATTCACATCTCTATCCCCAATACCCATACAGTGTTTGGCATGTAGTAAGTGCTCAATTAATATTTGTTTAACGTATAGTAAGTGCTCAATTAATATTTAATTAATGAACTCCTCATTCACCCCTGTTTACAGTTTGATGGTTATCCTTCTAGAAAATGTTCTATACATTTATACATATGTATATAATTAACACACGGGCTGTACGTAAATGGCATTCCACTGTACTCAAAGTTCTATGGCTACGCGTTTTAAACGTAACTAGATCTCATAATTTTTTTGCATCTACAAAGCCACATGGCACTCTGCTGAGTGCTGCATAGTCCATGATACAGGCAGACCTTGGAGGCATTTTGGGTTCCACTCAGGATGACCACAGTAAAGCAGATATCGCGATAAAGCGAGTCACACAAATGTTTTGGTTTCCCAGCGCATGTAAAAGTTATGTTCACACTATACTGTAGTCTGTTAAGTGTGCAGTAGCATTGTGTCTAGAAAACAATGTACATACCTTAATTAAAAAATACATTATGGGGCTTCCCTGGTGGCGCAGTGGTTGAGAGTCCGCCTGCCGATGCAGGGTACACGGG
>NW_006776528.1:2369207-2382148 GCF_000442215.2 Lipotes vexillifer | reverse complement strand
AAAAAAAAAAAAAAAAAAAAAAAAAAAAATCCAGTATCTGTGAAGGGCAATAAAGTGAAGCACAATAAAAACAAGGTGTGCCTGTGTGACCATATTGTAATTTATTACGCTTTTGGATACATAATTATTTTAGTCCTTCCCTCAAATAGCCTTGGACATACAAATATTTATACACATGTAAGAGTATTTCCATAAGCTGGGTTTCTACAGTGTAATTGCTTGGTCATAGGACATGTTTATTTAAAAATGTTATGTCGCCAAATCTATTGCCCCCAAAAGGGCCGTGTTAATTAGCAATGTCACCAAGTCCCTGAAGTACCCATGGCTCATACAGACACTCTGAATAGTTTATCTCCTGCCAGGGTGATAGGCAGGAAATAGCACCTCATTTTAATTTGTATATCGCTGTTACCGGAGAGGTTACAGCATATTCACTTCCATACTTCATATGTTTGCTGAGTATTTGTATTTCTTCTGTGAATTGCTTGTCTGTGTTTTTCATCCATTTTCTATGCATTGTTTATAATTTTTAAAATGGATTTGTGGAAGTATGTTTGGATTACAGAGGTTAACCCTTTGCTATAAATGTTGAAGATATCCCTCCTTCTCTTGCTTGTCCTTTTTCTTTATTTGATGGTGTCACTTGTCATTCAACAGTTTCAGATCTGCGAGTAATAAAATCTGTCAATCTTTCCTTAAGCCTTCATCATCATCTGCTTTGCTTATGTGGCTTTCACACACACATACTGTGTTGTGTATTTGGGTAAGCCATCCTAAATCCCTTAAAAAAAATAAAGGCAAGATATAAAGAGATGAGTGAATTAAAATAAGAAGAGTTCTACCCAGGCACATGGAAGATAGTTGTGTCTTATATTTACATAGAACTTTTACTTCCCAAGTGTTTTCAGCTTTATGATCTCATTACTCAGGTCCACGATGTATCCAGTAGACAGGACTGCCAGGCTCCCTCAAGCAGCGCTCACTGAATTTACCACCATTCCTTCTGCCGTCACCCGGGAGGGACGTGTGAGCCCCTTTAGGTGTGTGACTTGGGTCCACAGCCTTGCCCCGCAGTCCTAGACGGCCCCCCAGGACCCCCTCGTAGGTCACCGGGAAGTAGCTGCAGCTGCGGGGGACAGGAACACGTGAGAGGTGTTTCCGAGTGCCTGGTCGTTGGTGAGTGGTCCTGGCGTGATTTGCCCTGGCTTTACACTTCCCCACTATTTCATCCCCAAGATGGCAGGCAGCTTGAGGTGGCAGGAGGTTTACAGATGCTACTCTGAGCCAGCAGCTAAGAAGTGGGAGGCACTTCCCTTCCTCACTTCAGTCCAAGCAGCCCTGCACTAACTGCTTATATCCTGACCATCCGAGTAAAATCTTAAAATGTGAAAATGAGGCCACAAGGAGGGGAGGAGACGAGCCCAGCCGTGGAAGCCCAGAGGCTGAGGTTAGCACGTCAGCTCCACCACAGACCAGCTGTGGAGAGGGGCAGGTGATTTTAGCTTCCCTCGTTATATTTGCCGTTTCATTACTAGGACACTAGAATCTACTCTTAGCTCCCATGATCGTTCTGAGAATTAAATGAAATTACATACCTGAGGCATTTTAAGCAGAGTTAACGCTCAAGAAAAGCCAGATATTTTAAATAAAAAGTTACAACCTCTGGTGTGGTTGAAAGGGGATGGTTTCTGTAGGCAAACCTAGGTTTTACTCCTGGCTGTGCTGTGGGATCTTGGGTGAATGACCTAATTTCTCTGACAGGCTAACGTCCTTTCCCCGCCCTGCTCTGATTTGGCTTCAGAAACGACTCAAACTCTCCGTTTGCTGTGGGATCTTGGGTGAATGACCTAATTTCTCTGACAGGCTAACGTCCTTTCCCCGCCCTGCTCTGATTTGGCTTCAGAAACGACTCAATCTCTCCGTTGCCTGCTGAACCGTAACTAGTGGCTCGGTTGTACCAGTTACCAGTTAGGATTCTTGGCTTGCAGGAAACCTGCACTGACGCTGAGTATTGGAAGCTAAAGGGAACATAGTGTTAAGAATTTAGGGGCCCACAGCATTTATAGAAAGCTTGGCGAGAAGCAGGAAACAAGACAGCTGAGGAGGAGAGAAGGATGAAGCACATGAATAATGATTGTGATGGTGGTGACCACTGACACAGTCAATGTGTATCAGACACAAAGCATTTTGCATATAATAACTCATTCAGTTCTAATAACAACTGGAGTCAAGTATGTAGTACTAATATCCCCATTTCACAGATGAGGAAACTGAGGCAAGAGTGGAGCAAAAAAGCACAAAGGAACACACCCAGCAAGTGGCAGAGCTGGGACTCCCATCAGGGCAGGGGCTCTGGCTGCAGCCTTTCACCCCCAAGAACACTGTTGGGATTTCCACCTGCCCTGGCTTGGGGTTCCTGGATAATGGGACCTTATGCCAGAATTGTATCTGCTAAGTCCTTCTTCAGGGTGCAGCCCCAAGGAAGGAAGGATGAGGGCAGAGAGAGGAAGAGAAGCAAAGGCAGGAGGTCTCCTGGCCAGAGCCGGTTGCTCTACCTGGTGACTTGGTCTTGGGGACAATGCAGTAAATCACGTGAAACACCTGCACCAGGTCAACGATTCATCTCCTGGCTCCTTCACATTTCCTGTCTGAGTTGGTTGAAGTGCACAACTCTGGCTGGGTGACCCAGGCTCCTGGAAGCCAGGGCACCCCTGGGGCCAGTCCAGCCAGGGGGCAGGCAGACTGTCATCCCTCTTGTCCACACTGTGTGTGGGCTCCTGGCTCTGAGACAGTAGTGGCCGCTGTGGCCTGCTGCTTACAGCCACAGAACGGTGTGCATCCAGGCTAAGGCCACTGTAGCTCAAAGCGCAACTAGCATCCCCAGCGACCTGGGATGAGGTTGAAAGAGAGTCCCATCCTCCATCTAAAGACTGTTTCACATGGAGATCACTCCGTGGGGCCCACCGGAAGCCACACAGAATGAGGGAAAAGGCCATCTCTTCCTCTGAGGTGCCAGCATGATCTCAGTTTTAAAGATAGAGAAGTTGAAGCCTAAAAAGGATTATGTGCTTTGAAGGAGGTCTATAGCTCTTTAGAGATGGCAGTGGAAAGAGAATCCAGGTGCCCTAGACCTTTCTGAATGAAGAGTCCTGAATTTCTGATTGTTGCTGGTCATATAGATCTCACATGCTCATGACCATATTGGGCCGGGTGGGAAGAGCTACAGAGAGGAAAGCTGTGGCGGGGTGTGGACGGATTAGGCCACCCATTTGGAATAAGCACATGCAATTGTTGAATGACGTAGTCGACATCTGAACCAGAGAAACCCATTAATAGCTTTTTTTTTTTTTTTTTTTTGGGCCTCTCACCGTCGGCGCCCTCTCTTGTTGCGGAGCACAGGCTCCAGACGCGCAGGCTCAGTAGTTGTGGCTCACGGGCCTAGTTGCTCCGCGGCATGTGGGATCCTCCCAGACCAGGGCTCGAGCCCGTGTCCCCTGCATTAGCAGGCAGATTCTCAACCACTGCGCCACCAGGGAAGCCCCATTAATAGCTTTTGACTGCCATTTTTTGGAGAGTACAAACATTATGGGCTGTTAGACCTCTTCAAGGAAGATTGGTATATCAAATTGTGATGAAAACATCCAACACGGATGCTCAGGTAACAGAAGAGGAAATATGGGGGGCTCCCACCACTTACCACACTGTTCACGTGCTAGTGCCTTGTCAAAGGGACCAGCAGTGTCTCATACATGTAGACTGGATTCCTACCCCCTGGAGTATCTGCATCAAAGTAGTTCTCCTGGCGAAAGCTCATTTAGTCTCAAAGCAAAGATTCAGTAGATGAAAGATGAAATGTACATTCCAGGAGCACAAAATCAATTAATTTGAAAAACACAGTGTAATATATTATAGGTGGTTACTTGGAGACTGCTGCTGAAATGCTGGGAAGATCATTGGGAACCGCATCGTTATTTAGATCTACACATTTCTCACTGTTTGGTTACACCACTTTCCTTAAATCTATTGGAATTTATGCAATCTCGTTCACTCACACTCTCTTTACTCACATCCAGTGGGTTTCAAATATACATTCAAGCCCTCATTTTAGGCATTTTCTTGAAACAGTCTTCCATGCTAACTTTGCCCAAATGAGAAATCATACCTTATCTATGAAGCTTCCGGCATGGAGTCCAAGAGGGTATTTTCCTTAACTTTCAGGAAAGAAACTGATCTGAAGGGAAGATTGTCCAACACGTCACCAAGAACACTCTGTGTCCCTCTCTTCTCAAGTGGGCACACGGCTCTTAAAAGGCAGAGACTGGATCTTCAAATCACAGTATAAGAGCTACCACCTAGGGCTTCCCTGGTGGCACAGTGGTTGAGAGTCTGCCTGCCGATGCAGGGGACGCAGGTTCGTGCCCTGGTCCGGGAAGATCCCACATGCTGCGGAACGGCTGGGCCCGTGAGCCATGGCCACTGAGCCTGCGCGTCCGGAGCCTGTGCTCTGCAACGGGAGAGGCCACAACAGTGAGAGGCCCGCATGCAAAAAAAAAAAAAAAAAAAAAAAAGAAAAGAAAAAAGAAGAAAAGAGCTACCACCTACTATTACCAAACCGTGAACTTAATAAATATGTAGTGAGCACTGTCATTGTGCAAAGTTCTGTGCCAGTTGTGAGTCAGAGACACTTGAATGTAATAGACCTCAGCTGACATCTACAGGGAGTTGGAGCTAGATCCAACAAGGTGTCTTATATGGTAAACTTTTGGAATCCTATATTTTTCTTAATAATCACAAATCTAAACTAGGTCTGTGTGACTAAAAAGAAAAAGGAAAGCATGTACTGGGTACTCCTTTGTGCTAGCGACTGTACTAGTGAAATGCACGTTATTATTGTATTTTAATCTGTACCACAAACATGCAAAGTTGATATTATCCTCATTTTTCAAATAGGAATTCAGACTCTATGAATAGTTTAATAAAAATTTAGCAGCACACATAGAATAACTAGACACCGCCTGCATCACGTTTTATTGTTGTTTTAGAAGATTGGCAAAGGATCTTGTATGGTGAGAGAAGAGCCTGCCGATATGTCCAGGGTTGGCTGGTGGTTGTGATTCCCAGTTCAAATATGTGCATACATGTTTGGGATGGAGAGATGAATTTAGGATAAACTTGCACCATTTTTAAAGGTAGTCTGGGCTAATGCTAGTTCAAAAAAAAATGTCCAGTTTGCTGAGAGGACAGTTATCTTGACAGTGACATCTCTAGCAGAGAAGAAATAGTGGTGAAACAGGACCAGGGTCTCTGAAGGTCAGAGAAAACTAGCTATCTCCCTGAGTGACCTGAAGTGACTGTCCAGATATGGTCACTCATGATGGCTCAGCCTCAGACATAATCGAAGGATCACCCGAATCTCCATCCTCCTAATGTCTTTATCCCCTGTATTCCAGAGCCAAAGCTGCATGAAGGAGCGGGGGCGGGGGGAATAAACTTGAATCTGAAGTCAGAGTCCATGTGTCCAGTTTAATTGAATGTAAGAGGGGCAGCTGTGTGAGGCAAAGGGAGAAAACTTGGGAGACAAGACGGGATATGTTCTGAAGCAGGGATGCTGAGAACACGCAACAGAATGAGAAATAAAATGAGGAGAAACTACTATTTCACATGCTCGAGAATTCATCTTGCATTTAGACTTAATTCCATTGCAGATCTCTAGATCTGCAATGGAAAGAAGAGAGAAGGCTGTGCTAGTGATTTGTTTTGTTTCGTTTTTTTTTAAACTAGTGACCAAAGATAATTAAATCTTCCCTTTGGGTTTCGGTGGACACAGAATGAGACCAGCTCTGAGGGCAGGTTGGCTTGCTTCCTGGGCTAGGGCACTAAAATCCTGCAAATATTTCAGCAGAGTGTAGCACTTCTATGTGTGGATGTGCGTTAATAAAATACTTAGCAGTAACAATCCCATCTAGTATGGCAGATGGCTATATAGGTCTTATATAGTACAATCTGTGCAACAATCCCATAGAACAGGGACTTTATAGGCCTGGATATATACCCCAAATTGCACAGCTCATAAATGATATAGCCAGGGCTGGAATCACGATTCCTGACTGTAAATTTAGGATTCTCTGCATTACATGATACTGTACTGAGATCACCAGATACAGACGCGGAGCAAGGAAGGTGAGAAGGCATGGTCGTGTGATTTGGTGGTCCCGGCAAGCCAACAAGTTACAAATGTTCCTGAAATCCCATCACTCAGGACCCAACCCTGCAAACACACCTGAGAGATGTGTGATTTACTTCATCAAGTGATTTTTTTTTCTTTCTGAAATCAACTTTATTGACCTATAATTACATACAATGAAATTCAAACATTTTAAGGTTGATGGCTTTTGGCAAATTGTATACAGTCGCATAGCCATCACCTTAATCAAGATATAAAGCCTTCACGTTGACTAAGAAGGTCCCTCCATGCCCCTGTGCCATCATTCTCCCTCCTCAGCACCCAGCCCCAGGCAGCCACTGATGTGATTTCTATAACTATGGATAGAATATGAAATTATGAAATCATAGTATGCAGTCTTCTGGGTGAGGCTTCCTTCATTTAGCATAATGTCTGTGAGATTTACCTGTGTTGTTGCATGTAGTATTCCATGTTGAAGGGCATTTAGATAATTTCTAGTTTCAGGCTATTAGGAATAAAACTATTAAGGGCATGTGTACACATACTCCACCCAATAAACATCCTTGGAAATGTTTTCCAAGAGAGACCACATGCTAGTTCATAAAGCAAGCCTCAATAAATTTAAAATAATTGAAAGCATACAAAGTATGTTGCCTGACCACAGTGAATTGAAATCAGGAATCAATTACAGAAATAAATTTGGGAAATTCACACATATATAACATTAAATTACTCACTCCTAAACAACCAGTGGGTCAAAGGGAAATTAAAATATATACCAAGGATTGGAATGGCTGTGTCACATGTTAAGTGTATATTAAATTTTACAAGATATATCAAGACAGTTTACAAATGTCTTGTTGAGCCACTTTACCACCAAAAAATATATGAGCCTTCCATTTTATCCACATCTTAGCCCTTCGGAAGTATATATTTATTTTTGTGTGACAATTAACTGATTGATTAAATGTAATATAAGAAAGAAAATATACTAAAATAAATGCAGTTGTCAGCATTGTTGAGATATAACTAGCATAGCTTACAATTCACTCATTTAGACATGTGCAAATTAATGTTTTCTATATATTTGCAGAGTTGTACAGGTATCAATATTTTATTATGCAACACAATTGTAGAAAAATCTTATCACTCTCCAAAAGAAACTTGTATCCTTCAGATGTCACTGTTCACCTCACCTCTTCCTCTTACCTGCCTTCAGCCCTAGGCAAACACTAATCTACTTTCTGTTTCTATAGAATTGCCTATTTGGTGTATTTTATATCAATGGCATCTTTTGTCATTGCCTTCATTGACCTAGCATGATGTTCTCAAGGTTCATTCACGTTGTAGCATTTATCAGCACTGCATTCCTTTTTATGATCAAATAACATTCCGTTGTACGGATATTAATGGATATGCCACATTTTGTTTATTCATTCACCAGTTTATGGGCACTTGGGTTGTTTCCACTTTGGGGCTATTGTAAATAATACTGCTATGAACATTCGTGTGCAAGTTGCTGTGTGGATATACTTATTTCTCTTCGTTGTATACCAAGGAGTGGAATTTCTGGGTCATACGGTAGCTCTGTTTCACCTTTTGAGACACTACTCGACTATTTTCCGAAGTTGCTGCATTATTTTATATTCTCACCACCGTGTATGAAAGTTCCAATTTTTCTATATTCACACGGACACTTGTTATTATTCATCTTTAATTATAGCCATCCTAGTGGGTGTGAAGTCTTGTCTCATTGTGGTTATGATTTGCATTTTTCTAATGGCTAATGATGTGATCATCTTTTGATGTGCTGCTTGGCCATTTGTATATCTAGTTTGGATACATATCTGTTCAGAATCTTTGTCCATTTTTAATTGGGTTGTATTTTTTTAGTGAGTCATAGAGTTTTCAAAAACTATTTTCTATGTATAAGTACCTTATCAAATTTATGATTTGCAAGTATTTTCTCCCTGAGGCTTCTCTTTTCACTTTCTTGATGGTGCTCTTTGATATCAGTTCTTTAAAGTTTTAAATTTTTATGGAGTCCAATTTATGTATTCTTTTTCCTTTTGTTTGTGCTTTTGATGTCATGTCTGGGAAACTATTGCTTAATCCAAGATCAAGAAAATTTACTCCTGTGTTTTCTTCTAAGAGTTTTAGTTCTTACATTATTCATTTTGAGTTAATTTGTGTATGTGGTCTGTGGTAGAGTACATCTTCATCCTTTTGCATGTGGATATCCAGTCTTCCCTGCACCATTTGTTGAAAAAAAATTATTATTTTGGACAGTGGATTGTTTTGACACTCCTGTCAAAAATAAATTTACCATAAACATGGGGATTTGCTTCTGGATTCTCAATTTTATTCCATTGATCTATATATCTATCCTTATATCAGTACCACACTGCCTTGGTGACTGTGACTCTGCAGTAAGTTTTTAACTCTGGAATTATGAGTCAACCAAATTTGATTTTCTTTTTTCAAGATTGCTTTGGCTATTCTAAGGCCCCAGAATTACCATTTGAAATTTATGATTAGCTTGTTAATTTTAGCCAAAAAAATCAACTTGGATTTTGATAGCAATTACACTGAATCTGAAGGTCAATTTGGGGTATATTGACATCTTAACGATATTAAGCCTTCAGATTCATGAACATGGAGACTTCCCAATGATTTAGATTTTCTTTAATAACTTTCAACAATGTTTTATAATCTTCAGAGTATGGGTTTTGCACTCTTGTTAAATGTATTGCTAAGTATTTTATTCTTTTTGATACTGTTATGAATGGAATTCTTTTTATATAATTTCATTTTCAAATTATTCATTGAAAATGTATAGACATGCAGTTATTTATTATTTTTATTATTATTTATTATATATCGATCTCGTATTCTTAATATTGCTGAATTCATTTATTAGTTCTAATAGTTTTTAATGGATTCCTCAGGCTTTTCTATCTCTAAGATCATGTCATCTGTGAATAGAGTTTTACACCTTCCTTCCCAAAATGCCGTTTATGTCATTTTCTTGACTAATAGCCCAGCTAGAACCTACAATACAATGTGAATAGAACTGGTTGATAGTAGACATTCTTCTCTTGTTCCTCGGTGGGGAAAGCACTCAATCTTTAAATTTGATGCTAGCTATGGAGTTTTTGTAAATCCACATTATCAGGTCAAGGAAGACTTTTTTCTGTTCCTAGTTTTTTGAGTATTTTTTATCAGGAAGGAGCATCGGATTCTGTTAAACGCTATTTTTGATCTACTGAGATGATCCTATGTTTTGTGCTTTATTCTGTTGATATAGTAGTGGATTGGCCAAAAAGTTTGTTTGGCCAATCCAATATATTACTTTAATTGAATCAATCTTGCATTCCTGGTATAAGTTCCATTTGGTCATAGTGTGTAATCATTTTTGCATGCTCCTGGATTTTGTTTGCTAGTATTTTTGTTGAGGATTTCCCCATCTACATTCATAGGAGATATCGGTCAATGATTTTCTTTTATTGTGAAATCTTTGTCTGGTTTTGGAATCAGGTTAATACTGGTCCCATGCAGTGAATTGTGTCTTCTCTTCTATTATTATTATTTTTTCTTTTAGGAGACTTTGTGAGTAATCTATTAGTTCTTCTTTAAATGTTTGGTAGAATTCACAGTGAAGCCATACGGACTTGGGCTTTCTTTGTGAATAAATTTTAGTTACTAATTTAATAGCTGTTTTTGCTGTAGGTCTATTCAGAATTTTTAACTCTCCATGTGTTGGTTTTAATAGCTTATATCTTTCTATAAATTTGCCCACTTCACCTAGGTTATCCAGTTTATTTGGCATATAATTATTCATACTATTCCTTTATATTTTTTTTTCTGTAAAGTTGGCATAGTATCTCCTCTTTCATTGCTGATTTTAATAATTTGAGTCTTTCACTTTATTTTCTCAGTCACTCTTTCTAAAGGCTTGTCAAAGAACCAACTTTTGGTTTTGTTGATTTTTCTCTATTGCTTTCTATTGATTGTTTCATTAATTTATTCTATATTCTTCATTATTTTCTTCCTTATGCTCATTTTAGGGTTAGTTTGCTCTCCTTTTCCCAGTGTCTTATGGTGGAAGTTTCAGTTATTAATTTTAGATCTTTCTTTTTTATTTTAATATAGACATTTATAACTATCAATGTCTAAGCACTGAGTAAGCTGCATCCCATAAGTTTTGATATATTATAAATTCATTTTAATTTATCTCAAAGTATTTTTTAATTTCCCTTTGACCCATTAGTTATTTAGAAGTGAGTTGTTTAATGTTTACATATGTGTCAATTCCCCAAGTTCTAGCAGGTTTTTGTAGATTCCTCATATTTCCTGTGGGCAATTATGTCATCTGCGAGTGAAGCTGATCTTCTTTTCTAATCTGTAATCCCTTTCATTTTTGTTTCCTGTCTTCTTGCCTGGTTAGGTCTCCTATTGAATGGGGGTGGTAAGGGTATGCATTCTTGCCTTATTTCTTATTGACGTGAAAGACATTCTCTCATTATTATTATTTACATTTTCAACAGATTTATGACTTAATAACTTTACAATTGCTTGATATTTTTCTAAGAGCATGTTTCTCCCAAACAGGAGATGAGACCACAACATATACTGTGTGGCTACCAGGTGACCAATGATTGAAGGAGAAGGGCCTTTATTGATGAGGGTGAGAATAATTGAAAGCTGACATCGTGGTATCTAAAGATCTGCTTAACATCTTCTGCAGTTTTTCCTCTAGTTTGTCTTCCTTCTTCTTCACTTGTGTATCTCTTAGTTCCTAGACCAACGCCTAACATATTAGGTTCTCAGAAAAACAAAGCTTATAGAAAGCTTGAATCAAAATTCAGTCACTATAGGGCTTCCCCGGTGGCGCAGTGGTTGAGAGTCCGCCCGCCGATGCAGGGGACGCGGGTTCGTGCCCCGGTCCGGGAGGATCCCACGTGCCGCGGAGCGGCTGGGCCCGTGAGCCATGGCCGCTGAGCCTGCGCGTCCGGAGCCTGTGCTCTGCAACGGGAGAGGCCGCAACAGTGAGAGGCCCGTGTACCGCAAAAAAAAAAAAAAAAATTCAGTCGCTATAAAGGGTTATTATTAATTTTGTCAGATGCCTTAATTGTATTTAGTAATGTAATATCAAAAGCATTACTTTTTAGGGATGTATTCTGAAGCATTTCCAGAGCAAAATGATATAAGACATATTTGGGATTTACTTTAAAATATTCCAGCAAACACCTGTAGTAACTAAAATGATGTTGTCAGAATATTGATAATTATAAAAGCTGAGTACTATGTATATCATACTAAAAAATCTTTTAAAGGTATCAATCACTTGTGTTAAAGTTTTGAGACAAATAGGTACATTCTGGTTTGGGGATTTTATTTTCTGAGTTCTAAGAAATGAAAAGCATATTTGCCAGTTAATTTTTTATAACAGATTATTGAGAATTATAAAAGATATTGGCACTGGCAGATCATCAAAGAGCAGCTGAAAGAAAAGAGAAATGCCTGTAGAAAGAGCAGTCTGCTCTCCAGTGCACAACTCCTAGCTCACTAGGCTCTGCCTTCCAGTCTCACCGCTACACCGAGATACTCAGACCACCATGGGCCTTCCAGTCGCCAAATCTAATAGACTTCCTCCTCCTCTTACTCCAAATGTCTGCCTCCTTGTCTACTCTGTCTTTCAGATTTCTGTCCCTTTGCTTGGCCTCTGTTCCATTTAGCTAATGCAGGGTAAGAAGCCAGCCCCTAGGTTAGTGGTGTAAACTAACAATGGTATCATACTCACAGATACCTTGGGTCAGGGATTTGGACCGAGCATGTGACACAGCGTGTGTCTGCTCTGTGACGCATGGGCCCTCACCTGGGAAGGCCTGAAGGCCAGGTGAACGCCTGGGGCATCAGTCAGACATATGCGCACAGCCTCTCTGAGGCGTCTCTCTCATGGCCTATTTGGCTTCCTCACACCAAGGTGGCCGGGTTCCTAAAGAGCAACTGAAGCTGGGATACAGCCCCACCCAATACAAGAAGTCATCACAGACCCCACCGCCCCGTGAGAGGCTGTCCACGCCACAGTGTGCATGGGACACGTCGTCCAGAGATCTTTGGGGACACGGTCTCCTTATGGCCTCATCCACCCTTCCATGCTTCTCCCTCTTTCACATTTCCTTCTTAACCTTCGTTTGGGCTCTTCCTCTACTCACAGCTTAAGGACAGTAATTTCCAGGGTGGGTTTGGCCTGGATCCTTTCCTCTTTTCACTTTGCACTTTCTCCTTTTACCTCATTCTGGGCCACAGCTGCAACTACCACCACTCTGTAGCTGCAGTAAGCAACATAACAAGCAGGTCTGTCTAGTGCAGACTCTACTCCTGAGCCCCAAATCCAATAGCTAACTGTGTTAAAGACATCCCCATTTCAATGCCCTATAGCCACTTTAACCTTATTTTATACAAATGGAATTCATCATGTGTGTCCTGTATCATTACAGGGAATGGCACCACTGTCCTGTTGTCGACTAGACTCTACTCCTGAGCCCCAAATCCAATAGCTAACTGTGTTAAAGACATCCCCATTTCAATGCCCTATAGCCACTTTAACCTTATTTTATACAAATGGAATTCATCATGTGTGTCCTGTATCATTACAGGGAATGGCACCACTGTCCTGTTGTCCCAGAAATTGTAAGTTAAGTTATCTTAGATTCCATTTTTTTTTTTTTTTTTTTTTTTTTTTTTTTTACTT
>NW_006776528.1:2355048-2366306 GCF_000442215.2 Lipotes vexillifer | reverse complement strand
TTTTTTTTTTTTTTTTGCGGTACGCGGGCCTCTCACTGTGGTGGCCTCTCCCGCTGCAGAGCACAGGCTCCGGATGTGCAGGCTCAACGGCCATGGCTCACGGGCCCAGCCGCTCCGCGGCGCGTGGGATCCTCCCGGACCGGGGCACAAACCCGTGTCCCCTGCATCGGCAGGCGGACTCTCAACCACTGCGCCACCAGGGAAGCCCGAGTATATGTAACTTTTAACTAAGTGAATACACGTGTGGTCACATACCTTTGGTAACGTGCCTTCACATTATCTTATGGAATTGGAAGAAATAAGACGCAGGCGATTTCTCATATACAGTATACAAATTAAGCTTCTAGGTAATCCATGACTCCTAATTATTTGCAAGTTGTTAAAGCCGTAAGCTACCTTGACCAGCCCAGTAATAGTAGGTGACTAACTCAAGGTAATGAGCTCCCTGTTGGAGAAGCAGGGACTGAAGGTCTTAGCCCAGGGTTTGATGTCCAGTGTCTTTGTATTAAATAAAGGCAACTCTGACAGCACCCTGATGGAAGATCAAAGAGCTTGGGAAGACAAGCAAAGCAGGATGCCTATTAATGTGTGAGAGTGAATTTGGATGGAAAATTTGGAATTTAAAAATATTTGCATCATGGGTACATTCCTAGAGGATGCAAAATAGAAAAAAGAAAAGAAATATCCTATATTCCTTGCAATGCTTAACTCTCTACTCTAGGCTACCCTCCCAGTTATAGTGCCGTCTTCTCAGTCTAGGAAATGATAGCGCTTTTAGCTAAGAAGGCGGAAGGCAGGGCCAAGACTTAAATGGGTCTTTCCTATTACATGAGGGGCTTCTGGGCACAAGTGGACATTTTCCTGCCAGTAGTGGTGTCTGCAGATGAAACACTCCGCTCTTTTCCAGTTCCTGTGGCCAGAACAGACCCTGTTCTGTCATCGCCCTAGAGGCTCCATTCCCATCTCGTCGCCACCCTGCTCTGGCTCTTCCCCCTCTGGTCTTCTCACTCTCCCCTCCTCCTTCCCTTTGGGGAAGCTGCCCTGTGCAGGTAGGATGCACTAGGATCTCAGCCAGGTAGACCCGTCCCCTGACCTCCAAAGGACTGACCCAACCTCCCTCCCCTTCAGTCCCCTGGGTTCTGTAAAGGAGGGTTGTTGTGAGTGTTAAATAAAATAAAATACGTGAACTATTTGGTGAGTGGAGTGGAAGACCCTCAACAAATGAGAATTCCCCTTAGCCTTCTGTTCACCTGGGAGAGAGCAGACAGCTGCACCCGTGCACGTGTTTGCTGGGGCTGCTGACTTAACCAGTGGACATTTATGTTCTCAGAGTTCTGGAGGCTGGAAGTCCGAGACCAAGGTGTGGGCAGGGTTGGCTTCTTTGGAGGCCTCTCTTCTTGGCTTGGAGATGTCTGTCCTCACAGGGTCATTTCTCTGGGAATGTCCTCATCTTACAGGGACACCAGTCATTGCTGGATTTGGGTCCACTCTCACAGCATTGTGTTCCCTTAATTAACTCTTTAAAGGTCCCGTCTCCAAAAACAGTCATATTCTGAGGTACCACGGGTTAAGGCTTCAACACGAGAATCTGAACGTGGGGAGGACACAATTCAGCCATAACACCAGTCCCTCCCTGCCCTCTGCCTCCCCAGTTCCAGGGCTGCCACCCACCCCTCACCCCTGCTGCAGTGCCCGTGAGGGGAGGGGCAGGGCCTGGAGGGGCTGCCGGGCTTTCCTCCAGGCCCCCAGGAACCCGACCCAAATGCCCAGCCCCGCAGGTGCCATGGTCGTCAGGCTCAGAATCACGGGGCCTAAGTACTCGGGAGTCTGAGCTCACGGCTTTGCCACATGGACGCGCTGATAAAGGCGCAGCTTAAAGGCAGACGTGCGCTGGCTCCCCGGGGACAGCCGAGAAGGGGAGAGTCTGGTCTGGAGCTGCTCCCACAGGCCAGCAAGGAGCGAGGGTCCCAGGCAGAGGGAAAGCTGCTCCCGCCTTGCTGTTCTCTCCAGCCTGCCCACCTCTCTGCCCCCTGCCCTTCACCCCCTCCCGCCTGGACCCTGCATCTCTCAAGAGCCATCGTGGTGGTGTCCTCTCGGCACCCCCTGCCCCTTGCAGGACTGGACCTTGACCCCTGTCTTCTTCATGGCTTCACTAGGGCATGAACTGGGAGCCGTCCTGGCTTTTCATGGCCTACACCCTCCCCCTCCCCCCTGTGATCACAGGAACATCATCGGAAGCCACTGCTCTGAACCCTC
Organism: Lipotes vexillifer; assembly: GCF_000442215.2. Taxonomy (NCBI): domain Eukaryota; kingdom Metazoa; phylum Chordata; class Mammalia; order Artiodactyla; family Lipotidae; genus Lipotes; species Lipotes vexillifer. Next base: position 2,364,050 of record NW_006776528.1, on the reverse strand, counting down.
CTCTTATCTCTCTCCTCACCCTTCCAAGCCTTTTTTGAAAATATAAATTTACTTATTTATTTATTTATTTATTTATTGGCTACATTGGGTCTTCGTTGCTGCGCACGGGCTTTCTCTAGCTGCGGCCAGCAGGGGCTACTCTTTGTTGGAGTGCACGGGCTTCTGATTGTGGTGACTTCTCTTGTTAGGGAGCATGGGCTCTAGGCACGTGGGCTTCAGTAGTTGTGGCTCACGGGCTGTAGAGCGCAGTCTCAGTAGTTGGGGCGCACGGGCTTAGTTGCTCCGTGGCATGTGGGATCTTCCTGGACCAGGGCTTGAACCCGTGTCCCCTGCATTGGCAGGCGGATTTTTAACCACTGCGCCACCAGGGATCTCTTTTTTTAATTACCATGTGCCTCTTGAAGAAACTGGAATGGAGTCTCTCGGTCTGGATGACTCTGTCCTTCTCTGGCTGGCACCTCCCTGCCACCGTCTCTCTCCCCACCCAGCTCTGGGCCGGAGCCACACCTCTGGCAGGTGCAGTCAGGTGTGGCCGCCGCGTCACCTGGGCTTGCCTTGCTGTGTCATACAGCACCTGCCACCCCACTCACCCCTGCTTCTCCTTGAGCAGCACTGCCACTGGCTTCCCCTGGGATCAGATTCGCAAAACAAGTTTCGCTCTTGGGTCGGGTCCAGTGGCCGCAGAGGAGATGATTTATTCTTCACAGCACACTCCTTTCTCTGGAAGAAATGAATCTTCCTGTCTCCGCTCCCGGCCCTGTTTACTGCCAGTTCTTGAGCTGTCGGCCCCCATCCTGGCCTTGACAGATGAGTCTTGTTCCACCAGGGTCTTTGCAATTCCGGGCACTTGCTTCCCTCTTGTAGATGGTCCTCTTGTGAATGCCACCCTCCACCTTACCCCACTGCATCCTGAGACCAGAGGAGCTGAGCTCAGGACCGGCCCCCAGGTAGGCAGCGCTGGGGGACACCTGCAAACTCAGCATCATCCCCTGCGAGGAAGACCCATCTCCCTAAGTGCTGCCCCAGAGGCTTGGCCACTGGCTGACAATCAACCATTAGTCAGTACCTTCAGTGTGAGTGTCTGGGTTCTGTTAAATAACAACTCATATGTACACAGCATTCTACGCCGCATTCTACAATTCACAGAATGTTCCCATATATTTAAAATATTTAAGCGAATCTATAAAATGTAGGGTAGATATTCATCCTCCCTCGTTTCAAAGGGAACGTAAGATAAGCAGCTTCCTCCAGGTAGAGCAGTGACAGTTCAACTAAATCAGCCAGGTGACTGACTGCAGGGCACCCCTGTCTCTCGCTGCTGCCGCTCTGGAATCCATCGTAGGAGAAACGGTTTAAATGCCGAGCAGTTCTCTGCAAATGGGATCGTGTTTCTGGTGCTTTCTTGGAAAAAGTTCTTGTTTGAAGCATTGGAAGAAGATAAGGAAGGAGACGTAGGAGTAAAACATAGAAGTGCAACCGAGGACAAAGTTAGGGAGAGAGAACACAGAAATACTCACACCCCCGCAGCGCTGGCCACCGTGACCCTCATGATGAGCAGTTTGGGCCGCTTGCTCTTGTCTCTCTGCTGTGTCGTGGCTGGAACTTTTCATACTTCGTCACCACGTCTGAAGAAACTCGATACTCAGGGCTCTCAGCTGGGCACTATTGCTGGGAGATATTTGAATACATGAGTGCACGTTTGGTTCTCAGGATGACTGGAGGGGTCTAATGGCCTCCAGCAGCGGGGGGTCTGGAACACTGTAAGTACATCAGCACCACCCAGGGCGGTCCCAGGGGGAGTTGAACTTACCTGACCACCATGCCTATGGTGTCGCCACTGGAGGACCCATCACATTTAGGAGGCTCTGGTGTTGGTCCCTGGACTCCCCGAGAACCTCCAGGGCCGCACTACTCTGCTTTTCCTGTGTGTCTGCCTGTTTATCCTTCCTTTGAGATGTTTTTCTTTTTCAGTGCGGTGTCCCCCTTACTCTTGAAATGACTCAACCATAGGAAAGCTCTCCCTGATATGTGAACAAAGACTTCCTCCTTTGAATTCCTCCTTGGTGTGTATTTATTCTTCAAAATATTCTTGGGACCCATAGAGACCCCTCAGGCAGTTGGCAACAGAGACTATACTGTCTAAGGCTCATGTACCATTCCCCCTCATCAGATCTGTCTCCCCAGTTTTTAAGCCCTGGAGGCAAGGCCAGTCTCATCTCACTTCTGTTTGGTGCAAAGCTGAGTGCTGTTCTCATGCACAAATAATGCTGCAATAGCGGCGGTCCTCATCAAAATCATGATTTTTGGTCAGTGGAATACGCTATGCTTTCCAAGTGCTTATTTTTCATAACGTCTAGAATGAATAATGGAAGGAACGTGGCGCTCGCGACTCAGATGTTCTGTTTGGGGACAATTCCTCCTGATGATTGAGGGGAGCCTTCTTTGGTGCAGCGCTGGGCAGCGTGTCAGGCCGGCATGCATGTGACCGAGCAGGGGGCCCTTGAGCCATGTCTGTGTCATGCTGGGAGTGCATATGAGGTTGAAGTTCTCTGAGTTCCTGGGGGAAAAAAAAAACACAAACATCTGGTTTAAGAGAAAGTAAAACACTAAAAAGACTTGAAAACGGATCTGAGAGACTGAACAACCCCTAGAGAATATCATTATAGGAAATCAAGTGCAAACGAATCGGGGCCTTGTGATTCCATGAATGTTCCCCAACATAGAACATCTGAAAAATAGATTTAAGGGGAAATCAATGGCAAACTAAGTATTCTGCTAAAGAAACAAAGAAAATGTGCTAACATATATGCATGTGTGGGCATGCACGCAAGTGTGTCTCAATAACTTAAAACTGTATGAGCTTATGATTTGGGGGTCTGTGTATGCCCAAGAGGGTGTATGTGAATAAAAAGAAAAACGCAGTGTTCTGGGGATGTGTTTGGTGTCTATTTGGAAAAATATTGAAGAATAATTTGGGCTCTTCATCCAATAAACATTTATGTGGTTGATGGGGACAATGTATATTATCTCTGGAGACCAGAATGTTTAAAAGTAAAATTTGAGTTACTTTGTATGCTTTGTGAAATATAATCTCCTCTCTTAAAAATCCATCAGCACTGTGTGTGCACATAGCCTAGAATCAGTGTTTCTCCGGGAGGTGAAGCAGACAATTTACCAACCAGCATAGAGGGGAGACAGCCAGGGTAGGGCACAAGAACGGGATGGAGAACTCAGTGCACCCTCAGTGGAATCCAGAGCTGAGAGCTCCGCGGGCCAAGAAGGTTATGAGGTTCGCAAGAATCCGCAAGCTCTTTGAAGGAATGTTGAGTTTCTCAGTGCACAGAAGATCCAGATTTACTTAAAGGACAAGTCGATTTTAAGAAGCTGTAAACCTTGGGGACGTCCAAGATTCTGAGATATGATGAAATTTGTTTGGCACCTGTGTTGTACCATACACTTTGTTAGCTACTAAAGTTAGCTACATTTTTTTAGTGTACATTTCTATGAGTCTTAACATATGCATAGATTGATGTACCCACCACCACTGGAACTGGGCAGAATCCACACCAAGCCATGCATTGTTTTGCCCTTTTGTAATCAAGTCATTACCCTTCTCATAACCTCTGTTGTTCAGATTACATGAATTCTGTTCATCTATTTTCAAGTTCACTGACTCTTGACTTTGTTATTTCCATTCCACTATTGAGCTTATCCAGTGAATATCTAAATTCAGTTCTAAATATTTTTGTTTATTGTTTATGGCTTCTAGTTCTCTGTTGAAAATTTCTATTTTCATGTTCATTTCAAAAGTGCTCACTTTTACCCCGTGGGACACAGTTATACTAGCTGCTTTCAAGTCTTTGATAATTGTAACATAGAGGTCTTCCCGGGGTCAGTTTCTGTTAATTCTCTTTTCCCTAGTGAATTGTTTAGCTTTTTCTTGTTCTTAGTGCGATTAGTAATGGATTATATCCTGCACATTTTGAATATTATGTAGTAGACTCTAGGTCCTGTTAATATCCTTTGGGAATATACCCGGAGGTAGCTGTGTTAGCAGCCAATTAGTCCAGTTAGGTCCACACCACAGTCTCGACCCTCCTGCTGCTGTGGTTCCAAAGTCAGTTCTGATTTCAAAGCCTGAGCAACGTCATTAAGATGGTCCTTCATTGGCTGACTAGAATGCTGAGTGGTGGCCCACACAATAGTTTCGTTCTCAAAGCCCTTGGCATGCTGGTTTAGGTGAGTTCCATACACGCTCAGTGGTGAGCCTGAGATTGTTTACGAGCTTTACGTGATCCTTTCGTGAGCTACCTTCTCTCTGTGATTCCCTCCCACACTGGCTCCCAGGGGAGGCCCTCAGCCTAGAAAGCGAAAGCATTAGCTCCCCGTGGATGTTTCACTTCTTGTGACTGAGTGAAACTCCAGGGCAAAGCAGTTAAAGAGAAGAAAGAGACAAAAATATAGCTGAAATTCCTACACAGTTTTCCGAATACAGTTCCTTAGTTCCTCTGGTCACAAAGAAGGTTTTTGTTTGCTTGTTTGTTTGTTCCCCCCGCCCCAAGTTTTAGGTGGCCTCTGCTGCTAGTACCATTGCTGCTGGACTGCAGCTTCAGGACTGAGGCTTACCTCCGGGCAGAGTCAAGAGGGAAAAAAGAACAAAACAAACAACAAGAACAAAAAGTAATGTCCCTCATCCTCTCCATCTTGCAAGTTTTCCCTTTCCCCATCCTCACACCAAAAAGAGAGGGTTTATCATGACGCTTTTTCAGTTAGCATTCTCTGCGCAGTTTTAGAATTCTGACTGCTCTGAGTCTAGGCCAAGAAAGATAAGAGGAAGAAAAATACCCGGAAACTTACCACTATATTGTGCTTTATACACGTTTTGGTTCTCCCCCCAATCCACCTTCTGCTGATTACTTTTCAGAGTCCTCAGATTTTTTAAAATGTGTCTTGTCTAGTTGTAATGAGTGGGAGAGATCAGTTAGTGTGTTTATTCCATATTAAGTGGAACGATGAGTTTTGTAGAGTATTAATGATACTAACAATAACTGATTAAAACAGTCCGATTTTTCTTATCATCACCATGCATGTGTAGTTTTAAACAATATCTATGAACAGACAACCCTACTGCCCTGTCTTTGATAAACAATTGATGTAGGAAAAATGGAAGCTGGGAGCAATAGAAAATGGGGCTACAGAGTCCAGGTATGTGTGCCATACCTCTTAAATGATAGGGGTGCATTCCTTCATTTGGGGAGTTTGAATATGTATTTGGATGTAGGGTGCATTGCTTTAATAGATGCTGTCCATACAAGTATTAACAAAGAACACTTGTGAATTATAAATTCACTGAGAGCGGGGAACACGTCAGCTAATACTTTTATTCATCTATTCATTTAGTAACTATATATTGTAAATAACTATATGCTACCGATACAGAAATGTTATCTGCCCTTAATGAGCTTTTAGTCTGAAGGGAGAAACAGGTAAATAAGCAGACCATTTCAATATGATGTAGTAAGTGTTATCACAGAAAAAGCACTGAGTCTTTAGGGTGTACAGTGAAGGGGCTGGGGGCAAGATGTTATCCCAAGGGCACCAGAACATTTTAAGGAAGGATTCCCATGAGAGATGAAATCTGAGCTGTGACCTGAAAGGAAAGGAAGAGAAAGCCTCAGAGAGAAGGTGCTTCAGGTGATAAAATAAGTAAAACCAAGGACAAAGTGTAAGATGACATTCTTCTGGAATTTCTTCAGTGAGATTTGACCCAAGTATGGAAATATATTAAGGGAAAATGGTAAAGAAATAAAGACAGGTTAGGTCATGATGATACGGGAACGTATGCTGAGTTTGGTTGACTTGATCAGATGCCCATACCTACCTAATAGTATTATTGAAAAATAAAATAAAGCAGATAATATCTGTAAACAAGTTTTGTCTGGACTTTAGAAAATCCAGGACCTGTTTCACTGGTCTCAAAGTAAAAGGTGATACAGTCAAAAATAGAGAGAAGAGGACGGATTCAAGATGTATTTCAGAGTTAGAATCAATAAGATGTAATGATGGATTCAGTATTACAGTCAGGGAGCTGTGTTGAGAATGACTTCCAGAATTTTTTAACTGAGCAATTTGGTCAATAAAGGTGCTGTTTGTTTTTTGTTTGTTTGTTTATTTGTTATTGGAGTATAGCTGATTTACAATGTTGTGTTAGTTTCAGGTGTACAACAAAGTGAATCACTTATACATATATCCATTCCTTTTTAGATTCTTTTCCCATATAGGTCATTAGAGAGTACTGAGTACAGTTCCCTGTGCTATACAGTAGGTCCTTATTAGTTTTCAGTTTTATATATACTAGTGTGTATATGTCAATCCCAATTTCCCAGTTTATCCCTCCCTCCCATCTCCCCCCTGGTAACCATAAGCTTGTTTTCTACATCTGTGATAAAGGTATGCTATTTGTTAAAGAGAAAAACTGAAAGAAACTAAAGTTTTAAGAAGTTAATCAAGAATTCCCTGTTGAACATGTCAATTTTGGATTATCTGAGACTTCCATGTGACTGTTTTAGGTTGACCAATGCGTATGTGAGCCCAGAGCTCATGAAAGAGAAATACGGTGGAGTTGTAAACTTGTGAGTTATTGCCATATAAACAGATGTACAAAACCATGAAATATATGACATGACCTGGGAGATTATTGTGCAGTGAGAAAAGAATGCCTAGGACCAAGCTCAGAAGAATCCTAACACATAGAGTTTGGATAAAATAGGAGAAACCAGTAAAGGAGGTTTTGAAGGAGCATCCAGAGAGGTAGATGGACAATTAGGAACATGGGGCATTAAAGCCAAGAGAAGACAGTTTAAAGCCTCTCGAGAAAACAGTAAAATGCATACAAAGGACTTGGCAACTTGGCCATCGTTCAGTGACCTGGGTGTGAGAAGGTTCAATGGCGAGATGGGTTAGGGAGAGATGGAGGTGTTAATGTGAGGTGAAGAATTCTCCATAGCACGTTTGGACAATAGTTTCAAGAAGTGTGGTTGTGAAAAGGGCCTGAGAACTATGGCGTCTTTGGAGAGTAGAGGTGTCAAGGCAGATGATGAACAGGTGAAAAAATCTAGGTAGGTCACAGCTGTGAACTAAGACTGGGAGAGCAAACTGATGTTTATGTCTAGAGTAAAGTCAATTGGTGTGACTGCCCAGAATGATATGTTTTAAAATAAGAAGAAGAAGAAACCTGAACAGAGAACAGATTGGTGGTTGCCAGAGGCTAAGGATGGGAGGTAGGCAGAATGGGTGAAGGGAGTTGAAAAGTACAAACTTCCAGTTATAAAATAATTAAGTCCTGGGGATATAATGTACAGCGTGGTGAGTATAGTTAACAGTAATGCATTGCATGTTTGAAAGTTGCCAAGAGAGAAGATTTAAAATTTCTCATCACAAGAAAAATAAATTCTCATTATATACGGTGATGGATGTTAACTAGACCTATCGTGGTCATCATTTTGTGATATAAACAAATATTGAACCACTATGTTATACACCTAAAGCCAATATAACGTTGTATGTCAATTATACCTCAAATAAAAAGTCTTTGAGGAGTAAACAAGCAAACAAACAGTGAGAGAGGAACATCCATGGGGAGAGCAAAAGCAGATGAAGATGTAGGAGAACGTGGAGGTAACTGATGGAGTGAAGTCCTTGAAAGATAAGAAGGGAACAGACACACAGATCAGAAGGAGGAATTGGCAGTTTGATAGAAGGAAAGACAGACAGCTGTCCTGTTAGCTAGTGTAGCACAGGAACAGAGGAGAAGCTGAGGTCATTGCCCGTGAGTGATGGCAATGCTGGGTCACAAAACCTAAGTGTTCTAAAACTTACGGGACAATGAGATGACAAGCACAGATGCAGAGGTCTGTAGACTGGATCGTGAGAAAATGAGCGATGCCTGTCTGATGTCTGATGCGCCCCCCGGCGCCCCCCCCCCCCCCTCATCAGCGCATGATCAGTGGATAATAACGTAGATGGTGAAACAGCCGTGTGTCTAAAGAGACTGAAGAAGGAAAAAATAAACCTTAGGAGTGTATGGTTCTGGGAGAAGCGCTGCAGAGTTCCAGTGGTGAGTGCTCGGCTGAGGCGGGTGATCAGGAATGTCTGCTGGAACCAGGCTGCTGTTTTGTGTGATGCTTCCAGAGCAGACCCAGAGAAGACAGATCTTTGCATCCATCTAGAGTGGGGATTCCTCAGCCTAGTGGAACATATACGGATAGAGGTAAAGTCGCTTTAGGTATTTTCCAGTGAGAGGTTACAGTGGCAGGTCCTTAGAATCTACATTTCATCAGAAGGGACGTCAAAGGGTCGATGGGTTTGAAACCTCCGTGAAGTAAAATTAATAGTTTCCATAAAGTCACTAAGCGAATGTTTTGGCAAAGATGGGAAGTCCTGGACAGAGTGAGATGCTCAAATTCATGACTTTGGAGGCAGTACAGTTTCTGACAAGTTGCAAGTGTCAGTGTGGAGGAGGCCACTGAAGTGAGCAGAGGAAAGTTTGGAGATCAGATCAAGAGTGTGAGAATCAGGTTTGGAGAGATATCTTTCCAGATGTGAAAAGTCACCGAGAATGATGGTTGGAGTTGGGATGGAGATGAAGAGTCTAGGTCAGGAGCAAAGGTGCTCCGTGAATGAAAAGGAGCCCCCCAAAGTTAGGAGAGAGCAGAGACGTGGTGAGGAAGGGGAGGGTGTGATTATTTGGATGCTATAAGAGGCACAGTGTTTAAAAAGGTGCGGTCTAGAAGTTTCGTGGCAGAGCAAAGATACCGAGAAAGGATAAAATAAATTCGTAGCCTCCAGTGGACAGGACAGATCTGCAGTGGAATCCATTCTCCCAGACTCAGTGTGACACTGATGGGGAGGTGTGTCTCCAAGAAGAACAGGAGGACATCAGGGATCATTCAGGGCAGGTTCCAGAGTGCAGGACAGAAGGTTTTGAAAGAGTGTAGTGTTTA
>NW_006776528.1:2334406-2355019 GCF_000442215.2 Lipotes vexillifer | reverse complement strand
AGAGTGTAGTGTTGAGGCAGAGGAAAGGATTTAGGAAACAGGGTGGTACGACTGGAAAGGTCAGACGTGTCCACCAGGAGTCGGCAAAATGCAGCCAACAGGCCAAGTCCAGCCCGCCACCTGTTTTTTGCATGCCCAGCAAGAATGTTTTTTACCTTTTAAAAAAGTTGAATGTCCATCAAAAGAAGAATCATTTGTAACACAGTAAGATGAAGTGGCATTGAAATGGCATTGTCTATAACAAAGCTTTACTGGAACCCAGTCACTCTGGCTCATTTATGTATTCTCCTGGCTGCTTTTGCATGACAGCAGCAGAGTTCAGTAGTTGCTGCAGAGGCTGTATGGCCTGCGAGGCCCAAAATATTTGCCACGTGGTCTTTTACAGAAAAAGTGTGCTGAAGCTACTCCAGAGGATTGGTTATAAGGGCCTCCTGGAGAAGAGAGGTTCCTCAGGCCCATGCTGGCGTGTCTTCAAAGCCTCATAGGACACTCGGGTTGTGCTTGAGCCAGCTGTTGCCACAGGCTTCATGCAAGACTGGTTACGGCCAACTACTCCCGTGGGGCTGACAATGGCTTTGAGCTTTGATGAGAGCACAGTAGTCATGGGAGCGAGCTTCTGATTTACCTAAACAACTGTGTAATTGCCTTCAACAGACACTTGCATTCTGCCTGCGTTCTCCGTTTGACGTATCATTTTGTCATCTGTCTGTCCTCTGGCTCTCTCTCCATCTCTCTCTCTGTCTCTCACTCTCCTGTCTGTCTCTCTGCCTCGGTCTCTCTCTCTGTCCCCTTTCTTCACCAGTTGCTATCTCCACCGGTTGATTCATGAGCTCCCCTCCCCTCCTCCCCTGCCCCATGGAAGGGGCCAGCAGTCAGGTCTTAGATGTGGCAGTTAGTCTCCTGAAGTAGAGAATTAGGACAGAAATAAAGACTTTGTGGTCCCTCAGTTACCGTTGTTAGATTTTTCACTTCAAGTACAAAGGACGTTTTTGCTGGCGACACACAAGAGTGTTCCTCTATCCTATCTCTTGGAATTGTGGAAAAGAAAGAGAGTGACCAGGTTGGAAGGAGACCAGAGGGGTGGGAGATAATGCAGTTTAAGCAGAGGTGGAAAGAAATCAGCACCGTCAGGGCAGGCAAAGCCCCGGAATCCTGAGAAGGAAGGAGGGTGGGGAAGTCACGTGAGCACAAGTGAGAAGGGGGACACTTGTTCATCTCTGTGCGTTTTAGGCGTCAACCCTCTGGCGGCAAGTGCTGGGGTTTCTCAGGGAGGTTTTGATGCTCCAGTAGGGTTTTGCCCTATTAGGTCAAGTTCAACTTCAAGCCCTTGCTTGCTTCCATGTCCTGTTGCCAGCTTCCATTCCTCACACAGAGCTCTTATCACAGTGCCTGTTAGTGTTTCTGCTGCAGAGGCCGCCCGTGCCTCTGCGGAGGCCCGTGTTGTGTGGGCAGCGGCACTTTTTCCCTGCCTGCCCATCCCAGGAAGGTAAAGAGCCTCATCGTGTTCCCTGCAATCATTCCACTACTAATTGCATATAGACAGAGCTGAATCACCGAGCCGATTCCACTTGGAAAAAATGCAGCCGAACTGATGATGACATAAGAAAGCTCTCTGAGACATTCTGATTAGACACTTCTGGAACACGCTGCATCCTCACTCATTTGGAGGAATCAGGGGCATTAGCTACAAGAGCTTTTAATGAAGGGTATTTGTGGAGATGGCCAAACCAAGCTCTTTTCTTATTCACTCCAGGTCTAGCTTGAGGAAGGCTTTTTAGTCCCCTTTAGGAAACGTGGAATAAAATTATCTATCCTTAGGAGATTAGAGAGGTCTCTTTATGTGCCCAGCCCTTTATCGGAAAACAAAAAAAACCTTAAAAGAAAGATATCTGCTGTTTTCTTAAAAGTCACCAAAGAAGGTTTGAATAGTTCATTATGAGAGTCAGACCAGCCACCAAAATTATAATCCATCAGTTCATTCATTCAGTCTTTAACCATATGATCATGTGGTGCCATCTGTGTGTTCAAGGCTGCTATAGATATTGGAGATGGAGATAAATAAGGGCCCCCTCTCTCTTACAACTTTGAGTGGGGTAAACATACGCAACTACATAACAATGCGGTGTGATTAGGGCAACACTTGAAGCAAAAAAATAAACTGGGTAGAGAGGAGGTAAGGAATTTTGATTGTCAAGAAAGGGTTCCCAGAGGAGTAATATCCTAGATGGTTTTGAAGGCAAAGAAGGAGCAGTTGCGAGGCACAGATAAATGGCTCAGCATCGTAGGAACTTCCCTGGTGTGTCTAGTGGGTGAGGGGGGAAAGGAGTTGGCAACAGAAGAATCTAGAGATGGAGACAAGAGTCATCTGAAGGACAAGGGGTTAAGCCGTGAGGAGATGGATTTTTATTCTTTGCAATCGTTTGGGCATCAACAATAAATATAAGAACCTAGAGGCAGGGGGATCAGTAGAGAGGGGATTGTAATAACCCAGAGTAGATAACAGCAACTGAATTAACATAGTTAACAGTGATGAGGGAAAGAAGAAAATAGATTTGAAAACGGTAAAGGGGGTAAAAACCACTGGATGTGTTGGTTGATGGTGAGGAGTGAGTGAAAAAGGAGGAATCAAACGTGTGACTCTCTTTTATCTTAGGAGAACGGGGAGGTAGCCCTGCCACCAGCAGGGATTAGCGGACACAGGGGTGAGAGCAGTTTTCAGGGGCAAGGTGATGATTCAGCCCAGGGTGTCTGGGAGACACATGTGAGGCATTCCCCTGAGTTCCGGGCACAGAGGTAAGCAGATCGTCCTGGGATGATGACATGAACATGGAAATCGGAAGCAGAGCTGGTCATTTCAGATGCAGGAGCTGGATTCAGAGTGTAGACTGACCAAGGGAAGGAGATTGAGGTGGCAGAGGAAGGGAGCCCACCTTTAATATCTTCCATTATGTAAGGGTTGAGTGTCTCAGATTCCTCCTAGAGTCTGTTCCTTCTGACATTTATGGATCGTCTCTCATGTGTCAACCAGTCTTCTGTGTGCTCAAATTATCTCATCTAATTCTCAGACCCAACCTAGGGAGGGAGGAATAAGAACATACCCACATTTCATTGACAGGGGAACTGGGAATTAGTAATTTACTCAAGGCTACGTAATTCCTAAGAGAAATAGCCATAATCAGGGCTTAGAGCACGATGTTTGTTCTGACAAATCATGACTGTCTTGTTTTCATACTTTGTGTTCCATCTAGACGTAGGTGTGTGTGCCTGCGTTTAGCTTATGTGCGAAATGAAGAGAGATAGAAGGAAACCTTAGCAGTGGAACTAATGAAAGCATAAATCTCCTTTTCTGTGCACTCTCTCTTCACATCTCCGTGATGGGCTTGAAGGTCCACCTGTGTGTAGAGGACAGCTCGGAACAGGGGTGGGAGGCATTCCCAGACAGGTGGGCAGCACCGTGCACGTGTCTCAGCCGGTGTGATTCGGTAGCAAGTAGCTTTGGTGGGGGAGAGATTTTGAGAACTACTTGCAAAGATTTTATTATGCTAAATATGTTCAAAGGCTGTAATCGAATCTGGCTTATTCAGAGGTTTTCACCACGCCTCCCTTTCTCACTGGATCCAGATGACCCTACAGCATCAGGCTTCATGCTACTCTAAGGGCATGTCTGTGTGGTGTTGAGTCATCCTCTTACATACATGGGCTGCCTGTGTCCCCCTGCCCCCAGGCCAACCAGGAGTGCAGGCTGGCACTTCCATCCCCAGAATCCATGGCACCTTGCAGCTTCCTCTCAGGATCTGACTTGAATTTACTCATTAAATTATCTTAATTATAGGTTTAACCCCACTCCAGGTTTTCTTCTCTCTTCCTTCTCCCAAGTGGTCATTTTGTCATTGAGTGTTTGCTTGGTACAGTCACGAATACATGGAATTCTTCAGGAAAGCCTTCCATCTGCTCTGTACCTGAGGATGCTGCAAAGGGAAGGCCTTGCTCCCTGCTCCCTCTGTGTCCAGCAAGCCTCTGGTTGATCTCCAGTGGTCGGGGGTCTCTGGGGAATGGGCGGAACCCTGCCTGCTACCTTCCTTTCATCCTAAGTCTTGTTGGGGGGAGAACTCCCCTCGTTTGGTGAACAGAGCACTGCTCAGATCTGCATACCTATTCTTCAAAAGGATGATTTATAAGTTACTTCACTTTCCATCCTCCACAAAATATTTAATGAAACATACGCAAGGCTGTGCTTTACTCCTAGAGTTATTCCTTCTTTCAATCATCAGTTATATTTTGAGGGCATTTTCTCTTTTTTCTTTGCAAGCCTGGGGGTTGATAGAGACTTGGTTCTGTACAGTCACTGGGAGATGAACCACAGGACCAAAGAATGGTCTATATGAATCTTTCTGTGCCCTGTGCTCCTTTCAGAACGCTTTTCAGAAAGAAATAGAATCTCTCGTTAGGAAAAGCATAAACACACAGGCACATATGCATGATGTCATTTCCTGAGGTCCAGAAACCCCTAGGGTTGGAGTTCTACAGTTCTCAGATAAGAACTCCTGCTCTTAATCCAGAAATTGTCTTCATGGCTAAAGTACAGATGGCCCTGCTTTCCCAAGGCAGCTCAGGACCAGGTGGCTAAGGTGACCCCCTGCAGGTGGATGTCTGACCACTTGCGTGCATGATGGAGCCAGGAACCTTAACCCAGTAGGGGCCTCTTAAGAAAAATAATTCCCTTAAATTAATCTGGAGAAGGAATTTCAAAGCAACATTACATCCCGCAGCACTCAGTCCTGGCTTATATCCCTAGGGTTTTAGAAAAAGAGAAAGCAAACAGCCAGTGTACGAGGTAATACGACACTGCCGAGTTCTATATTTATCCCCTATCAATGTCTTTCAGATCAAATTGGCTGAGTTTACAAATCAAAAGCTGATTTCTTTATTTACTTTTTATTTTTTTCAGCAGCCATCAGCTGTACCACTGCAAATACTCAGGTTCCAGACACCAAGCTGCAAACTTCAAACATCCAGCTGTGCGCTTTTTGACTTTGAAATCATCACCCATAAGACAGGGTCTGCATGCAAAACTGAGCTGGGGGGTCCTCATGAAAAGGCAGCCAGCAGAAGAGCACACACTCCTAGGGCCCAGCCAGCTGCTGGAGCCATATCTGCAAAGACAACTTGTTGTTAAGGAAAGGGATGTACCTCAGAGATACACAGGACCTGGCTCGGTGGCGTGCAGAGGGCTCTTTCTTCATATAATTGTGTTTCGGGCTGCAGCTCCTCCTTAATACAAAGCTAAAGATTATTCCCAGGAAATGTCCCACTTTAAAAATTAAGGGAATTCAATTCTCTTTTTCTTTCTATATATCATAAAATATTACATTTCATGTATGCATATTCATACCTATTCAAAAATACACATATATTTTGTTGCAACTGACAAATGAGTTCTTATTATATGAGGATCTGTGTTGTTTTGCAGTTACCTTTATCCCTAGATAGATAGATATGTAAATAGAGAGGCAGAGAGATAGAAGATAGATGGATAGATAGATAGGGATAGATAGATTGATAGGTAGAAAGATAGTCATGAAATTTACAGTTGGCATCAGTTTATGTAATTTTTAATTGGATCTCTAATTACTGCTTTATGATAAAATCACATTAATAGATTAATTTGAAGGTTTGGGGTGGGGGGCTGAGGGAAATGATAAGTTTCCCAGGTCTAAGAAAGTCCAGCTGCAGTAGAGACAGCTGCAAGCCTGGCAGGCAGGTGATGCATGGGGACTCTGCCACACACACACATCACGACTTCAGCTCTTCTCACCAGCAACCAATGCTGATGTGTTTAAGGGAGATTCCCCTCCTGTAATGGAAGCCAGCGACTTCGGACAATTCAGCCCATCCCACGCCCCAGCGTTGGCCCCTTCTGTTTGATGTGTAATATTCTCATTGACCATTTGAACGTGTACCTCAGTGCAAGAGCAGGAAAAAACAGGTTGGGCCCTCCAGAACTTTGGAAAGTTTCTCATTCTTGGAGAGATCGTCAGGCTGTCCTTTCTGCCAGCCATGCTATCTGCATCCAAAGGAAAGGTCAAGGAGAAAAACAAATATATATATATATACACACACACACACACACACACACACACACACACACACACATACGTATGTATATATGTGTGTATATATATACATGTGTGTATATATACATATACACACCCATATATATATATATATATGTGGGTGTATATATATGCACACATATATATATGTGTATATATATATATATATATATATATATATATATATAAAATATGTTTATATCCTCTTATTCTTAGTTGTGAAATTAGAGATATTTTTCAAGCCCCCAGCTGGTTTCACATGGGCTATGCAGCTGCAATTGCTTTCTTAGAAGAAATGATCCCAAGAAATTGTATCCCTTGTAAATCAAATCGTATTTTAAGTGAACGGAGTAGAACTTTGTAGTTACAGGATCTGTGGTGAATCCTTTGTAAAGTTTATTATTATTAAGTCCCTACTGGAAAAGCAGAGATCTAATTATTCTTTCATTTTCACATTGAGATTTTCCTGTATCAAGGATCAAATGGGCTCAAACTGAGCTGTATGATCAGTGACAATAATCACGAGAGCTGCCATTTATTAAGAGGTTACCATGTGCTAAGTACTTCACACATACTTAACACTCACGGTCACGCTCTAAGGTGGTGTCATTTTCCCATTTTAAAGAAGAGGAATTTGAAGTTTGGAGAGGGAGCCATCAGCTAGGATGACTTCAGGGTCCAGTGTGCGGACACTCAGCACCGTCCACAGCACAGCCAGGGGCCAGCAGGGCTAACAGCCGAGATCAACCCTTCAACCATTTTCCTCCAGCTGAATATCAGACCCTCAGAAGCTATCCTGTGTAGATAATTCAACAATAATTACCATTCTATTGGGAAATGCTTTTTGACAACGGTCGTCTCACCCTGTCACAGCAGATGTTGCTGTGTGGGTTTTCTGTGGAGCCCACGAGCGCCCAGCCTGGTCCTGCAGCACAAGGATTTCCCCCAGTGCCAGGTTAAGGTGGCTCTGAGGGCCCATCTCCATGCCTGGAGACCCTCAGCTTTACCTCTGACTCGTTCTTGGAGGCCCCTCCACGCCGCCCCTCACCACTGCCTCTGCTGTGTGAGGGAGAGTGAGGATCCGTTCTGAGCAGTTGTTGGCTGCAGGCTCAGGGACCCAGACTGCTTAGAGTTCTCGGGGGTGGGGCGGGAGGAGGAAGACCTTCCCCAGTCCATCAGCAGGTGCTGACCTTGCATCTCATGGCAGCATCGCCCACCTTTAATATCTTCTTTAGTTCTGGCTTTAACCACTTCCTCCCTCAGACCTCAAACCAGTCCCTCTGGCTTGCAAGGGCTGCTGGTGAGGAACACTAACCACGCCTCTATCACGATGTTCTTGTGGACCATACCTCCCAGCATCTGAGCAAAACCACGTCTTCCTCCGTCAAAGCACAAAACTTCCCATGCTGGTCAGCACAGAATCGAGGCACCTTGGAGGGACACCATCTGATCTGTCCTGTAAACAACTCTCCTTGAAGCCCAGTCTGGGTTGAATGGGAACATCCTGATGCAAATCAGGAGGGAAAAGAGGAGCAGAGTCTAGAGGACTAGTCGACTAGTCACAGTATTGGAACTAAATGTTTTAAATGATTCCTTCCAACTTTTGAATTCTGGAATTCTATGTTCTGGTTTTTTTTTTTTTTAGTTTCTGAGGTCCAGTGATTTTTCTCTCAGCTGGTATATATTCCATAAAAATATTAAGCAAGGAGACAGCTGTGCCCTCTCCAATAGCTACAGCTGTTCTCTGTAGCTTTTCTTGGGTGTGATAAAAATAATAATCGTGGCTATTATTATTTTCAGTTATAAAGATTTCAAAGCCCAATCTGTGAGCTCAGAGACCTAGGGTTTTCTTTCCCAAAGGAGTATTACTTAACACAGGGCAGTTTTTGTCCTTCGATGGGTTATAAACTGCTGAGCTAAGTCCTCGGAGAGTGTGAAGTTTCTTTGGGGGTCTGGGGGCAGATGTGATCACGTTTCCAACTTGCTTCATTTCACTGCTTGGATTGTCAGATTCCACTTAATGAAATAGCTGTATTCCTGAGAAGTTGGCTGTAAAACAAATTTTGTTAGAGAAATCACACTTCCTCATTGATCTCCATTTTTAAAGACGCATCCCCCTGAGGAAATAATTGGCCCCAAGACTAAATATAAAGTATGCTGAACACTTGATAAACCTTTTAAAATCACATATTTAAAGAAAGTCTTCTGTTAGAACACTAGCACTGATGATATTTTTTGAAGTCAGGAAATACAAATATTTTGCTAAGAACAATTACCAAAGGTGGTGCTGTCTTGGGAACAGAGACATGTGAGGGTTAGGTAAGCAACAGAGTCCCTGATTTTTTTTTTTTAATTGAATCCGGTCTGTATTTCTTACTCTATTGGTCAATCAGGGTTTTTTGTTTGTTTGTTTTTTAATTTATTTTTGGCTGCATTGGGTCTTTGTTGCTGCACACGGGCTTTCTCTAGTTGCAGCAAGCGGGGCTACGCTTCGTTGCCGTGCGAGGGCTTCTCATTGCGGTGGCTTCTCTTGCTGTGGAACACAGGCTCTAGGCGCACGGCTTCAATAGTTGTGGCACGCGGGCTCAGTAGTTGTGTCTCGCGGGCTCTAGAGCGCAGGCTTAGTAGTTGTGGCGCACAGGCTTAGTTCTTCCGTGGCATGTGGGATCTTCCTGGGCCAGGGCTCAAACCCAAGTCCCCTGCATTGGCAGGCGGATTCTTAACCACTGAGCCACCAGGGAAGCCCTCAATCAGTTTATTAATAAGAAGTTGACAAGTTTCAAATTATGTAAACCATTTTCTTAGGTGCCTTGAGAGCCAGAGATGCCCAAGACATGGTCCCTGCTGTCAAAAAGTTTTGATTGCATGGGAAAATAAGACCAGTGCACACGGCATAAAAACACCATTAGAAAACACTACTATAGCTGCAGGATCGGTGTGAAGGGCATCAGGAGACCTGGTGTGCTGCCTCTAGCCCCATGCGTGATCATGGCCTCCTTTAAACTTCAATTTCCCACATGAAAAATACAGGATTGACCTAAATCCCTAATTCCCAAACTTGACTGTACATAAGAATTTCCAAGTAAAATTATTAACACTCCTCATCCCAGGAGATTCTGATTTAGTGGGTATGAGTGGCATCTAAAATTCTATACTCAAACAACTATTCTATGCAATTCTTCTGAAGTCAGCCTATGTCCTAGCTCTGTTGATCTGTTTTCTTTTTGTTTTTCTTCCAACAGTCTTTGTAAGTTCTCCATTCGAGGGACAAAGCACTGATCATTTCATAACCAGAGCACAAATGCTATTAAAGGAAAACTTTGCTTGAATCGTTAATCATTAACTCTGTAAATTCAGATTTCAGTTTAGTGGTGTTTTTTTTTTTTTCTTGTTTGTCTGTTTAAGCAGTCCCTATAGGGACCTCATTTCTGGTGATTCAGTTTTCGTTTTATATATATATATATATATATATATATATATATAT
Organism: Lipotes vexillifer; assembly: GCF_000442215.2. Taxonomy (NCBI): domain Eukaryota; kingdom Metazoa; phylum Chordata; class Mammalia; order Artiodactyla; family Lipotidae; genus Lipotes; species Lipotes vexillifer. The sequence goes on along the minus strand of NW_006776528.1, from coordinate 2,345,422 downwards.
ATACACACACACACACACACACACATACACACACACACACACACACACACATACATATACTGGTTTTCTATCTGGTTTTGCTATTTTTGCTCCTATTTGAGAAAAAAGTATATGAGGAGAAAGGTAACAATAATGACAATGAAAGCTAAAAGGTATAAAGCATTTTACTGTATACATACTACCTTTCCAGTTTAATCAGAAAGTGTACATATAACAATGGGTAAGCAATGATTGTGCTTTTCCTATAATTCTACATTTGGTCTGGAGAACACATGATAGTAAAATTAAGCGTCATCGGTTTTTGCAGGATGACCTAAGTGTAGTCCTCTCCCTCTGGTAATATACATCTAGGTCAGTGGAGAACATACACTTTCCCCAAATCTTTTTTTTTTTTTTTTAAATTTATTTATTTTTGGCTGTGTTGGGTCTTCACTGCTGTGCGAGAGCTTTCTCCAGTTGCGGTGAGCGGGGGCCACTCTTCATCGCGGCACGCAGGCCTCTCACTGTCGCAGCCTCTCCCGTTGCGGAGCACGGGCTCCAGACGCGTAGGCTCAGTAGTTGTGGCTCACGGGCTTAGTTGCTCCGCGGCATGTGGGATCTTCCCAGACCAGGGCACGAACCCGTGTCCCCTGCATTGGCAGGAAGATTCTTAACCACTGTGCCACCAGGGAAGCCCTCCCCAAATCTTAAGCCATCTAACTTCCTTCCCTACATAAAATTGCCTGATACTAATATATTAATTAATTAATTAATTAATGTATTCACATACAGCAGCACACATGTCCCCACAGAAAACTTTATAAGTTTTTTACCATGATTGTCCTAATATTTACGTAGTTGCATTTCAGTCTGTGACAGTAATCCGCCTCCCATCAACTTCTCCATTTGGATATTCCTATAACAGATTCATTCAAGCTTGGTTCCTCTAAGTCTTAACTGTGGTCACACTAGAACGCGTTTGGATGATAGAATTAAACTAGACGCATAGTCTGTAGTTGGAAACAAGAACAAGAGACCAGAGAACCCTGTGTCATTTTGTTTCTTTGCTTTGATGGTGTCATACGCAGCCTCCCAGGAGATCTGAGGTCCTCCCAGTCACTGTTTTGACACTGGAGCTCAATCCAGAAACAGCTGTCCAGAGCTAATTTATTTTCTAATGCTATGGCACTGTTAATTTATAAATTACACTGGTAATTCGAGCTATTATTAATTTCAGATGGTGTAGGGCAAGCCTAATTAAAATATGACACCAATTGCCACACATATGTGCCAAGGACCACCATTTAAAATTAATGGGAATATTAAGTGTGACACTGGTCTCCTCGATGCTTTGCACAGTAATTACAGCATCTAGCGGGGAATATCTGACAAATGTAGGCTCAGGTTGGGCGCAAATAAACAACGACAACCTAAAAGGAATCACAAGCTCTTCATTTAAACCTCTTCTCCTCGTTTCCTCCACCCTTCTGCAAATCAAGGTTGGTGCTTTTTCCCTTAAAGATGCTTAGGAAACAGTGACGATTAAGGCTCCTGTGACATGGAGAAGGTTCTCACTGGTTGGGACCATGAGGGTCTGTGGGTTGATGTTGACTGTCTTCTCCATATCCTGGACGTTTGCAGACTATTTTCTACTTGTCAGCACGTCCCTGGTTCTTCCAGTGAATTAATTAACTCTTACTCGCTTGCTCTAATAGACAGAGGCTATTCTTTTGCTCCCCTGAAGGTCATAGAGGCAGGAGTCTCCCTGCACATAGATGTGGGCTCCATAGGGTATGAAGACACCTGGGAAATGCTCAGGTTGGACTTAGTTCTGGACAGTGACACAGACTTACCATGACCCAGGAGCCCTGGCCTCGCTGGGCAGGCAGTGGTCCTTCTGTATAAGAAAGCTGTTGTCTTGTGTGTCATTGTCATTGCTCCTGTTATCATCTTGACAAAAACTGGGGAGCTTAACAATGTCACAGAACACATACACCCATAATTTACATACCACGCACATAATTCTTTGTATTACAGTAGTTTCTTCTTCTTGTCATTTTTGTGCTTTGCATCAGCCGATACAGGTGGTGTTATGGAGGGGTTTTATCACCTGGGGGCCACTGTGCCTCTTCCCTCCCCACTCAGGTGGGGCCCCCTGGGGTTAACATAGCCTGGCGCCCCCTGAGTCTGGGCGTCCAGGCAGATCACAGGGTGACTAGGACAACAAGTGTGCAGCACATTAGTGTTCCAAAGTGCTTTCATGTAACTAGTTTTCATTTGTTCCTCCAAACGGCCCTGTGAGGTGTTAGGATTATATATACATTATTCCAGGGGACATGTCTTCTGGTTTCTCGGGACAGTCTCAAATTCTGCTTGTTGTCCCAGAATAACTATTAAAAATAGCACCCATTTTCCCCGTAAGACGATGCCAGGTCACAGGGTAAGGTGTACCATCATGCTGTCTATCTTCATTTAACAGAGAGGCAGGCTGATGCCGGGATGCATCCGGTTATTTTGTCATCACCTGTCTCTCCATGAGGAGGTTAACGCTCAGGGTGACTCTGGGAGGGGACAGTGACAGTCCTCTTGCAGGCATTAATGTCCTGGTCTGTCCATATCAAAGGCTCAAGGCCAGACCTCAGCGAGGAAGTCGGGTAGGTAGACGGTTGTTACTATTATTCATAAATCTTCAGTGGGGAGACTGAGTCTCTGGACGGGGATGTGACAGTGTGACTCGCAGCCCTGTCTTCTTGCTCTTCCCTCTCTGCCGTGTTTGTAGTTAGAGGGTGGAGTCCCTGCTGTTGATTTGTGGCCAGGATCTTGGACCCAAGAGCTCCAGCAGACTGAAGTTTAGAAAATGGATTTCTGCTGATTTAATTGAGTGTCTAAATCTGAAAACAGAAATTTAATTTCATTAGTGTTTCCACTGCCTTTTGCGGCTGTGTGTGTGTGTGTGTGTGTGTGTGTGTGTGTGTGTGTAACTGCTAGTGTGGTATGATCAACGATCTTGGATTCGTGATCTAGGATGATGTCATCAGCTTTTCATTTCAAGGTTCAGCCTTAAACGGTACCTGGAGACCAGAAAGTTAATACTCACCAAAGGTTCCTAACTCAGATCCCCAGAGCCTGACTGCTTGCTGAGATTTGGGCAGGGTAAATGTCAACATTATTCATCACTTACTGAGGACCAGCAATTCTCCAGACTCTGTGCTTAGTGCAGGTAGGAACACAAACATTTTAGCTGGTCCATCAGGGAACCAAGAAAGAGCTGGCGATGGACGAGATAAAAGAGTGGAAGGAGGGAGAGTTGGCATGAGATTCTGGACTTAGAAGTGGCACAGTTCTCTGCAGACATAACCATTGCACACTTTGTTTTCTAAGTTTGTACCTTTGGTGTTTTTTCTCCTATTCCACCACACCTTCTCCTGCAGCTGTGGGCTTTGTGAGCGAAGATGAATACTTGGAGATCCAGGGCATCACGAGGGAGCAGTCAGGGGACTATGAGTGCAGTGCCTCCAATGATGTGGCTGCCCCAGTGGTGCGGAGAGTCAAGGTCACCGTGAACTGTAAGTGGTTGCAGGAGCCCCCACCCTGCATGTGCCTGAGGCTGCTGCTGTCACGGCCACAACAGAGAGCTGGGCCTCAGCACCACGCCCTGACTCGGGGTAGGAAACAGAGCAGCCTTGCGGTCCGTTTCCTGCTTTTAGGAGCGACAATTCCAAACTCTTTTAAAAAATGATAATAAATTGGATCTGAAAGTGATTTCATATAATCCGAAACTTGCCTTAACATTCCTGAAGGATCGTGAAATAGCATTCAGTGCATGTTATACAAGCTTGTCTTTGAATCCCACTTTTTCCCATACTTCATTCATAATGTCACCAAGCTTCACGCTCTCTAGACAGTCATTTCCTTCATAGGGAGCAAGAAAATAAATTAAAAGCATGTGTGTGGAGGAAATATTATAATTTCTGTTCATGGTATACTGATTTTATCTCATCCCTTTCCAATTATGTATGTTGATGGACATGGTATACACTCCTAATTGAACTATAAATAGATAAACATATCCACATATTAGAGGGTATAGCTCATCCCTGATTTTTCTTACGTGAGGTACTGAACCCAAAAAGCTTGGAGGCCACTACACTGGACCCCTCCTCCCCCTTTACCATCCAAATTCTCTCTGACGTTGATGCTGCCCGACTTCCCCCCTCCCTCATGCTTTCCCCTCTCGGTTCCGCGTTATGCACCCTGACTCCGTTCTCTGTGACATTCTGAAAGTTTTCCCTACTCTGACCAATTTCAGAAAGTCCTAGGACAGACTAGAACCCAAGAACTAAGCCAGCAGACAAGAAGCCTTTCTCCTTCAAAACTTAGGTGAGGGTGGAGGTAGAGGAAGAATACCGTGTTTTGGTGATTACCCATTCTTTAATATTTTGGTTTCTGTTGCGATTCAAACCTAATTAACACAAAGCACTTTAAGCAGCATGGAAACAGGTGTAGCAACGATACCATTTTTGTACCACGAGTTATTTTTAAAGTGATGTAAGATGACTTAAGGTTAATAAAGATGAACTTAAAGAGTAAGGGAATGTGAGCAAAGGGAAAACCTATGTAGGAAAAGGAGTGAAACCTAGGGGAAGCGAGTCCGTAAAATTTATATGCCAAGGTGGTCAGAGGCGGGTCCAGGATTTGGCTTCCAGTTCCTGAAGCCAAGAGGGGAAACATCATTTGGTTTGAGGTTTATGTCCATAAGATAAAAGCAGATTCGTTGCTTGGGAGAAACACTGCTTTTTCTGGTACTGAGACTGGAAAAATAACTTCACGTTAAGGTCTCCACAAATAGAGCACAATGACATCACACGCAATATTTCTGCAATAAACAGAAGGGCGAGTTGGTTGTGGCTGTTTCTCACTGTGCATTTCAGTGCAACCGTCGGCATTGTCAAGGGCAGTTTGACAAAGCCTTGGAATGAATGCAGGCCAAGTACTCAGGTCTAGTCGGTCCGGCTGGATTCAAGGGTCCAGCATAGAACACCTCCAAGAGTGACGGATCTGTGTATCCTTCAGGCAATTCTCCATGAGTATTATTTCTTGCAACTGAGCTTTTGATGGAAATTGAATAGTTCAAGGTTATATACTCTGGCAAGAACCTGGTGTGCAGACAGTCTACAGGGCTGATTAAAGGTGCTGACTGTCAACCCATGGGGTAGAGGGTCCATGGGGGAGCTACATCCTATGAAAGTTGAAAAGTTTAAACAGGAAGTATGCCTGAATACCTGGTCATTCCGCCTCTGTCCAGAGGGGAGCAGATGCAGTACATGTGAGCTTTTTCCTTAGCACAATATGGGATGGTTTCATTCTCTGGCACATGGTGGAGACCAGAGGTAGAGCAGGGCATGACAAACACAGTCAGTGATTGCGGCATTTGAGCTGCTATGGGATGTCTTCTCTCTGCAGATCCTCCATATATTTCAGAAGCTAAGGGGACAGGTGTCCCCGTGGGACAGACGGGGACGCTGCAGTGTGAAGCCTCCGCGGTTCCCTCGGCAGAATTCCAGTGGTACAAGGATGACAAAAGGTAAGGCTCCCTCCCCCTCCTCCCCGCAAGAAGAAGAAAGCTCTTCCAGGTTCCTGCCTGATTCCACAGGGATGCAAATGGATTCCTGCAAAGTCCTCTACTGAACTCCTCCTACCTATGAGGGAGAAACAATACACAAACAAGCTTTTTCTTGATATTAATGAACTTCAGCTATGTTTGCGATGTTGCCATGAAGAACTGGCACTCGCCCACCAACAAGCCTGAGAAAAACTATTTTTTAAGGGAAGCAAAATCTCAAAGGAAAGGCCACTAGGAGCCTGTGAGTTTTTTATAGGCCTAGAAAATCATGTGTTCTGCCTGCAGCTATTTTTAACACATTCTCAGGCTCGCATTAAGGTGCCAGGAAGGAATGCTCCTGGGGCCCTAAGTTAGCTGTGTCTGAGGACTCCGGTCCAGTTCCATCCACTCTCAGGGGTGGTGCATGAAAGCATCTGTGACCCAAGTTAGCCTCCCTTTGTGCCCGGCTTGTACTTTCACTGCAGGAGAAAAGAGAGGGGCCTCTCCCATCCCCTCCTATTGTTGCAGCCACCATCAGGATGTTTGTCATGATCACTGAAGATTGTCACCATGAGGAGTTAGCAAATGACACGTTAGCACAGGGTTCAGTGGCTCCGGGGACCAGGCAACGCGCGATTACTGTTATCAAAGAGCTATTTTCAGGTGGATGAACGGCAAATACATGTGCAAGAGCTGTCCATGGTCAGAACACATTTGTAACAATGGGGAGGGGGGCGATACTAAAAGGTCCTGAGGTGTATGTGGGGTAGAGGAGGAGGGCAGGGTGACAGAGGCTGAGAAGCTGAGGGGAAAAAGCAACAAAAAGGGGAACTTTGGGAAGGAGAGCAGGTGAGCAATTCCAGGCCAGGACTCATGCCGGGAGAGACCCAGCCGCTGCCTACACGTCTCAGAACATCTCCAGTGCCTTGGGATTCTTTCCTGAAGAGACCAGGAAGTGTTCGTAGCAGCGCTACTTACAAGAGCCAAGACACGGAAGCAACCTAAGTGTCCATCAACAGGTGAATGGATAAAGAAGATGTGGCACATATATACAATGGAAGACTACTCAGACGTCAAAAAGAACGAAATAATGCCGTTTGCAGCAACGTGGATGCAGCTAGAGATTATCACACTAAGTGAAGTAAGTCAGACAGAGACAAATATCATATGATACCTCTTATATGTGGAGTCTAAAAAAATGACACAAATGAACTTATCTACAAAACAGAAATAGACCCCCAGACATAGAAAAAAAACTTATGGTTACCAAAGGGGAAAGGGGTGAGGGATAAATTAAGAGTCTGGGATTAACAGATACACACTACTATATATAAAATAGATAACCAACAAGGACCTCCTGTATAGCACAGGGAACTATACTCAATGTTTTGTAATAACCTATAAAGGAAAAGAATCTGAAGAATATATGTATATAAATGTATAACTGAATCGCTTTGCTGTACACCTGAAACTAATGTAACATTGTAAATCAACTATACTTCAATAAAAAATATGTTTAAAAAAAAGAGGCTGGACACCAAGAGCTCCTCCAGTCTCTGCATCAACCCCTGAACTTTGTTTAGAACCCAGTTGCTTAGTCCGAGGACCCATTGTGTATCATCATATTCCTTCCAAGTGAGAAGCAGTACTTTTTCATTTTTAGGTACCAATTCTGGCAGCAACTTAGGTGCATTGTATGTGTCTAGCCCATTTTGTAGATGGAAATATTGAGACAGAATGAGGAAACGCAAACTCAGGGAGAGATAAGAAGAAATAGCTGGCTTTCCTCCTTTTTTCCAAGAATGCAGAATCAAGCAGAAGGGAATAGTATTTTCCCAATAAATAAACATGGGTATCTTTCTTTGAAATCCTGCTTCCTCTTTCTTCCTTTTTATCCTTTCCTTTACTAAGAACAAAAGTGAGATGTGAAGGTCCAGTATCAGAAAACAAAACAAAACAAAGAACAATTTTTTGAGCTCCAGGGTAAATTCCTGAACTTTCCATGGCCCGGGCCGTCATGAAAATTAATCAGCTGCATCCTGTTTTTCTAATTCTCTGTGGGACGAAAATGTGAGCAAAATGTAGAAGAAAGAAAATCTTAAAATACGTGGAGGAAAGAAGATTAGCCTTTAGGCAGATATGGCCAATGGTGGGCGTAGGAAGAGAGAGCTTTTTGCTGCTGCGTCACGGAGAGGGGGGCTGCAGGCTTCACCCAGGAGGAAAGAGCCCGGCAGCATCACCGTGGTGGGGAGCAGCTTTCAGAGCCCCTGGCTCAGGCGTCTCTGAGTCCTCCTCTGTCTCAGTCCTCGTGGCAGCTCCTTTTCTCTCCTTTAGTAGATTCCGCTTGGTTTCCCATTTGCTCCTCGTGTATTTATTCCCCTGTGTAAATGGGAGGGGAATGGGAGACCATTGAATGCAGTTGTCTGTCCTGGCACCCAGCTCTAGAAGAGCATCTCTGCCTCTGAAGTCTTGTCACTGCCTGACCTTCCTGGGCCACTCTCAGGTCACCTCGTCCAGGCAGGTCTCCCAGGGCAGATTGCACCTGCCTGGGGGAAGACCAGCTCTAACCTAGCTCACATTCCTGGTGAGCTGAGGGGATTTCTGAGGCAAATCAAAGGAGTCTATGTGATGGGGGCAGGCAGTTTTCTCAGAATTCAGGGTAGAAATCTGTCTTGACTGTGTACTAGCCACTCGACACCAGCCACCACCGTGTGTGCCGTCGATCAAAGGGAGAGGGAAGGGAACCCTGTCCTTAATAAGGACCACTCATCCACAGGACTCCAGCCATTGAAAAGCATTAAGAAGCTGAAGCCTGGTAGTGATGACGAATCCGGCCTCTGCACCCCAACACTGAAGTACATCTCAGAGACAGAGTTTGGGGTGAAGGAGAAAAGAATAGCTTTATTGCTTTGCCAGGCAGAGGGGGCCACAGCGGGCTAATGCCCTCAAAACTGTGTGTCCCGATCTGGAGTGGGTAGTGAGGAGTTTTATAGTAATTGTTCAAAGAGGGCGTGATCAGCTGGTGGACATTCTTCTGACTGGTTGGTGGGGAGGTAAGTGGGACTCAGCGTCATCAACCTTTTGGTTCCAACTGCTCTGGGGCCTACATGTATCTGCAAAACAGCTGATGTGTATCCCTTGAGGGGGAACGAGGACCCTGCCTCAAGGCTGCACTATTGTGTATTGGCTACTCCTCCCTTGTCTCTGCATCCCCCTCCCTTCCCTGATTAGCATCTGTTTGAACCTGCCCTTTGGAACTCAGGGAAGGTCTTGGAGGCTGACTGAAGTCTATTTCCTACAAACAAGAAATGGGGGACACAGAAAGGCTTTTGTGCCCAGGAGCCCCACAGGGTCCTGCTTGGTTTCAGCAGTGGTATGGGATGAGGAGGTGTGTGACCACACGGAGCGTCATCCCAGAAGCTGCAAGGCGCTGCTGGGTACCGCTGGCCGCCCTCCTCTGCTTTTAGCTAAAGACATTTCCGAGCTCTCAAGCCGAACCTGCTCTGGGTAAGTGTCTCTCCCCACTGCAGAGCTGAAATCTAGTTCACAGCTTGCTTCTGATGTGGAGGCTTCCTCCCCAGCCCAGGGATGGCATCAGAATGGCAAATGGGATCAATATGCTTGGCGAGCTCAGAGAAGCCTCCTGGCAGGTGGGCTTCAGAGCCTTCTCTGCACAGCACCCCCTGGAGGACCAGCATCTACAGAACAAGCTGGAAATAGAACAGTGGTGTCTGGCCGCACAGCCGGACACCTCATTCGGTTTGGACTGTGCTCACGTTTTAATGAAGTCCCTGGACTCGGGCCGGTTCACTGCCCCTCACTTAGGAGAGACAAAGGCTCACAGATGAAAATCTACAGAATGGAAAGCAAGGCAAGTTCCTTCAACCCCACTCTGACTCCCCTGGAGACAGATGTTGGGTTAGGACTGAGGCCAAAATCCTGCTCTTCTCATCACGGTGGTCATGTCTTGGCAAAGGAGAGAGCCATCTTGCCCTCCTACAGAGACAGCACCTTCAGATAGTGACAGAACAGCTGACATCTCTGCCAAAAACGTCCTGTGGCCCAGGGACAGGCGGGAGTTTGCAGTGTCTGACTCCACAGAAATATATTATTTCAAATAACATTTTATGGTTTACAAAGCATTTTCTCATCATTGTCCTGCTGGGCTTTACTTTCTATTTCTGCCTTGAATATTGTCTCTCTCGGTTTGATGACTCCAATACCAGCCATTTGCCCCAATTTGTGTCCCACAAGCCTGTCCCCATATGCGATCATCTTGCCATATTTTACTGTCTACACGTCCTGCTCCAGCCAGGCCCTACACAGGCAGCTGATACTGTGACCACTTCCCTGAGATCCTCCATTCAGAAGGATGATTTCCCCCACTAGTATGTCTCTTTTCTGTAGCATAGACTCAGCTTCTGGGCAAGAAAGTCAAATTATTTCAGGGAAAGTAAAAGGTTGGCTTAAAGCCCATTTTCCGAAATAGGGCATTCCAGAGTTTTTTAAAAAGAAGAGAGCTGGTCTCATAATTTCCATGTAGACATGTTAAATTCAATAGGAATTGCTACGAACAGCCTCCAAAGGTGGAGGATATGGCCCTACCAACCTCTAATGCAGTTTTCTCCTTTCCCTCTCTGTCTGCCCTGTAATGGTGTCTGTGCTTCTAATAAGCGTGCCTGGCTGTCCTTCCCACTAACTCTTTGTGGCTTTTAGTTAGTGGCCCCGGCTGTCGGTATGAGCCCTTGTGGCACACTGGACTCCATGATGGGGTGAGACAGCTCGGGGAGACAGTCCTAGCCATGTAGGGCCATATTCTCAGGCTTCTGTAATCTCTTCCAGGCTGAGTTGCTATAATACTCTAGACAGCTCACCACTCCCAGGCCCTTCAGAGTCCCCTAACATAAAAATGATCCCCGATTCTTTAATCCTAATCACAGCCAAAAATAAGGTATTATCTGTAGAATGCCTCAAGTTCTTAAGGGATAAGTTTATCACTCAGGTGCTTGAAAAACATTGTTCTTTCAAACCCCTCAGGTTTTCCTCCTCTTTGAAGACCAAGTTTTTCCAGTTGTCATCATCGTCACCATCATATCTTCATCATCACCACCATCAACATCAATTATGTCCACAATTCCGAGCACCTACCGCACGAATCCTGTTGGGCTGAGTGCACACAGCTGGCACGTTATATTTGTTCAAGGCATCTGCCTTCAGAGAACTTCACTATCTTCATAGGGAGACGGATATCTGCATTGTGCCACGAAATGTCTCCAGGCACACACCTAAAACATAGAAATGCAATTATACGTGTGATTGTGGCCAACCTGTGTAGTTGAATGCAAAAAAATAAGTGATTATAGTGATGACAGAAAGGGGGCAGAGGGAAGGTCATTAATTCCAGAGTCTCTCTTCTTCCTTATGAGAGAAAAAAA
>NW_006776528.1:2301719-2334379 GCF_000442215.2 Lipotes vexillifer | reverse complement strand
ATATATATATATATATATATATATGTATATAAAACCATCTCCTTTTTCTCTTTTTGGTCTGTCTCTTGTTTTTCTCAGGCTGGTTGAAGGAAAGAAGGGGGTAAAAGTGGAAAACAGACCTTTCCTCTCCAAACTCATCTTCCTCAACGTCTCTGAACATGACTATGGGAACTACACGTGTGTGGCCTCCAACAAGCTGGGCCACACCAACGCCAGCATCACACTGTTCGGTGAGACGGAAGCCCAGGCTGGGCAACGAGAGAGGGAGGGGCGTGTGGAGGAGGGGGGCAGGAGGGAAGGGCAGTGCAGCGGGGGCGTGGAAGAGAGTCAGGGGTAGTTAGGCAGGGTGGGTGAGAAGCGGTGGGTGAGAGGGGGAGAGGGAGAGAGAGAGAGAGAGAGAGGGAACCAGCACACGTATGAAAGTAGACACCAGGTGTCATTCTATACTAGGAAGAATCCTGATATCAGAGAAAAGGATTTGAGGATACTGAAGTGACATTGCATTTTTCCCCTCAGTATCTTCTGAACTGACTGTGGTTATTACAGTTAGGTCTAATAGTCAAGAGCCCAGAGAGGAACATGCACTATTTCCATACTTGTTCCCTTGATGAGTGTGAAATGTTACCATTTCTGAAACTTTTTCTGGCCATTGGGACATAAGAGAAACTGCATTGTATTTATAAAAGTAGAATCATGGGCCTTGGGATCCTGAAAGCTATTAGTGCTAGAGGAAGAATTAACATAGAAAATGACTGTTTCCCGAGTTCTCCATTTGTGTCCAAGGGTGTTGTCTGAAGGGATCTGTCCAACCAAGCCCCCATCCGGACAGAATTCCCATAATCATTCATGCATTAATTCATTCAGTCACTATTTATTGAGGACTAATGTGTGCAAGGCAAACTGCTGTGCCTTCATTACATATCCGGCAACTGTACTGGTGCCAGAAACAAGGAAAGGAAGCAAGTAAACAAGCTGCCTCTTAGACCCCGATGTCTCGCACTTCTGTGGGTAGAATAGCTGCACAGAAGTGAGTCTGGATGCCCGAGCCTCATCTGGCATCTGTGATGGGTTCCATCCCTGGGTAGAGGCAGATTCTCCCCACAGCCCACAGGGTCAATCTCTGGTTGCTTTGGGGGCAAATCCCTCCAGGCCCCAACAAGTTCGGTTAGCTTGGAATTTTTCAAGTCCACCATGTTAACAAGCACTCTTGAAAGTTACAGGGAGGGAAAGGTGAGGAAGTTAGCAGAAAATTGACAGGAACCTAAATCCTTTTTATTCTGAGGACCCCCCAGATAATTCCAGAGATTCAAGTAGCGCCCCTCCCCCTGCCCTGCCAAATCCTCTCCATGGCACAGTGGACCCAGCCTGCCCCGATAGCCCACCTGTGGTGCTCCACTGTCCCATCTCGATTTCCAAATCACATTCCATTCCCCTTTTACCCAGCATGTAAAATAAAGCCCAGCTTTATCCAGGAGGGCTGGGAAGGGGAAGCCTGCCCTTGATCCCAGAGCTGGCAGACGCGAATGGGCAGAGCTGTGATTAGAGTGATTGATGTGTCTCACGCCTCCCACACAGGGCCAGTCGTCATGGCCCCTCACATTTGTCAGCCTTTTGGCTTTTTGGCAGGTGTCTGTCTGCAGGAACAGAAGGACCATGGTTAGGAAGGGGCAGCCCCCTCCTTCCCTTGCCTTGCAAATCCAAGGTTCCCCCCGAGTTCCCTGCTCGCCACCCATAGCCTTCCTCGTTTCTGTAAACAATCTCCCTCCTCCTCTGACCTCTTTGCTCTTCCAAATCAGATGCATGAAATGGTTTTGCAATTGGCTTTATCACTGCTAATTCCCCGGCCTCTTCCCCTTAAGCCATCTAAGATGAGAAGAGAGAGAAGAAGCAGACTTTAAGAGTGAAATCCTGGCATTTGTGACAAGCAATGCAGTGAAGCATGTGCCATAAATCTGCTCCTTTCCGCAGACCCGTGTTTGGCAGTTAAAACCTCTGCCCGCATCCCCACCGGTCTGTCAGCATTCATGTCACCCTGTGTATCATTTGGGACAGTCCTACAATTGCCAGCTTTCTGGAGTACAGGGGGCTCTACTAAAAACATGTTAAAAACTGATAGTATGGATTCAGATAAGTTTAGAAAGCCTGGGTCCAACAAAGATGAACAAGGTCCATGTGGGAATGTTCTTTAACATGGGAGGTCTCAGAGCCTTTACAGACTAAATCTCTAAGAGGCAGAAAAAGTTTGGAGCATTTTTCCAAATTTAATCAAACAGAAACCAAGTTTTTAGCCTCATTTGAGAGATCATTTCTGAGGAGCCCATCACAGCACTGCCACCTGGGTGGCGTAGTACAACGAGGCTATGAAATCCCGCTAACGGGCAAGATGGGCGTTTCCACCGCATCGGCTCTGCTGTGGCTGGTCCACAGAGCGCGGCCCCTAAACTCTCACCACCCCCTATCAGTAAGACCTCTTGACAAATATAAATGTATTAGGGAGTTTCCCATGTCATTTCCTATTATCAGAAGACTCGGCTCAGAGCCATCAAGCCGACTTGAGCAGGTTGGAAAGCAGCTTTTACTTTATGCGAATATACTTTGTGATGAAGGTCATTCTCCTGTAGCATCAGAGAGCTGTGGCTAAATTAGCATCGTTTTGCCACCAGCCTGCACATAAGCTGTACACATGACCTGACGTTGAAAAGTGAGGGACGCTGGTGCTAGGAGATTCCCATCAGGGTCAGGGGTGGTCCTTCCTATCAGGAACCAGTAGGGTTCTGAGCACCTTGTCCCTAAGGTTCCAGAGGCTGCAGGGGACCAGGAGAGTTCAGCCCCTGTGATCCTGAATCACAGAGGTTCCTGGGAGGACCTTGCTCCTGCCATGGTGCCATGAGGACCAGAAATTCCTGAACTAGGTCTTCCAAAATGAAACAGTGTGGGTGTGGATGTGACACAGATCTCATCTGGAAAGGGACTTTGGTCCTGTGTTACCAAATCAGCACCCCAGCTCAGCACAAACCCAGAGTCCACGCTCCCTGCGCTGGGGTGCGTACGCATGGCCAGCCCCTCACCTTCCGACCACGGCATCCTGTGTGCACGCACCCCACCTTTCAGCGTTCCTCATGCTGCATCTTGTCCTACCACCTCTGGTTTTTGTGTCTTCTTTTGTTACTCCATCCCTCCAGAAATGTGTGTGAAAGACAGTATACAAACTATATATGGCCAATATATAGCTACTGTATATAATATATGTGTTTGTTTTCATTTTTCTCTCCTGTATATCCCCACCTGCTTTAGAGCTAAGTGAGCCTACAAGCTCAACTTTGTTACAAGGTCAGTATCCCACCCACCCCTGCTGTCTGGTTTCTTTCCTCCCCGCTTTCTCCCAGACCCCCCTCCCCACCCCCTGCCGTGCATCACCCAAGGCTCCTGTCTGTACAGGTGCTTAGTGAATGGCAGCAGAAGCTAAGGAGGTTACTGGGAGCCGATGAAACTCCAGGGATAGCCCCCTTTTCTCTGCTCACCTTGCCCACCTCCCCAGAAGGGCTAGGAGTGGAGAGGAAAGTAAATGGCACTAACTTCTCAAAGCCCGGAGATCTGCTGGAGGCAAAAGCCTGAACCAACAGGCAGAGAAGTTCACCCACTGAGCAGTTTTCATAACAAGAGTCCCGTTGACAGCCTAGCCATAGAAGCAAACATCCTGTGCAGGGAGATTCGGGTGGTCCTGAAGCTGCAGCAGCAGGTTCACGGGGAGGGTCTCCGGGAAAGAAAGGTGGGCAGGCATACCTGTGGGATCCTCGGCAGCAGTGACCTGGAGCGGGCGCCACTAAGCTCTAGTCCAGAGCTGCACTTCTGGGTGTTCTTTGCACTTGGGCAGCTCAGGAAACATCGCTCAGACTCAATTTCCTCTTCTGTGACATAGAACTGATCTGCCTTATCTATCTGAGAGCTGTTCCAGCCTTCAACTGAGAGCATGTATTAAAAAGGCTTTGAAAATCGTCAGGTGCACGTTAGATTGTTGGAGTCCAGTCTCCGGATACAGGGACCTCCACATGTCACGACACAGGGGTTCATGAACTCATTTCTCAAGCCCTCTCCCCATCCCCTTTCCACCTCTTCTACTCCAAGTCCTCCCCCCATAGGACACCTGCATCTCTCACCTCTTTTTACTCAGCCCTTCACATTTTCGTAAGCTCCCTAGCCTAGCAAAAGTGATTCATTTAGACTGTGACTAAACATTTGGGCAGGAGTGGGCCCAGGCTGAGTGGTAGAATCAAACACGTGCTGTGTGTGCTGTTTATGTTTTCCTCCTAAGGACTGTGCAGACCCTCAGAGAGCCCCACAGGAAGGCAGCTGTGACAACAATGACGGGAATGTCTTTTCCCACCTTGCACCTACCCTCCGACCCTTCTCATCCCACCTGTTCATCCATTCGCGTTGCACAGTCATCGGGCGATGGCGTTAGACTTGGAAGGCGGGGGAGGGGATGGAAGAAAATGAATTATATGGGAAGCTGTTTGACATATGAGGAAGAATGCTTTTATCGTGAAATGATTCAGGGATGCATTATTCACCTTAGTGATGTAGGGCACCCTGGTGATAGACCACAAAGGGGAAAATGAAACAAAGAAACAGAAAAAAAGTGAAGTCAGTGGAAGTGTCCAGGTTCAACTTGATCCAACTTACGTTTATCGAACCCCTGGGCAAGGCGTATCTGCAGATCTCAAAGAGCGTTAGAAAAGTAGCTAAGGGCATAAATGGTAAAAGGGATGTGTGAGAGACAGGACGTAAAGCAGAAGATGCTTCACAAGGGACTTTGAGAAGTGACTCAGCTCATTCTGATCAGTGAGATCTTTACTCTCAGAGGGAAAGCGACTTTTAAAACAGGGAGTGGTTGCTAAGGAGTTAGAATTCCACCGAAGGTGCCCTCAAGGGTTGGAGGGGGCACGTCCCACGCTAAAGCCAACAGTAACAAAACTGATCGGAAACAAACAAATCACTACCTGATACTGAGCATGGGACCAGGAGCAGAGGATCCACCTGCTGACGCAGAGCTGAGCATTCTCACCTGCTCTGCTGGCCACTGAGTCTGGGGCAGGGTCTGCAAGCCAGCTCTCTACTCTGATTCTACTGTGCTCCCACCCTTCACCTTCTTGTTGGGTGCAGGGCAATGGGTCCAGGCCAGAAGTTGCAGTTGGTGGAAACCTGGAACATTCCAAGACGTGGATTAGTGTGGTCCTCCGTGTAGCTGTTGGACTCTTGTACAGCTCAGGAGTATTTTAGAGAAAACAGATCTCGCTCCTGGGATATTTCTCATTCATCTGTGTGTGTGTGTGTATGTGTGTCTGTGTGTGCGCGTGCATGCGTGTGTGTGTGTGTGTGTGTGTGTTGTTTTTTCCTCCTCCTTTTCTAGCGTCCCATAGAATAGAGAGCTACCTCTTTTCTCAGGGAAATACTCCCAGGTTATGCTCCCCTCACCTCCAGTGGATTTCCACGGACAAGGAACGCTTGGCTTTAAGAGACATTCCAAGCTGTTTTGCTACTTAATATTCGGATGGTCTAGAAAGATTCAGATAAGAGAATTTCACTCCTTCTCAGCATTTTCTGCCACCCTTGAAGTATTTCTCTGCTCCCTTTTTGCAAACACAACAGATTGCATGCCCCCCTCTCATATTAATATCTGGTGGTGCAGGACTCTTGCCGTGATAACTAAGGACTCAGGGATACACCGCCATCCCTCACTCCCTACTTCACAGGCATATGTGCCAGGGGCACAGTGCAAACTCAGCGGCTCGGTGGCTGTTCATTTCCCATCCTCTGGTCCTTTGTCTTTTATCTCCTGGGCAAGGAGTCAGATTTGGCGGTATCAGTGGGCTGGGAAAGGTTGGCTGATTAATGCCTGCGAACCTTGCAGTGACCATCAAATCATCTTATTAAAGAAGATGGAAGTAAGTCAACTTTGTGCATCGGAAGGAAACAATTGCAGTGGCAGAGATGATCTGTTTTTAGAGACACACTGAGCTGCTTTGCAGAAATTCCAATATGTACCCAAAGGATTATCACAGATCTATAGAGGGTATTACTATGTATATTCGTTGCTTGCCCTGCAAAAGACTGAGCCTTTCAGCAAATCTTCATGAAAAACAGCAGAGCTCCTGTATTTAGGCAACGCTGAGGATTGTTTAATAATAGGTGTCACCTTGCACTTCACTCCAAGAGTTTTTGAAATGCATTTCCTCCTGAATTTCAATGGTTCGAATACGGATATGCAGTGCGACTGTATTTATGCTACTTGAAAGATAGTTAATTAAGGGCAGACACCCAGCAGTGAGCATTTCTATGGCACGTGTGTCTAAATACAGAAGGTACCAAAAAAGATCCCTTCACGCCGTTTCTGGAAGGTTTATTTGTCCCGTATAACCATCCTGGTGTGAAACCAGCCCTGCCCCACCCATTAGAATCAGCACCCCTTTGCCCACCTAGGCACTTGGATTCAGCTGGGCTTGGTGGCAGAAAGATCACTTCTTGGCTTGACCAGAGATATTAACTTGGAGGCTTAAAGGGAGCAGTTCTTTTTTTGTTGTTTTTATGTTATTTTTCTTTCTTTCTTTCTTTCTTTTTCTCCCACTCTACCTGGCTTCACCTTAATACATCAACAAAAAGACCACACA
This sequence comes from Lipotes vexillifer, assembly GCF_000442215.2. NCBI lineage: Eukaryota > Metazoa > Chordata > Mammalia > Artiodactyla > Lipotidae > Lipotes > Lipotes vexillifer. Next base: position 2,327,711 of record NW_006776528.1, on the reverse strand, counting down.
TTTCAGGCTAGCTCTTGGTGAGAAAAATACATGCTTAGATTTGAAGGATGGTTGTTTTTGTCGATAGCCAAGGGTTAACGCAAAGCCTTGAGCTCAGGGCTCGTACACGCTTGGAGGTTCGAAGAGGCTCCTACTCCCGGAAGCTGGGCCCAGTGGTGTTAGCACCTCATGACAGTTTCTACATCTCTTTTTAGAACCAAATCACAGGGAGGGGCTGGAGCTCAGCAGGCGGTGCCCACTAAATATAAAGAATGCCTTGGTTACTTTCCCTCCTCACTGCGGTGACATACATGAGTGGCAGAGGGGTTGAAACATTGCCACCTGGAAAAGCCCAAGGTTAAGTTCTAGGAAAGTCCAGAATGAGTGTCAAATAGCCCTTTACCCATGTGGACACCAAGGCATGATGACCTTGGAGATTCACCAGGAAAGGATCTGGATGGAACTAAGCTGAAGCTGTTTTCAGGTCTTTGCCCTCACAGAGACCACTTCTGGCTCCAGAGCACCGCAGCATCGTGTGCTTTCACTGTATTCCTCTTCCAGATAGTTCCAACAAGCCAGACTACCAGGTAGAGCCCCTCCCTGCGTCCTCCCTCTGGCAGAGTCTAAGCCAGCCCCCCATCACTCTGTGGGCTGCCCTCCCTCACACGTGCCCTACTTTGCACCGCTTGTCGTTTGGGGGCGAGAGGCCATATGCCTCCAAGCATCTCTCTGCAGACTGTCCTTCCTTCCAGTCACCCTCCGTCCTGGTACAGGGAGGCTCAAGACAGTGGGGCCTGAATGAGACAATTCATGAAAACAGCCCCTGGTTAGCTGCTAGGCTGGGGTTGAGGGCCCAGTAATCTCTCCAAGGGACTGTCCTTGCTAAACGCACAGCAGACAGCATGGACCGGCACTCCTGGCTTTTCTCTACCACCCTGACTGTACATCACATCTTCTCTGAGTCACCCCTTTGATCCTTGATCTTAGATCCACCCACGGAGTGGCTTCTCAGGGTTGCTAATGTCCACTTGGATCAAGATTTGCATCGTATCTCAGACGCCTTTAAAGAGTAGACTGAGAGCTTGAATGCACAGGGACATACCTGATTTTGGTCAAATGTTTTAGTCGAGTTTAGGCTGAGTTATTTCTAGGTTGTCTTTCTTTCTACATGTGAGGATCTTTGCATGGAGGATTGTATCACTTCGATGCAAAAGACTTTAATGTCATTTTCTTTTGTTCAGCTTTATTTTCCTTTATTTCAGGTATAATTGATGAGTAAAAGTATAAGATATTTAAAGTGTGCACCATGGTGATTTGATACCCATATACACTGTGGAAGGATTTCCCACCCTCTGTATCCAGGGTGAACATGTGCAGAGGCCCCCAGCTAAAGAGGGAGGTGAAAGATGAGAGGTCATCCCACTGCTGGCTTGTCAGCAGAACGGGCTCTGTGGATTGGCCTGAGAGCTTGAATTGGTGAATGAGGGTGTTTTCTGGGTCAGCCAGCAGAGCGGGGCTGGTGTCCAGCATTTCCACAGGTGGGTCCCAGCAGCAGGGATGCAGGTCTTAATGCCTTAGGTCGCTCCAGAGAGAGGAAGCCCTCTGGGCCAGCTTCCTGTAGTCTGAGTCATCAAGAGAGGTCAGTTATCAAAGGTCTGGGCTCCTCTGGTACGTGGAAACTTGCTCCCCAGTATTTCTAAGATGCACTGATAAATGCCAGTTAACTTTACATCTCAAACAGAACTTGGCTACCTGCATTCAGATTGTTGTAGGAGGGCCTATTTGTATCAGCCAGTTTTATACTAAAGCCTGCAGACTTTAACTAATTCGAGGATAGTCTGGTGGCCAAAGAAAGAAGGTTACTCTCCAAAAAGTGTTTATTGGCTTGGGACCTATGGCTCCACGGTACTGGCATACCCTGCTAAGACACGGTAGGGGTGCTGGCTCTCTTTGGGTCAGGGTTCCAATGTGACCATCACTCACATCCTTCCCCAGCCCCCCACTCAACCTATGGCAACTGACTTCCCAGCAGGCCAGAGGGGTGCACGTCTGGGGGCTGGGCTGTGGTCAGAACAGCATGGGGGCTGGGCCGGAAGTTCAGCCTCCTTCCCCTAAACCATCAGAGGGTAAAGTGAGTGTCTCTGGCTGCTCTCTGCCTTAACAGTGGCTTGTTTTTCATTTCTTTTAGAAGTCAAAACCACAGCTCTGACCCCTGGGAAAGGTTGGTATGCTTGCTTTCCAGGTAGCTGCTGCCTTGGTGGGCTGAGGTGCACAAGACTCTTTGCCTTCTTGCAAGATGCCTTTTCTTCTGCACTAACCCCAGGAGGCAGCCCGGTGGGAACCACCTGACCTTGGGCCGGCCCAGTGTCAATTCAGATTAACTGTCCCCAAGGACATCTGATTCTCCCCGGGGGGCCTCCCCTGCAGAAGTCTAACTTGTCTTTGCTGCCAGCACTAATGAGGACCTGTCCATGCCCCAAATAGCTCCATGTCTGGGCCCCTCTGTACCAGGCCCGCCTCTTTCCTTTGCACACGGATGCTCTAATGCAATGATCTTCTTAGACCTTGGCCCTGCATGCTGGCCTCTGCTTACCCTATTCTCTCTTTCTCTCTCTCTAACTTGGAGCTGGAAGGGAAGTGGCAGGAGGGAGGGGAAAGGGGAAGGAAGGGGGAGGTTCTTGGGTGAGTCACTTGGCTACAAATAAATTGCATCTTATTTGAGGCTTTCATTCCATCCAGATGTTTCCGATGGATAATTGACACTCATCACAGTTCTCCGGGACCCTAATGATCCTGGTGATTAGTCTCTTTAGGCCTCCAGAGCTCTATAATGAGATTGAGGCAATAAAGGCATTCCACGCAGAGTGGAAGCATGGCTGGATGAAGAGCAGAGACCTCATCTGTGTGGCCGAGTCACCAGGCAGGTGGGCTGCACTGTCGCTCTGGCCAGCAAGGGCTCTGAGAGGGCCTTGCTCCAGGAGCTTGGGATCCATACCTGCCTGGACCGCAGGTCCTCCTCTCATGGCAAGCTTCCTGTGCCGGTCAGTGTGCGAGGGCCTGTGTGCTCCCCACCTTGACTCGTGCCCCTGGACCTTGGGGAAGTCACTTAAGGTCTCCGAGGTTGAGTTTCCACACATTAGGGCGGGAGATAATAACCTTCATCTCCTACGTGAGGGGCTTTTTGGGGCCGGAACCCCTTTCCAGTTGCAGGCCCTCCACCTGGAATTTTAACCAATATGGCTTTACTTCTGTGAATATCTTCCCTCAACCACGAGAATTTTCAGTGACTTTTATTGGAAATAGTTCAAAATGGGGGGAAGGGTGTTCAGATGAGAAAATGGAGGTAAAGCCAGAGGCAAGGTAGGAGAGAATGTTTTGCTTTTTTCTTGGTTTGGTTTGTGGGTTTATTTCCAAGCAGAATCTTAAGAAGAAGAAAAACAGAGACAATGTAAGCATGGACATGTAGCACAGGTTACAATGTTCTGGTTCCTTCTTTCAACAAAGAAGGCCCCCTGTTGGGGGCCCAGCTAGGCACAGACCCTGCGCTTATGGAGCTCACAGCATAGGGGAAGAAATGCATGTGAGATACATAAAGATAACTGTAGGACAGGATGGTGCATATTTTAATAGTGGGATGTGTATAGTGCTGTGGAAGCAAACCAGAGTAAGTCAAGGAAGGCTGCCTGGAAGAGGTGACGGGCCAGAACAGAACCTGGAACAAGGAATGGGAGTGAGTCGGGTGAAGAGCATTTCAGGCAGAAGGTGCAAGGATGGGAATTAAATAAAATAGGCTGGAAGGTACACGGTCGTGTGCGCACACGTATGTGTGGTGCCCGCCTGCTGGTGGGGGCTGGGCGTGAGGCTAAGGAGGCAGATGGCAGGCAGACTAGGAAATGCAATGCGTGTCCTATGGAGCAGCTGGGAGCTTTTGTAAAGGCTGAAGGAATCCAATCCATCAGTGATCTGATCAGCTTGGAGTCACAGACACAGCAGCCTGGAGTTGACACAAGGAGTCAACCCAAGGGGTCCAGGCGCAGGTGGCGGAGAGCTGGTGCACATCCTCTGAGAGGATGTGAGGAGACCCCGCCTCCGGGTTTCTCCAGGGACCACCCCTGTTTCCTCCTGCAGGCAGCTGTGTCCAGGAGGGAGGCTGGGCGGGGCAAGGGGAGGGTGCTGGGGCGGCGAGGCCAGGCTGGAAGTGGTGTCCAGGGGAGTGACAGCCCCGCGGACCCACCTTGGCCAGGAGGGTGGCCGCGGAACATCACACAGGGAGGGCCCCCAGCACACCCAGCGGCCTTTTCCTTTCTTCTCTGGGAGGAGTTCTCTGACAGGGAGCCAGGCCCCCTCCCCACAGGCTTCCTGCATGCGTCCCAGGGCACGGGCGGAGCCGGAGCAGTACAGGCGAGCCGGAGCACCTGCCGCGCAAGGCCATTGCCAGGTTCCCCGGGCACTTTTGCCAGCTCCCAGCCGCCACCTGCGGGGCGTTGCAGACTCTGTGGCCGGCAGACAAGGTTCCTGACTTTTTTGAGCTGGTAATCAAGCCAGGCCCCTGCTGGGCTGTCTGCCTGGCTTGTGCATCCTCATCTTCCTCCCTGGAGACGTCCGCTGGCCGGGCAGCCCAGAGGGGTGGAAGGCGGCAGAGGCAGAGAGCATCTCCATGCGGGAACTGGCGACGTCCCCTTTCTCTTACCAGGAGTGGGGTTGGGAGGGCTGTGCTGGCGGGGAGTGGGGAGTGGGTTTCAGAGCTGTGTGAGCCAGTGTTCAGGAGAGAAAAGAGGTGAGAGAGGAGCCCTGTGTAAGCAGACGCGTGTCTGTCCAGGCGCCATGAGCCAGGCGTGCAGGATGCGTTTGGAATCGCGGAGCAGTGTGCACCTGGGGAGGGGTGCAGCCACCAACCCTCCCGTCACACTTGGAACCCAGCCGCTCCCAGGGACTCAGAACAACCTCGCTGTCTCAGAGTTGGCCTCGGGCAGAGGCAGGGCAGAGGAGGGATCCTGGAGTGGTCCAGAGAGGAAGGGCTTTCTCACAGGAGAGGAATAGATAACTCCTCACTCTAGAAGCCCTGGGGCCGGCTTCTCTCCGGAGATTCCAAAGACTGCTCTATATATAGCAGTGATTGAATATAAAGGCTAGAGTTTCTGGTGGTGGTTTATATAGAAACATAGTAGTTAGATTTCAGAAGATGCAACCAATTGAATGGTCAACGATAAGCAAATCTGAATGGTGCTTCGTAGGGATGCTCCTCTGTCCCGGGTATCCCAGTGGACGGACAGAAGGAGAGCGTTCAGCTTCGTGTTGCCCAGACGTTCACCACCCTGGCGGGGAGCAGAAGAGGCGTGTCTTGTCCTTCCCCTCAGGAGAACTTGCGCTGCCAAGAAGTTCAGGCCTTGGGAGCACTGCTGTCGGGGAGAAAGAGAATCTCTACCCTTCCCTGCTCTTCTTGCCGGTCTAAAAATTAAATCGACGTAAGACAGAGTAACAGGAGAAAATAAAGCAAAAATTTACTAATATGTGTACATGGAAGAGGCCTAGGAAAAGTGATTAACTCACCAAAATGTCCCAAACCCTCACCTTAAATACCACCTTCAGCTAAAGGCAAAAGAGGATGTTGGGGGACTTTCCCTGGTGGTGCAGTGGTTAAGACCCCACGCTCCCAATGCAGGGGGCCTGGGTTCAATCCCTGGTCAGGGAATAGATCCCACATGCATGCCGCAACTAGGAGTTCGCATGCTGCAACTAAGACCTGGTGCAACCAAATATTTTTTAAAAAAAGAAGATGTTGGGGGTAGGGGCTTAGGACTTCAGAGGGAGGGGAGGCAACTCACAGAGAGACGGAAAGGGGGATGTTTGGTAGACAGTGATTTCGGGGCCAGGCAGGGAGATGGACGCAGAGAGGAGCATAACTAACAGATTGTGCAGGTCCATCCCTGTCTCCACACCCTGTTCACACTGTAGTTACCTATGGTGACAGCTCCCTTCCTGGTACAGGTCGTCTTTCTACATTCTTCAGGTAGTAAGGGGGAAGGGCAGAGTTTCTTCCTAAGTCTTTTGGGCCTTGATTGCTTTCAGCTGGAAATAATCTGCATGCCAAAGAGACATTTTGGGGTGACAATTTTGCTCCCCTGCAGTTTGAACCAGGCACCAGAGACACAGAGATTGGATGACCTGGTGCATTTCAAACTCCTGTTTAGCCACTGATCCAAAATCAGATTTGTCCCCAAGGTCTAAGGAATAAATCACAGGGACAGTGCTTCCGGGCCAGGACTTCTAGGGCTTGGAATGATTCCATATGGAATCAAGAAGCCTGATTTGATGCTGATCTGCATTAGCCAGAAGTGTCTCCATGTCCAGCATCCAAGTCAGGCAAGCAGGTTCTGGCTTTATCCCTTCAACCTAGTGATGACATGGACTTGGTGGGGGGCGGGGGGCACCAGCTTTAAATGCCTCCGTTAAATCCAATGCAAGAGCTTTCCAGAGTGAGTCCAGTCTGAGAAGATGCCCTGCTTCATTAGGTGCCTAATTCATCTGGGCATCCAAACTTGTGTGTACTGTTCCTGAATCATAGCTCCATTTATCACGGGCGTTCATGGCCACGGGGCTGAGGGGGCCACAAAGCTTATGCTTCAAGTGACAGGGAAGCTGCTGGGGAATTTTATGACCTCATAGTTTTCCTGCCTCCCGAATGTGGCTCCACGTCAGAGTATCTGTGTGCAGGTCGGGCTGGTGTGTGCCTTTTAGGAAAATATGCCATCCATCTCGCGCGTTCTGCATCGCCACACCATGGCGCCTTCTGCATCGCAGGGTACGTGGAAATCTCCCCTTCCTCCTGTGTGCGCGGCCGGAGGCCGCCTGTCCCTTTGCTTCATCCCCCCCACCACGTCGGGCGCGCTGGTCTGGACCTTTCGAGCACGTGATGCTTCAGCGAGGTCTGCTGTTACCTGATCCAGATGGGGGAGAGGCCAAGTGCGCTGCCCTGGGACCGAGCGATGCACAGAAGGGGCACCGAGGCCAGTGCAGCAGCCGCAGGGGACAGTTGGTGTGTCCAGCGAGTCCTCTCCTGCGTGACAGGAGGGTCACGTGAATGTTTAAGGCGGGCAGTGCTCGGAGGGATTGGACGATGATGCAAATGGTGCAGGGGTCTCACTTTATTGAAGCTCTGTGTAAGGTGTTGATTAATCAGCCACCTTTTTCTTGAACTTGCCCCTGAGCCATGGCCTCAGCATGTTCTGACAGCAGAGGAGTAGCAGGCACCTGCACACTGTAACCTGAGGTCCCTCCTGCCCGGGTGGACGCCCCAACACGTAGCTGTGCCCATGGGATCAAGGCTAGCGCAGCCTCTGGGTATGGAGCTGGGATGCTGGATGCTCCCAGTTGGAGGGGCCCGGCTCACGACAGGTGTGTTGTGTCTGCAGGCCCGGGCGCCATCAGCGAAGTGAGCAATGGAACGTCGAGGAGGGCTGGCTGCGCTTGGCTGCTACCTCTTCTGGTTTTGGTTTTGCACCTGCTCCTCAAATTTTGATGTGAGTGCCACTTTCCCCGCCGGGGAGAAGCTGCCGTCACCACCACCACCAACACATCAGCCACGGCGACCAAGAGCAACGCGAGCATCCCCGTTCTAAAGCAGATACAGTCCCACGAGATTCAGAGCCTAAGGGGACACAAATTCGAGGGAGGGGAACAGAGAATACTTTGGGAAAACAGGTTGAACGAGGACATTGGAAATCGCCTTGCAGATACGTAGGTACAGCTGAGTTTTCTTTCTTTTTCCAAACGGGAAGAATGCACGCGGCTTTGGACCCACCCGCAAGCTGCATGGCGTGACCTCCGTTACCAGTCAGGCAAGGGCTCAGCCGCTCTGCCCACCACAGTGCCCCCCCCCCAAGGAAAGTTCTGGAGTCGGCCACCCCAGATTCAATCAGTCAGTAGAGAAGAACTCAGAGGGAGGCTTGCAGGCCCATTCCTGAACTGTGTCCCTATTGTGTGTGTGATGAAACGCAGCAACAAAAAGATAAATAAAAAGGAAAACTAAACAAGACAGCCTGTCAGCTACAATAATCCCACAATCAACAGTCACAAAAGATATTGTTAAACTTTTTTTTGTTTGTTTTCATTTTACTACCTGGACATCATAGATAACAAAGGATTCTGATTCATTATTAATTTTATTAATTATATTTTCTGATATGAGTCTAAAACTTAGTGCAAAAACAAGACAAAACTAAAAAAGTACACAAGTGAAAGGGGTGAAGAGAAGTATGTTTGTTAAACGTTAAACATGAATAGTATACTTCTTACCTAGGTTTACAACTGGTGGACAACACACCAGGCATTAGCCACCTGGTGAGGATTTGGCAAATCCACCAAAAAAATAAAATAAAAGTCCACACATACAGTTTAACCAACATCCCTACCAGCGCTACAGATTTCTTATTCTGGCATTTATTGCAGACAATACTACACTCCTACATGCTGTTTAGAAACGGAAGGGTGACCTGCACCATATCTTGAGTTTGCTGGCGATGCTTTTTTTGATGACATATATTATACAGTATATATATACATATATTTTTTTTTGTTGGGTTCTAGCCATTTCCTTTCGCAGCAGGGTCCTTTCTCAGACATTACTGCATGCTGTATATGGCGTTAGCTGTGTGTTGCTCTTCTAAAAGATGATAGAGTTTACTGGTAATTGTGTAATCAGCTCCTGCCTTTTTATTTTCTTGGGTTATTCACATGTCAGAGACATTTCTAAAAAGTGAAAAGAGAAACAAAACACTAACACAAGGCGCAGCATCTTTTCCAGGGGCCGCTCTCAGAGGCGAGGGCTAATGCGGGGGGCCTGGCTTCTCCGTCATGCCTCGGGCACGGACAGACAGCAAGCAGCCGGACCAACTCAGCAGTCAGTAACCACTCGCTGTAGCCCGTTATGGGAATCTCTGATGCCTTTGTGACCACTGGAGAATCAAATCCTCTTGGTTTATTTTATTTAATTTCCCACCTCTGTGTGCGTGTGTATGAAAGAGAAGAAAATGCAGTTTTTAGGTGATCTTTTCTTCCTCCCCCGAAGTCTGGGAACCAGAGGAGCCTCGGGGAGGGGTCGTGATGTGATGAGGGCAGGTGGGATTAGGGGCTGGGGGAGGGAGGGGTTGTCTCTGACTTGACATTAAAAAGTGTTCCGTGTGCCTCTTTACCTGGTGTGGTACCTCATTCTCAAGTGGCGGGGGAGGGGAGCAGAGCCTGCCTGGCTCAGGTGTGAAGGAGTGGAGGGGGGGTTGGGCTCCGGGTTCAGGCTACTGCTCTGTGGACCCCTCGTGGGTGGAGCGGGGCCCCCTGTGGAGCGGGCTCTGACGACAGGCAGGGCTTCGGGAAAGCACCTCCTCCTCCATCAGAAGCACAGAGGAGGGCCTCATGGTGACCCCACCTCCACGGCCTTCAGGAGGTCCTGCTGTGGCCACACACCTCCCCTCATAACCTGGGCAGATGGCAAGTCCAGTTAGGGGATGGCTTTCACGTGTGATTATTTCTGGAAGGCATTGGAGTGCAGCCATAGCCCAAAAAGGCCCTGTGGGTGAGTACGGATGAATCCCCAGTCCCATCCACCAGTGTTTGGGGGACTCTCTTCCATCCAAGCCTGCCCCCCAATCCTTGCCTCTAACTACAGATTAGGAGAAAAGGTACAGTTTAATGCAGAATAGTTTTCAACTAATTCTAACCTGTTCTGATTGATTCTGGGAATTAAATAAGTAGCTGAAGATTCACCGAGAGGCAGAAATGAGGTCAGAGCCGAATCACCCAGGGATTACCGTGCTTGTGTCCTTGGGGGCCAGTTCCACCTGAGAGGAGTAGGAAGTGTTTGGAAAGCAGTGGTTTAATTTTCAGCTGCTTCTGGCAGCACTGAGAAAATCTTGTTGACTTCGTGTTTCTTTTTATTTTATACATTCTTTGTTTAATTCTTTTCCATTATGGTTTATCACACGATACTGAATATAGTTCCCTGTGCTATATAGCGGGACCTTGTTGTTTATCCATTCTGTATGTAATACTTTGCATCTACCAACCCCAAACTCCCAGTCCATCCCTCTCCCTCCCCCCATCCCCTCCGTGTTTCTTTGTGCCCTTCCGCCCACACCACCAGGTGCCAGATTCTCTGGCTTCTTCCTGGCAGCGTGAACTGGAACAGTCGGACCAAGCCTTGCAGATCCGGGCTGCACTGGAGTCATTCCTTCCTTGTGTCTCAGAACTGCTAAAGGCAAGGGGCTCTGGGTCTCCTGTGAATAAAAGTGGGAGAGATTTACTAGCTTTCCTGTGACCGGAACTTCTATAGACACGGACCAGAGGAATTCCGTGCAGATCGTGGCTCACGGGAATAGAGGGAACAGAGTGGGAAGAACACAGGGAATTTCCATACTTCTAAACTTGAGCCCAGAACCCCCCTGAATGAAATGTACCAGGGCATCTGCAGACCGAGTCTTCCGGGATTTTGTCAGGACAAGAGCACAGAGTGAGGTAACCTCCATGTGATTCAGAGCTTTCTCTTTCAGGTTTACTGAGCATGCTTTAGTTCACCCGTCGGCATCCTCGCAGGAAGGACTGGTCTGTCCTGACCAACTGTGACATTGATGAGGAAGACTTCCTTTCACCTTTCACCTTTCACCTGTGCCAGTTCCATAGCCCTTCTTGTCTTGAGGCTCTTCGGAGCTCTGGTCATTCACTAGCACGTTTCTGGTAGAACCAGCCAGCCGTGACTGCTGACTCAGCAGGTAGGAGAACTCCCTGCCCGGCCTCTGGAGGGGTTTCTTCTCCTCTTCTGTTTAGTGCAACACATAAGCCCTGATCTGCTGAATTTCGATCTCTAAAGGGTGCCCATGAGACAGGGCCTTCAACCAGACTCAGAGTTCAATCCAGGAGGACATGGCTTTGATAGGCGCTCATAGGGGTGATTTCTAGGCTTCTCTTCTCAGGAAACGAGCTTGGCAAGACAAGTGCTCACTGGAGTGAGTAAAGAAAGCATCCTGAATAGCGTGTGCAGTTGTTTTTCATGGCACAGGTGCTAATGGATGACCATTACTATGGGCCGGACTGGATTTCAAACATACTGGACCCCTTGGGTCCAGTCAAGTCGCAGTCATACTTTAGGATTCAGCCACTACCTTTAACCTTAGGCTGTCCTTTGGCGAAACCATGCTTGAGGTTTTGCAGATTTTATCCCATAGTAATGTGTGTGTTGGGGGGAGTACTAGTGGGGAGGTTCAAGCCCTAAGCACACACTCCCAGAGAACCCCATTCATCTTCTTTCAACAGAGTATCTGTCCTTTCCCACGAGTGCAGCTGTTCTCAAGTTCCTACCATTAAGTCTTTCCCCATCAGCTCTTCTGCACAATCGGTTCAGGTGTCTGACTTGCAGCGTTGTAGTACTTGTCCAGGGACCGCCTTCTGATGAGTGGGACTCGCAGAACTGGAGCTATCTTTGCCATCGGTGATCCACAAATGTTCGCTTCTGTCACTGTGGATGGTGATAATGACGGTGATGATGGACAGTTCTTGTTCTTCACGCTGGAGGGAAGTTAGCAAATGAATTGACGCTGGAATCTGATGGAGGTTCAGCACATTTCACTGGACTGACCCCATCTTTATCTTATACCTCTGAACCGTGAGTTCGGAAGGGTAAGCAGTCACGCTAATCAATCACAGGATGGTCCCTCTAATGTGTGGGTTTGTTTGATAAAAAAAAATGTATCATCTGGGAACAGCAGAACGCCCACAATTTTGTTTATTCTTACGACGGTAAACATTTGAGGTACTTATCATTAGAGGAGAAAAATCTATGCAGAAGGAGAGAGGTGGCCAAGTGACAGCACCCAGCCCATGAGCCTGCAGGCTCTCCTGCTACTACTGACCAAATACATGTGCACATGACAGTCATCAGACAAACAGCTAAGAACTGAGATTGTATCTGTTGAATAATTCCTCTTTCAAGCGTTTTTAAAATTTTTTATTTTAAACCAAATCCTGGAACTAATTCAGTTGGGAGCTTGCTCTTCGGTGCTTGAGAGGATGGAGGCGTCTCATTTGTCATCCCCATAACTGCTGAGTCAGGCCATCCTAAAACATCAGTGCTCACCCCTCTTGGCTCTTAATACAGGCGGTATTTCCATGAGTGCCCAACTCCGTCTTCCTCCAAGACAAGACGTGCAAGTTAGCATCCCCATGATGTGTGAGTAACAGACATCTCTGAGGTCTCTGCACCTTCATCCTCACACTCCCCCTTCCCACAACCCCAGCTTCTCCCATCGCGTCCGTATCATGGCTTTCTGTAGAAAAGACTCCCTAATTCCTGAGCTTAAGTTAAGATTACTTCTTACAGTGTGTGTGTCTGATGCATTTTGGGGGCATGATCCCGTATGCAGGAGGCTTCGTTTGGCTTTAGTTGTTTGAATGTTGATTTTACGCCCATGCAAGCCTCCAGATAACCTAGATATGTGCTTCTGGCATATTGTGAAGGAATGTGAGTTGATTTCCATCCTTTAGGGCTCGTTAGCATTATTCGAAAATGAATTCTCCCTCAGTTGGAATATCTATTTGATTAGAACGTCCTAGAAATATACTTTGGCTATGGCCATAGCACTTACCGGGCTTCCAGTGAATCTGGTTTTTGGAATTTGTGAGTATCAGTGCGATATTCTGGAAAAGGAACAGAATTGCTGCTCAGTAGAACTAGGTGTTTGTTCAGATCCTTCTACTATAGCTAGTAGCGTTCCTTTTCCTTATCTTTTGTGTAAGATGTTATAATGGAAAATTACTAATCTTTTTTCTATTTTTAAAATTAAATAATCAAGTAATTTCAGATTTTAATAGGAAAAAGCTGCATTTCTTTTTATAAATGGCAATTAAAGGTGTGAATCTGGACAAGTCCTACAGCCAGTGCATTGTCTTTGTGTCCAGAAAGGCTCATAGGAAGGAAAAACACGTCATCATAGCTGCCAGTTCTGCAGATTTTTGAAGTGGCTCCTTGAGGAGAGCTTGAGGGGTGGACACCTTAGCTGTTGGAAGGGAATGTTTTCTAATAACAGACAGTGGCTTTTTCTGGAACGAGAAATGATGTTAGCCCCAAGTTGCTGTTCAGTTTTGTTCTCTATAAGACACAAGGAAAACAAGGGGGAATAAACTGCCATGTATCTTAAAGTCTGTGGAAGGAAAATATGTTGGCACTAGACAAAACTCCCATTAGTTCCCATTAAGTGTTTGTGTGTGTGTGTGTGTGTGTGTGTGTGTGTGTACATACATGTGTGGTATTTACTATAATTACTTAATTCTTCAAAACAGATGATACCTGTTATTCCCAAGATTCATCTTTAAAATAACAAGAAATGGTAATGAAAAGAGGGGTCTCCAGGTAAGGTTTTTAATGATCATATCACATCATCCTGACACGTGTTCAGCTCAAGAGCCCAGAAACGTTTGTGCGGATCTCATTTGACGGATTTGTGTATTGTTTGTTCAATTCTCAGTTCACCGAGTCCCCTATACCTTTCATTCTACCCCCTAGACTCTGTGCTTCAATTTTAAATCCTCGGTAAAGAGCAGGAAGATGTATGAGTCAGTGAGCAGAGCTCAGACCAAGCTTCATTCACCTGCAGAGTTGATGGGAGATCCAGGTGGAGCATATTAGGCACACCTCCTGCAGGACAGCACGAGGCATGTAGCGCATGTGCGGCCTAGGGGCCTTTGCCTTCCCTTGGAAGGATGAGGGAGACAGAGAAGGAAAGTAAAACAAATGCTCTGTCATGTCACCGGTTCCAGCCATTGCCATGTCATTCTCCTCACTCACGCCCATGGTTCCTCTCATTCGTACTTGACCATTCAGAAAGGGAGACAGACAGGCACTAAGACACACAGCAATAGATGCTCCATGTAAAATACAAAATTCTTTTCTCTAAGTGTCCGTGGAGTTTAAAAAGCAAGAATAATGAAAAGATAAAATTGAGAGGAAATCCAAAAAGACTAAACTTATCCTTTAGGTACCTGAGAGGAGGTCTACCTGTACAGACGTCAAATGTGTTCCATGCTGCTGATGGTAAGTCCTGAAGTGGCAGAGGCGAGGCCCCGCCTCCCTGCTCACCCGTCCCATGAGCACCACTCCTAGACAGGCTCTGCAAGGAATACAATCAGATTTTGCCTATTAAAGGTGACATGTGGATTGCCTGCCAATTTCCCCTCATTTTCTTGAGGAATGGGTATAGGTAGAGTAAACAGAATATGACACAGGCAGACAAAAGATGCTTTCTGGTCCAAACACAACCTGGGGTTTGCTGTGGGGTATGCAGTGGGTCATTGTACCTTCCAAGGCCTTGATTTCCCCATCAGTAAAATGAATGTTGGCCGAGCTGGTGTCAGGAGTCCTCCCGAGGTCTGAAATCCTGGGGCCTCCTTCTGTGTCCTCACATAGCTCACATCTATTTCCAGAAATAAGACAAGTGCAGGCTTTGAAGTCAAGACAGAGCCTTTGGGCAACCATCAGCCTCATGGCGCTACGTAAGAGGCATATCTCCATCCACACTCAACTGGGAAGGACCCCCTTCTTCTGGGATGACAAGAAGATGGGAATCGCTGCCATTCTCAAACCTTTGGATGTGAGGCTACTCTTTGAAAATCTGAAGAGAAAATACAGACGAGCTCTCAAGACAAGAAACCCAAACAGGTACAAATGTACAAAATGCTCTAGAGAGTTTCAGATGGTTTGTGGGCTATTTCAAACTCACCAGTGAGTTCCATGTTAAAAAAACCCTACTGTGATGTTTCACCCTGGGTTTTACTTATAACCTGCTTACATTTCTCAAATATACTGGATAAGGGTTGTGTTCAACATGCTTTGACTTTTAACTAATTAAACATAGAAACAAGCGAAAAACAGGGCCCCTTCTGGAATCACTCAGGAAGCTCCCGCCGTGGATTAGAGCCATCACATAGGAATCAGACTCATAACGATCTGACTGCACAAGATCTTTGTCTCCAAACTTTGCTGACTGCCTCTCCTCCGTGTATGTCCCGACACTTACACCAGTGTAGGTAAAACCAAACCGCTTGTGCTCTTATTTGTAACAGCTAGCGATTTCGACTCTTCCCTTAAGCCAAACAGCTCATAGCCCACAATGAGCCAAAGAAATCAAATCAGCACTGGTTTTTTTTTGTTGTTGTTTCTGTCTTTGTTTTTGTTCTCCCCTTTCCTGTTAGGTCTAAGGTAGTCAGAACATTTTACTTAAGAAAACTTAATTCACCAAGCACTCGTGTTAGGGTTCCAGACTATCAGGATAATTCATCCCTCTCACTGGCATTTTCTTCATGTTCTGGGTACAGGATGACCCCTTCCAAGGGTAAAACAGTTTTTGGTCCATCTGTTAAGAATTTGATTGAGCCAACACAAGCACAGCACGTGTGTGAGAGGGTCCAGCAAACCGTTTGCCCAGAGCTGGTTCTGAACAAGGAAATCAACATTCCGCAGTGCAATTCACTCGTCAGAAGTAATCGCCCTCTGTCACGGCAACGCAAGGGCAGTAAATTCATTACAGCCAGTTTGCTGCCACTTCTCTCGCAAACCTCAGCACCACTGTTTTACTTCAGACACCCTGGCCTCCTGATCATTTTTGCATTAATACGTGTCTTCTTTTCCCAGCCACATATAGAATCATTCTTCTAAACACCGGCACACTCGGAGCATCTCTATTAATGCCTCATCATTCCTTGTCTTCAGAAATATAAAAGAATAATCACTCAGGCAGAGTCCACGGCGTAGGATCATCTGAGCTCCAGAACACTGGGGATCAGATTGGAATTTGTGAGTAGAAGCACAGGCTGTTTTCATTACCCGCAGACACAGCGGTGCTGTGGCACATCCCTGAGCTGTCAGTGAGAAAGTCTTTCCAACTAAATATCCCACTCACCCGCAACTTCTTTAGTAGCCTTTTTTTCTACGCATTTCCCTTTCTCCTTTTCTCTCCCCATGTGCTTCCTCCAGTGCAGCCTACCTTTGCAGTAATAACCTAAGAAGTAAGATACCTGAAAAGAACCAATTTGGAAAGACAAAATGTATTCTGTTCACAGTGTTGTTCTAATACCGCTTTGTTTACACTAGGGACTCAGAGTATCAGTGTGACTTTGAGGAAAGAAATGTGATCTGGTTAGGCTACACCTGGGAGGATGCATTAGGTGTTCAGAGCCCTGGAATCCACACACATGAGGCCAGGTCATTGTCAAGGGCTTAGATGGCATCTGAGGCTATTCTATGCAATTAGTTGCACCAATAGATCCCAGCCACTAGGTTAACTTTAGTCAGGAAAGTTGGTTGGATTTAGGCAACCTTATTCAGCTTCAGCCATCTGGTGAATAACCCGGATTATCCACGTGAACTGAACAATTGCCAAAGAACTCCCAGCTCCCATTTCTTCAAAAGTTCATTAGGAGTGACATAGCAACATGGCAGATAAGACATCCTTGTCTCATCTCCCCCATTCCCATGACAACAACTCAGCATCTACCTGCGGGAAAGAAGTGCCTTCATGGATGCTGTGGGATCCAGCACCATATACCAAGGGGCTGGGAGGAGACTTGCCCACCTTTGCACTGGGCGACAGGAATACAGACCTTGGTCCTGGCTGTGGGCCCTGTGGTGCTTTGTGAATTGGCCCTAGCCCCTCTCAGCTGTGTTCCAGGAGTCCCTGGAGAACACTGTCTTAGATAGTCAACCATGAACTTGAGAGCCTTTTGCAGAAGTCCAGGATTGCAGCAAAGAAGATCCAGCACGGCATTAGAGTTGAAAACACAAGTTTGAATGCCTTGGACAGGGTAAGAGGACTGGCTGACTTTACCTGCAAACCCATATCCCCACAGCAGCACAGCTCAGTGCCAAGGCAGACCTTCTGAGCCCATGGTTTCTTCCACAGGGGTATGTAGGGGTGTGGGAGTAAGCACTGGGGCTCCCCAGAGGAGAGGAATGCTGCCAGAGACTGATTTTCCTCTTTCTCCACCTGGAGCACTGAGCAGGGAGCTGCATGACTGGGGTGCCGGCAGGGGCCAGGAGAGCAACAGAGGGCTCTGGGAGAGCATTAAAAAGGACGCAGAGCCGACGAACTGGGTGCAGGCTCCATCACGAAGCCTTCCCATGAGCTTCTGGTGATATCTCGCCCATGCATCCTCCCAGCTGGCCCACGGCCACCCGCAGAATTCCACATGCCTCACCCACACACCTCCACATCCTGTGGCTAGCTCTCTACGTGTGCTCTTGACATTGGTAAGAGTGAACTTTGCTAGATGCCTAGTCAGCATGTGCAGGAAGCCTGTCAAAATCTACCGGCCAGGGGGAAGCCACAAAAGGGTGAGCTTTAGGGCCACCCTTGGGAAAGCAAAAGGAAGGTGTCAGCACTTGGCCTGGTGCGTTGCAGGATCAAGGGGAAGCATACAAGTTGAGGAATTCTGCCCCAGGAGAGAGCAAGAAGCATGGAGCCAGCATATCCACAGAAGGTCTGAGAAAGCCTCAGAATCCCAAGAAATTTGAAATTATTCATTCACCCAGGGAACAAAGCAAAAAGAATGAAGAAAGCCCATGGATCTATGGAATACCACTGAAAGAAGAAATCTGCAAATTATTGGGATCCCAGAAGGAGAAGAGAGGGAGAAAGCTTATTTAAAGGAATGATTGATTGTGGAGAACTTCTTAAATTTGGATGAGGTTAGGATATTCTAGTCCATGAAGCTCCTAGGTCACCAAACAAACTCAACTTAAAGAAATCTTTCTCTAAGACATTATAATAAAACGGTCAAAAGTGAGACAAAGAGGGAATCTTAAAAGCAGCAAGAAAAAAGAAACTTGTAACTTACAAATGAAACCCCATAAGGCTATGCACAAATTTCTCAGCAGAAAACTGACAGGCCAGGAGAAAGAGATGATATAATCAAAGAGCTAAAAGAAAAAGAAAAACAACAAAACAAACCCAAAAAAACTTAAAAGCTCCCAACCTAAAATACTCTACCCCCAGCAAGGTTGTCTTTCAGAAATGAAATAAAGACTTTCCAAGATAAACAAAGGCTGAGGGAGGTTGTCACCAGTAGACCTGCCTCACAAGAAATGCTGAAAGGAATTCATCAAGCTGAAATGAAAGGACGCTAATTAGTAACATGAAAACATATAAACATATACAAAACAATGGTAAAGTTAAGTATATAGTCAAACTCAGAATGCTCTGATACTGTTATATGGTGGTATGTTAACCACTTAATTCTAGTATAAATTTAAAGGACTAAAGTCTTAAAAATAACTGTAGTAAAATAATATGTTAATGAATACATGATATAAAAAGGTAAGTTGTGACATCAAAATATAAAATAGGAGGGAGTAAAAGAGTAGGTTTTCTTTAATGGGATCAAAATTAAGGTGTTAGCATAAAAAGACTTATATCTATAAATGGTTTCTGTAAGCCTCATGATAATTACAAAGAAAAACTTAAAATAGATACACAAAATAAAGAGAAAGGAATAAAGGAATACCTGTACAGAAAATCACGAATTCAAAAAGGAAGGCAGCAAGATAGGAAGAAAGAAATAAGAGAACTCCAAAACAGCTAAAAAACAATTAATAAGGTGGCATGAGGAATTCCTTACCTATCAGTTATTACCCATAATGTAAATTGATTAAATTCTCAAATCAAAACGTATAGAATGGCTGGATGGATTAAAAAAAAACAAGACCCAACTGCACGCTGCCTACAAGAGACTCACTTCAGCTTTAAGGGCAAGGGTTCAAGGTGAGGGGATGGAGAAAGATATACCATGTAAGTGGAAACCAAAAGAAAGCAGTGTAGCTATACTTATTTCATACAAAATAGGCTTAACACTAAAACTTTAGCAAGAGACCATGATAGTCATTATATAATGATAAGGGGTATAGAAGGAATATACCTCGACATAATAAAAGCCATGTACCTTAACAACAAAATATCAGAAAAGGGAATAAAGAAAACCACTCCATTCACAATAGCATAAAAAATAAAACAGTTAGAAGTAAGTTTAACCTAGGAGGTGGAAGGTCTGTACACTGAAAACTATAAGACCTTGAGGAAAGAAATTAAAGAATACTCAAATAAACCTGAATATATTCTTCATGGACTGGAAGAATTAATATTTTGTTAAAATGTCCATACTACCCAAAGATAGGGTCAATGAAATCCCTATCAAAACTTCAGTGGCATTTTTCAGAGAAATACAAAAAGCAACCCTAAAATTTGTATGGAACCACCAAAGACCCCAAACAGTCAAAGCAATCTTAAGAAAGAACAGAGCTGGAGGCACCACACTTCCTGACTTCAAACTATGTTACAAAGTTATAAATAACAAAATAGTATGGTACTAGCATAAAAATAGATACATAGAACATGGGTCAGAAACAAGAGCCAATAAGTAAACGCTTGCAAAACGGTCAACTAATATTTGACAAATGAGCCAAGAATACTCAATGGGGAAAGGATAATCTCTTCAATAAATGATGTTGGAAAAGCTGGATTATCACATGCAGAAGAATGACATTGTTCCCATGTCTTACAACACTCAGAGAAATTAACTAGAATTGGATTAAAGACTTGAATGTAATACCTGAAACCATAAAACTCCTAGAATAAAACATATGGGAAGTGTTACTTCACATTGGCTTTGACAACAATTTTTTTGGATATGACACCAAAAGCACAAGCGACAAAAGCAAAAATAAACAGGTGAGACTACACCCCAAAGCCAAAAATCTGCATAACAAAAGAAATAATCAACACTATATATAAAATAGATAACCAACAAGGACCTAGTATGTAGCACAGGGAACTCTACTCAATATTTTGTAATAACCTATAAGGGAAAAGAATCTGAAAAAGAATATATATATTATATATATATATTCTTCATATACATACGTATAACTGAATCACTGTGCCGTACACCTGAAATTAACATACATCTATTCAACTATACTTCAGTAGAAAAAAAGAAATAATCAACAAGCTGAAAATGTAGCTTACAGAATAGGAGAAAAAATTTGCAAACCATGTTATCTGATAAGGGGTTAAAATATATTAGGAACATATACAACTCAATAGCAGAAAACAAAAATCTGATTTTTTTAAATGGGCAGAGGAACTGAATAGACATTTTTCCAAAGACATACAAATGGCCAACATGTACATTAAATGTGCTCAATATAATTAATCGCCTGGGAAATGCAAATCAAAACCACAGTGAGATATCAACTCACACATGTTAGAATGGCTGTTATCAAAAAGATAAGAGAGAACAAGTGTGGACAAGGATAAGGGAAAAGGAAATCCTTGTCTTCTCTTGGTGAGAATATAAATTGGTGCAGCCACTATGGAAAACAGTATGGGGTTTCCTCAAAAAAGTTAAAAACATAACTACCATATGATCCAGGAATAACACTTGTTGGCGTATATTCAAAGAAATGAAATCAGGATCTCGAAGAGACACCTGCAGTCCTATGTTTATTGCAGCATTATTCACAACAGGCAAGATATGGAAACAACCTAAGTGTTCCTCTGTGGATGAATGGATAAAAAAGATGTGATATATATCATATATACAATATATAATATATAGTGTGTTTTTGTATAAATATATATGAAATATTATATATATAAATTTATATATAATTTACCCATGAGAAAGAAGAAAATCCAGCCATCTGTGACATCATGATTGGACCTTGAGGGCATTACGCTAAGTGAAACAAGTCCGACAAAGACAAATAATGCACAATATCACTTATATGTGGAATCGAACAAAGCTGAACTCACACAAATAGAGTAAGATGGTGGTTCCCAGGGACCCGGGGCTGGGGTAAATGGGATGTCAGTCAAAGGTACAAACTCTCAGACATAATATAATGAAAAAGTTTAGGGCATTTAGTGTGCAGCGTGGTAGCTATAGTTAACAATACTGTCTTTTATACTTGACTTTTCATATGCTCTTATACTCTTCATCAGAGTCTTATACTTGAAAGTTGAAAATTATGTGAAGTGATGGAGGTGTTAACTAACCCTACCGTGGTCATCATTTGGTAATATATAAGTGTATCCTATCATTACATTGTAGTCCTTAAATTACACACTATTATATGTCAATTATATCTCAATAAAGCGGGAGGGTGCAGAAGTTCATATTAAACTCCAGTTTCCCAGTGGCTCGTGGTTCCTGGTATGACAGGTACCCAACACCGTTTCAGTGAAAGTTCTCACTTCAACCCTAACATCAATGATATTAGTATTGTATGAGGATTTACAAATCCCTTCTGGAACATTAGGTCTCCACAGAGAGTTAAAAGAGGAGTTCAGTAGAGTTTTGCTGTTGAGATTTTTGAGATTGGCTTTGAGCCACTAAGAATGAGGAGTCACCTGAGTAGGTGGGAGGGAGGGAGAGAAGGACAGTGATAACAGGTACAAAGGCCCTCAGCAGAGGGACACCCAGCAGAACAGAGAAATCGGTCACCTCCAGCTTTATTCTCTCATACACATCGTTTCAACTATTTTTTTTTTTTCTGGGACAGGGAACCCTATACACATAATTGAATGCAAACCAGTATAAGTGCCATTTTTCTTACACACACATTTGACACTTAAAGGCCAGTGAACTTTTGTTTTTTTTTTTTTTTTTTTTTTTTCGCGGTGCGCGGCCCTCTCACTGTTGTGGTCTCTTCCGTTGCGGAGCACAGGCTCCGGACGCGCAGGCTCAGCGGCCACGGCTCATGAGCCCAGCCGCGAATCTTCCCGGACCGGGGCACGACCCCGTGTCCCCTGCATCGGCAGGCGGACTCTGAACCACTGCACCACCAGGGAAGCCCCGCCAGTGAACTTTTTAAAATATAAGGTCTGTGCGTTAAAAGACTGGCCTATTCTCAATCCCTGGTGCAGCACGCCTGAATCACGGGGGGAGATACCTATCATATTAGAATCTCCAGGGGGAGGGCCATGGAATGTGTCTTCTAAACCCGAGGTCCCCAACGGCCAGGCCTCGGACCAGTACCGGTCTTCCGCCTGTTAGGAACCAGGCCAAACAGCAGGCGGTGAGTGGAGGACAGGCAAGCAAAGCTCCCTCCGTGGCTCCCCATCACTCACGTTACTGCCTGAACCGACACCCCCCGTGGAAAACGTGTCTTCCACGAAACCGGTCCCTGGTTCCAAAAGGGTTGGGGACCGCCGCTCTTAACTAGTTCCCCAGGTGAGCTCTCAAAATGAGGAAATGCAAAACAAACCATGCGGTTCTTCCAGTCGCTTCATCTCTGTAAATGTCACCTCAAACTTGGCTCCAACCCAAACCTGAGATTGATCTTTGATTCTTCTCCCTCACTGCCCACACACGTGCCATCAGAAGACCCTACCACTTCCATCGTGCGTCTCACAGGGGTCCCGTTCCTTCAGACTCACACCCACCTTCCTCTGAGCCCCCCTGACTGCTCCAACTACCCTGCACTGATCCCCTAACTGTTCCACGGTCGCCCCTAATTGGCCTCCTAGTTGCCTACATCCTGCACGCAGCTGCCGGAGTGATGCTAACACACACAGACACGCACACACACACCACCCATCATTCCACAGCCCATCGTAGCTTCTGACTCTTTTTATTTCGTGAATCCCAACAACCCTCCCTTAGGGCATTTCTCTGACCATGATTTTCAGATGCCTGTGTGCAGACACAGGGATGCACAAGGTCACTAGAGGTGAAGGCAGGATTGTAACCCAGGGGGTCTGACACTGGAACCTGTACCTTCAGTCTCTGAGCCATACGACCTTTCATAAATACCTCTTGAATTCAGTTCTAAGATCCACACTGAATTCTTTGAAGATGTGTCTTGCAATTGGTGGCACGTCATAGTTTAGTTGACATCCTTTTCTTCTGGTGGTATATAAACTAATGGCATGTCTTATGACAGATGGCTCTCAGAGCTGGTGAAACACAGCATTTGTGAATGAGTAGGTGGAAGCACGGGGACTGGCATCTCTGCCCCACTCCTTGCCTCCAGCGGAATAGCACATACACAGCACACTGAATGCTTTGGGAAAAGTCTGTAGAGACCTATACAACTATTTTTATCACCATCAACTATTTAAGGCCCTAATTAATTATATGTTCATTTATTTAACAAAAAGGAACTTAAGGGAAAGTTACATTAGAGTATCCCTCCTTTGTTTAACATTTCTTGATGACTATTAAGAATTTCGATACTCAAATATTTCCTCAAAACTGCTATTGTGAGATTTTATTAAGGCATTAAACTCATGCCATTTTCCATCATTCTAGATGGTCTTAATTTTAGTCACCATGATTATTATTCTCTGTGAGTCACACTTCTAAACACAATGTTTTCTTGTGTTAGAGGAAAATAAAATCCCCACCAGGGACATATGATGCTCTCCCTTCTATTTGTTTACATGTATTTTATTCATTACTTTAAGTGGATGATCTGGACTGGATGTTTGGGAGTTCACAGCACACTAGTCAGTGACTGAGGAACAACTGCCTAGGCAATCCTGCAGTAGTCATAGTATTAAAAATAGAAATCATCTCTTCTTTGCAATTTACAAAGTATTTTCACATACGCTATCTCACCTAATCTTATTTAAAGCTCTCCATACTGTGGAAGGAGAGACATGGCCTTACACACTCTGCATCTTCTTAATTGTTTTTATCTCCCTCAGAATTTTCTCTGGGCTCTAAAGTGACTACTTTGGACCCAAAGTCATGAATTAGCCAAGGAGACTTCAAGAGTCTCAGCAAACTGGGGAAGTGCTTTTCTGGGTGGCGATGAGCCAGCGACTGCAGAGAAGAACTGCTAACACGGGTTCCATGACTCTGGCCTACAAAGACAGGGTTGGAGAAAATCCACAGGGCGGGGCCTGGGCAGTAGGGACCCCTGACCCAGTGGCATCTAACTGTGACCAGCTTTGTCCATCTGCCCTAGGATGCCACACATACACGTGTTCTCTGTGTGCTAGGACACGCACGAGGTTGGAAACACTGCAGACTTCATAGCAGATTAAACCTTCCGTCTGGGCCCTATCTCTCCAGGCCCACTTCCCTGACCAAATCTGTGCGATGCCCTTGTCTCTGGTCTACACGATCACTTACATGTGGAATCTAAAAAAGCCAAACTCATAAAAACAGAGAGTAGAGTGGTGGTTACCAGGGGTTGGGAGATGAGGGAAATGGGGAGATGTTGGTTAAAAGGTACAAACTTCCAATTAGAAGATGAATAAGTTCTGGGAGGGCTTCCCTGGTGGCGCAGTGGTTGAGAGTTCGCCTGCCAATGCAGGGGACACGGGTTCGTGCCCCTCCCGGTCTGGGAAGATCCCACATGCCATGGAGCGGCTGGGTCTCTGGTGTTCACGACGAAGGTGCCACGGGGCCAGGGGATGAGCACAGCCCACATGGCTTTGTGCTGGGCCCTGCATCTTTCTGCAACAGAGATGCTAAAATAACTCACCATCCAAGTCCCCATGCTGCCCATTTCTTAGAGATTCCATGCCAACCCGGGGACTTAAAAAAGCTTCGAGCTGGGCTTCCCTGGTGGCACAGTGGTTGAGAGTCCGCCTGCCGATGCAGGGGACACGGGTTCGTGCCCCGGTCTGGGAAGATCCCACATGCCGCGGAGCGGCTGGGCCCGTGAGCCATGGCCGCTGAGCCTGCACGTCCAGAGCCTGTGCTCCACAACGGGAGAGGCCGCAACAGCGAGGGGCCCGCGGACCGCAAAAAAAAAAAAAAAAAAAAAAAAAAAAAACCTTCGAGCTTTGGAAAATTCCTAGGAATAACCCGATGATCTCTTGGGAACTAAAGCTCGGAGTAAGACTATGCGGCCTAACCCTCACTCTGCCTGCTTCCTGTCTCCCAGGGACCCCAAAGGACTTTCACGGATGTTCCGCTCTGCTAAGATGCACTTCCTAGGTGAGATTTCCTGGTGGGCGGAGCGTGCCGGGACTATAGGACTAGAGCGGCCGGAACACAACCTCCGTGGTGAACCAGGCACTGCTCATCCAGAGCAGGTGGCTAAAAGCCATCCATACAATGTGGGGACCAGCCCTTTATGTTAAACAGGATTAGCAGCCCAACCATTAACAGAGCTATAATGCCAGAAGCTCTAAGACCCTCCAGGAGCTCGCAACTTCTGGGAGTTTTTACCTTCGATTCCATTTAAATCCAAGAGGCTTTCACCGCGCCGGCAGCTCCGGAGTTACTGCTGAGGCTTAGGGAGAAACTGTTATGAAAAGCTGAGGTCGTTGCTAAGCAAAGGGGGTCTCGCCAGGCAACTGACAGAGTCAAAGCAACACCTGGTTAAACTGAAATTGACGGGAGAGCTCCTCTCGGCTCTGAGCTGCTTTTGTGAGGGTTAGAATTCCATCCACCTAATACCGAAAAGGCAGTAAACATAGAGAATCGCGGTTCCTCCAGACGCGCGTTTCCCCAGCAGCGGGGACACGGTGAGAAGATTCGGCAAACCGCAGGGCGAGCAGATTGTGCTTGGGAGTTGGGGTGTACGAGGCCCCCCCAGCAACCCCTCAACACCCAGGGGCCGCGAGTCCTGTGTGGGGCAGGGGTGGGCTGCCCAGAGGAGGCAGACCCTGCACCTGACATCCTCCGCCAGCCTCATCTGGCAAAGGGAACTTGCAGGAGAAATGGCTTCTCCCTGGTTGGTACGAAGGCAAGGCTCCCGACATCTAGTATGTAGGTGGTATTGCATCCAGGGAGCCTGGACACAGTGCTTTCCTCTGGGAGCCTCACCACGGACTCAGGAGATCCGGCGGGGGTGGGCGGCGCTGCCATTGCCTCGGCCTCAAGGTAGTCTCCTCATTACAGCACTGATGCACAGCAGAGATTTATTTTAAAAGATAGCATGGGGCTTCCCTGGTGCTGCAATGGTTGAGAGTCCGCCTGCCGATGCAGGGGACACGGGTTCGTGCCCCGGTCCGGGAAGAT
>NW_006776528.1:2291272-2301647 GCF_000442215.2 Lipotes vexillifer | reverse complement strand
CCACATGCCGCGGAGCGGCTAGGCCCGTGAGCCATGGCCGCTGAGCCTGTGCGTCCGGAGCCTGTGCTCCACAAGGGAAGAGGCCACAACAGTGAGAGGACCGCGTATAAAAAAAAAAAAAAAAAAAAGATAGCATGGTTCCAAAGGATAGGTGCACCCCAATGTTCGTTGAAGCGCTGTTTACAATAGCCAAGACATGGAAGCAAACTAATTGTCCAACAACAGAGGAATGGATAAAGAAGATGTGGCACATATGTACAATGGAATATTACTCAGCCACAAAACAATGAAATAATGCCATATGTAGCAACGTGGATGGGCCTGGAGACTACCATACTAAGGGAAGTAAGTCAGACAGAGAAAGACAAATACCATATGATATCACTTATATGCGGAATCTAAAAAAAAAATGATACAAATGAACTTATTTACAAAACAGAAACAGGCTCACAGACTTTTAGAGAATGAACTTACGGTTACAAGGGAGGAAGGGGGAAGGATAGATTGGGAGTTCAGGATTGACATGTACACACTGCTATATTTGGCACAAGGAACTATGCTCAATAGTCTGTAATAATCTACATGGGAGAAGAATTTGAAAAAGAATAGATACGTGTATATGTATAACTGGATCACTTGGCTGTACACCTGAAACTAACACAAGATTGTCAATCAACTCTACTCCAGTATAAACTAAAAGAAAAAAAAAAAGCAGAATGTCAGGACATCCCAAATGTCCTGCACAGATTGTAAGGTGGGCGGGTGTTCAAAGGAGACAGGGGTGGGAGTTGTGGGGAGGGTGGCTGGAATAGCCAGGGTGATCCATTGAGTTGAGGAAGGAAGACAGGATTCGGACAGCAAGAAAATAAGGACTTCCAGCAGGGAAGCCATGTGAGGGAAACTCCAAGGTTAAAATGGACGGAAAGTTAGACGTTTCTCCAGTGAGAAGAGAGAGGAGGAGATGGCTGAGACCCCTGCGTTGCTCAATTTTTTCCCTCCTGTAATGCACATCAGTAAAGGTGACAGATAAAGGACACAGAGACGAATGCACTCGGCTGATTGCTGTAAAGCTGTGACTGCAAACACCCAGGTAGGACCTCCACCCTGGAGCTGGGTCAGCTCTCCTGTGGGCCATAGTCTGACTGTGTGTTGCTTAAAGACTCGTTACCCTGAGAGCTGGAGAAGTTGGTTCCTGTTTTCTTCCTTAGGCAGAACTTGCCTCTCTTTTCCCTGCTAGAATGGTAAGTTCTAACGGGATGAAAATATAATAGAAAGTAACACAAAAGGAAAAAGGGGGCGTGACATTCTAAGACTTAGTGCTTTAATCAGAACCTGGCGTCAGGGGAGCAAATCCTTTCCATTTGCTATTCAAGGGCATGGACAGATCAGGACAGGCTCCAGCCGACAGGGGCTGTCCTGGGGACACCCTGCTCGGCCAGGCCTTGGGTGCTTAGCTTGAGTATCTTCCTTTTGCTCCTCTGAGCCAAGCCCCTTCCTTTTCTTCCTTGCTCTGCACCTGGAAGGCTGGCCTTGACTGTGGCCTCAGTTACAACCCCTGTTGTCCAGCTATAGGCTAGAGGCAGCTCACTGGGCCACCAGGAGGAGGAGTCCAGAAGGGAGAGGGCAGAGAGGTTGGGCTTTTCATTCCTGGGCCCCTTCTTGCTGGCTGAGGTTGCTGGTGGCTATGTGCCTCCACGTAGGCCTCAGCTCCCATGAGGCAGCCCTCTCCACGGCTATAGATCTAACCAAATTCCTGTAACGACTCCACACCCTTGACCTTTCAGGCTGAAGGATTGCAGAAGTGTCCCACTCTCCCTGGGCCTGAGGTGTCTCTCCATCCCTTGATGCTTTTTCTTAACCCCAAACACATGACTGTGCCTAAGTCCCCCATTGATCTCTCTTCAATCCCCCCTTGGTATGTTGCCTGCTTCTTGCAAAACTCCTGAATGATCCATTCATAGCCTGATTGTGGAGAGACCCAAGAGGCTCCACAGGAGAGTGGATGGGGTGTCCAAGAACAGCAAGGGTGTTCAGGGGCGCTGCAGCAGCCAGTATGGAAGTGTTTCCGCATTTTACCAGCCACAGTCATCATACACATGGGTGCTGGTTGCCATCAGCCCCGTCCTGAGCATTAACTGCTTCTGTCTCCTATTTCACATAAAGAAATCAAGACTCAAGAAGGTCAAATGAAATGGCCCATTATAATTTTCCTGTCTGGGGCTACTGCTTACAAATCCTTTTAGGATGGTGAATGCCACATTCTATATATAAAATCATGACATATAAAGGAAACATGTAAGAAATTCTTTCAAAAGGGTCAGAACCCTGAGCGCATTTATGTCCTTTACCTGTGATATTTTTTTATCACCAACTCAATGAATTTAGTTTCTTTGCTCCCTGGAAAGCGCCTATATCATAGTGGAGACCTTATCTAATTCTTTGTTTTGCTACAATGTCTGACATGTTTTTGGCATTTAATGAATGTCTATTAATAACATCTATCCACGGGGGCTCTGCACTCAGTGTGATCGCTTGCTGTTTCATATACAGACATATAATACAAAATAAGAGATCAACTTTCTTCCAGATGAAATCATGGGTCAGCCCTCGAGAGGGCTTTCAGAGGCCGTGTCACTCAGCTTTCCACCCCCAGGCAGACCTGGGCTCCAACCGTGACAATCAGAGCCGTGTCTCTCATGGGCACCTCT
Organism: Lipotes vexillifer; assembly: GCF_000442215.2. Lineage (NCBI taxonomy): Eukaryota > Metazoa > Chordata > Mammalia > Artiodactyla > Lipotidae > Lipotes > Lipotes vexillifer. Next base: position 2,298,939 of record NW_006776528.1, on the reverse strand, counting down.
GCACAAGTGCCTGGCGAGCCCTTCCGCGATGCTGCCCGACCAACAGCATGAGGGCATCTCTTCCCATTTGGTCTAAATCCTTCCCGTCAGACTCTTCCTGCAACTATGTGCACACAGTGGGCAGAGAGAACCAGTCACAGCCGGGCGGGAGGAAATTGGTGGAAAATGAAAGCAAACCCAGTGGAGAATGATGGTGAAGGGCTGAGAGGCAGGGGTCTCATTCCTCCCAGGTCGAAAGCAAAAGGATGAGATTTTGGGGGGCGGTCATGCGTGCCCCCCCAAAGGACAGCTGCTGAGCCTCCCCTGGGTTTCAGGCAGTGTATTAGGCCCTAAGGTTATAGGAATAAATAAGGACATAAAAATAGGACACAGGGATGAATCCTGACCCCGAGGAGCATTCTGTTGAAAAAGGATGAAAAGTAGAAAACGGTAGCATAGTTTGTGGTTTATTCCTTCCCATATTCAAGTTCCAGGAGTCTGAGATATGAACAAGAGAGCTTCAGATATTTCCCTTCCAGCAGCATGCTAGAGTTAAGCAATAACTGGTTCTGACAGTTATTTAGGCACCCTAGTACCCACGACATCAGGTTTTGATAAGATTCAATGAGTTAATATGTATAAAGCACTTTGAACAGTGCCTGGCCTATAGAGTAAGCAGTGTATGAGGGTCACAAAGGAGAGCTACAGTGTGAGTTGAGAGAAATCTAGGGGCCTAACCTGCTCTCGGGGATCAGAAAAGGCCTCCTGGAGGACACGTCATGTAAGCTTGGGTCGGGGTGAAGGCTGGGAGGAAGCCCCCCGGCAGCGGATTCAGCTCCCTGCAGACGCCGTGGAGCAGAGAGTTTGGGACAGGCCGGCTGAAGCACAGGTGAAGAGGAAAGGAGCAGTGAGGGATGCAGCTGCCTTGGTCCTCATGGAGCGAGTCAGGCGCGGCCCTGCAGGCTGGGAAGGGGGTGGGCTGGAGTCCAGCCCAGGCAGCAAGGGTCTGCCTCCCTGGAGCCCTGCATCACCTCCGACTCCTTTATTTCCAACACTTGGAGAAGGAGGTCCCAGAGGCATAGAGAACTGAGAGACCTCGCAGTGGAGACCCCAGGACTGTCACCTCCCAGATGCGAGATGGGGGGGGATTAACACTGTGGGGACCGGCGTGGCCTCCCCTCTAAGGGACTCACCAGCACTTCTTGGGTGTCTAAGGGAGCCCACCCAGTAATTCTAAGGAGACATGTCTGAATTCCCCGAAAGTGGCTGTGGCACCTACCTCAACAAAGAAGAAACAAATGAATGCATGTATTTCATCTCAATGGCGGACCCTGTTGAAAAGCTTTTAGGACTGTCATGGTCCAGGAAACTAGTTTTATGAGACTGTACTACTTAAGGACCTGCACTTTTAGCCCTGGTGGAGTGACAGGGTTTATTCTCCCGCCTGATGTGTCTGGGACACAAACTGAATATAGGAGCCCAGATTTCTCTCACTTGTTAACGTAACCAAGGCAGCATGGAACGGCCATCCCTTAGAGAAGGGAAACAAACAAATGTGGTCAGTGGTTGCCCCAGATCACTGTTCAGAAAGAGTTTCCTGGCATCAGCGCAGGGAGCAGGGCCCAGCCTGGGGCCTGGCAGTCTCCCGAAGCAGCTGGGATTCACAGGTAGAGCACTGAGAGAAGAAAGCTGCACGCGGCCCCCCCAAGGCGTCTTCCCCCGACACCGACCGCCTGAGCATGTATGTGCCTGGCACACCCGAAGCCCTGGCAAGGCCTCCAGCTTGGATCAGTTCCCTGAGGCAAAGCAGGATAATGATTTTACATGCCTACAAGGCCCGGCGCCAAAGGTCGTCTGTGACCTCAACCCTACGGCTGCCTCGAGACCTGTCACCAAGGGCTTAGCTGCCCTTAAACAGCAGCTGGTCACGTGGAGGCCATAGGGACCTGCAGATCAATCTTCTTTACCCTGAAACACGGGCCAGAGAAGACCTCACACAAGGGCTGAAGTCAGAGAGGCCGCTGCAGGAGGCCGTGTTGAAGGGCGCATGGGGGCAGGACCAGGGGCTCAAGGGCACCTGTGTCCCTTAGATGCCTTTTCAACTCCAGTGACCCTGGAGCTGGTGCTCAGGGTGGAGGACGGGGAAGCAGAGCCAGTGACACAGGGTCTCAGGCAGCAGGACCGGTCAGGAGAGGCAGCAACGGGAGGCCCGGCTCCGGCCAAAGGGTAGGGATGGGTGTGGCTATCAGAGGGTGCTGGGGTCAGCCCGTCACCGCCAAGGCATTGGGAGGGAGCACAGCCAGTCTTGTCCCTGGCCTGTCCTCCAGGCAAGGCTGTCTGGGTATAAATGGGCCCGCTCTTCTGCTATCCTGGGGAACAGGACACAAGCAGAGCAGCCTCTAGTCTCTGATAAGGAGTCTCAGAGACAGGTATTCAGCCCTTCGGGGGGTGTCGGGCAGCTGCTGCCACAGCAGCCGAGTTGAGAGGAGGCTGTCCTCAGCCCCCAAAGGGAATACGTCCAGAAAGCCCTAAGATTCTGCGAGTAAACAAGCTTCTCTGTTGAATAAGGCAGGTGTATTCGTTTCCTGTTGCTGCGGTAACAGATGAACACATGCCTGGTGACTTAAAACATTACACATTTATCATGGAGTTCAGGAGGTCAGAAGTCCAAAATGAGTCTCACTGGGCTAAAGCCCAGGTGTCCGCAGGGCTGGTTCCTTCTGGAGGCCCAGGGGATGCATCCTTTTCCGTGTCCTTTCCAGCTTCCTCAGGACACCTGCATACCTGGCTTCTGGTCCTTCCTCGATCCGCTCTGAGCCTCAGACCCTGGCCTCGTTGGCACATTACCTTCTCTAACCCTGATCCTCCCGCCTCCCTCTTACAAGGCCTCTGTGATTACACTGCACACCACAAACAATTGGGATGAGCTCTCCATCTCAAGTTCTTTAATTTAGTCACACCAGCAGAGTCCTTTTTGTCACTAAGGTAACCTGTTTACGAGGTCTGGGGATTAGGACATGGAAATGTTTGGGGACTGGCTGGTGGCATTGCACAGCCGGCCGTGATTGGCTCTTTGTGGTGGAACAGAACAATGCGGACCAAATGCCCCCCTGATTCTGAAGCACACGTCCTCCTGGAAGGACGATGATAAAAGCAGAAGGGTCGGGGCAGAGGCCACTACGTTAGTTTCAAGTAAAGGAGCTTCTAAATCCCTTCCTGGAGAGATGTTTTCTCTTCAGGGATGATGGGACCCTGGAGAGGGAATGAGAACCATGGAAGCACCAGGGAGAGGGAAGGGCCATGGCGGCCTGGACCAGGCACAAGTGTCCAGTGTATACTCAGGGCGGAGTTGGGAGAGCCCTGATTTGTTGTTTGTTTATTGTGATGATGTTTACTAGGGAACCCCTAAAGCCTGAGTATGGGGCGAGAGGCTCTCTCTGCTCTGTGGTAGACAGTGATGCTGGCGTAAAACCCAGAACCATGAATAAAGAGAACTGGGGCTCAAGAGCCGGCCTGGAAATGATGCTCACCCAGCCGGCCCTAAACATTTCCACGCTCACTCTCTTTGATGCAAAGAGAGCTGCCAGCCAAGAGGGCTTGGGAGGAGCTTCTCTGGGGTGGGACTCGTGGGCAGAGACTGTGGCATCCATGCCAGAAATCCAGCGCCAGACTGGTGGGGCCCGGCCTGGGTGGCTGGCTTTAGAAGTCCAAAACTCTGCTAGAGCCTGGAAGAATGCTCAGTGGTTCTGGGAGTGGTGGGCAAGGAGAAGCATCACCCAAAGCCCCTTCACAACAAGACCGGCTGCCCAGTGGGCAGTGCGGGCAGCAGACAGCCCAGAGCTCCCGCAGGCTCCACCTCCAGGGCTCAGAGCCACCTGCTGCAGGCCGCGCCTCACCAGGAACAGCCCACATGTGGCAACAGTGAAGCAGGATGGAAGCGGAGCCCTCTGAGGGCAGTACTCTCTCTAGAGCCCCGACCAGGCTTTCTGCGGCCTGAATCCTGCTTGTGGATACCGACCAAGGTTCCTGGCCTTCCCCCAGTGAATGGAAATTGACTAGAGGCCAGACAAGAAATTCAGGCAAGGCTTTACTGGGGCCCCTGCTGCACAGCAGCGTGGCGGGAGAACAGACAACAGGTTCCCACGCTTGCTTGCTCCCTGGGTGGGGGAGGGGAGCTGGTTCCTTACACGGGGTGAGGGTAGGGGCGTGTCCAGGGGTCTGGCCGGAGGGGTGGCTTGGGTGTTTCACCCACCCCTCTGGTGGTGCTGAGTGCAGGCGGCATGCACAGTGCCCCACTTTTGCTCCCCGCTCTTCAGAATTGGCAGTTGGGTTTTTTTTTTTTTTAGTTGTTTTGTATCTTGTATCCAGAATTTGCCTCAGCTGTGCATGCATGCAGTTATTTTTAGTCCCTTACAGTTTCTGTGTATTTTGTTGCTGAAGGAGAGGTGTGTCTAGTTGCAAGCGCTGCAGCAGAGGGTCCCAGGTCTCAGACTGTCTCATTGGGACCTCTCCCCATGCGCCATTCCTCTCCCTTCCCGTAACAAGCATCGATCCCTAGTACCCAGTTTGGTCTTTGAGTAGAAGTCACCTTGCATCAGAGAAGCACGAGCAGCTCTGTCACACAGGAGGTTGGGAGCACAGGTGGGCCTGGCCAGGACTTGGTGGCCAGGACGGGCAATGTCCTGAGAGGAGAGAAATCTGGACAGGGGATGCTTGCTCAGAACCAAGCGTCCTGGGAGGAGCTGGCAGTGGCAGCGCTCTGCAGGAAAGCACCTGAGTGGGTGCCTGGGACCAAGGAAGCAGTAGCTTCAGAGGCCATGCGTGCGGCCCCACTGCAGGGCAGGCAGGTGTTGTGCCTGGTGAAGCCTTGTGGATCTTAGCAGTGAGGCCAGGCCGAGGAGGTGGCGGTCCGGCAGGAGATTCGTGGCCTTTCCTGGCACGGCACTGAGAGAAGAGTTTCCTCCCCTCACTTTCTATTGGGCTGAGTAGGTGCCTGGGATCTTGGATAATTCAGGGTGGGATGCTCTTTTGAGAGGGAGGCACTACCTCCCATTAATGTGGGCCTGAGGGTCACTAGCTGCAAATAGAAAAGAGATATGGATGTATTTGCAACCAAAACTGGTAGAGCAGGTCATAAGGACATCATTTAGATGTTCAGATTGGCTCCATCACTACTGCGTGACACCAAATCAGTGCTGACGCTGGGACTTCCATTTCCCACATGTGGAAGAAAAGTAGTTATTTAAAAGTAGTTATTTCTCTCAGTATTAGAGAGGTTCAAAGATAGAGGATGTAAGTATGCAGAGTGGGGCAGGGAACAGAATGGACTTGAATGTCTTCTCCAGAAAAGAGCATGGAACACTGAGGGAAGACAGACCTTGGGCTTCGGATGAAGGACTCTGGAGGCCCCTCTTCCCTCCTCCCGTTTGTCCCAGAAGCAGGTTGATTACACAAGACCATGGAATAACTATGGGAGCTCAGAGACTCTGTGCTGTCCACTACTCTCCCTCACAAGTTTTTGTTAATTAATCTTCTGAGGAAGATTATGTGTCATGAGCCTGCATCACTGGGCACCTAACACAATATGAAAGTTATGGTGATTACTTTTAATATTATCCCTCTAAGATGGGGCCTTAAGAAGTGTGTTTCTCCATGAAGTTGGTGTTTGGGGATGTTTCCATGGAAGCTGTGGCTGTGAGATGGACTTAGGATTTAGGATACTGCAGGATCAAAACTGCAATGAGGTATCACCTCACTCTGGTCAGAATAGCTATTATCAAAAGTCTGCGAATAACAAATGCTGGAGACCGTGTGGAGAAAAGGGAACCCTCCAACACTGTTGATGGGAATGTAAGTTGGTGCAGCCACTATGGAGAACAGTATGGAGGTTCCTTAAAAAGCTAAAAACAGAGTTACCATATGATCCAGCCATCCCAGTCCTGGGCATATATCCAGAGAAAACTATAATTCGAAAAGATACATGCACCCATATTCATAACAGCACTATTTACAATAGCCAAGAGATGGAAACAACCTAAATGTCCATCAACAGATGAATGGATAAAAAAGATGTGGTACATATATACAGTGGAATATTACTCGGCCATAAAAAAGAATGGAATGATGCCATTTGCAGCAACATGGATGCAACTAGAGATTATCATACCAAGTGAAGTAAGTCAGAAAGAAAAAGACAAATACCGCATGATATCACTTATATGTGGAATCTAAAATATGGTACAAATGAACCTATCTACAAAACAGAAACAGACTCACAGACATAGAGAACGGACTTCTGGTAACCAAGGGGGAGGGGATGGAGGGAGGGATGGATTGGGAGTTTGGGATTAGTACATGCAAACTATTATATAGAGAATGGATAAACAGCAAAGTTCTACTGTATAGCACAGGGAACTATATTCAATATCCTGTGATAAACCATAATGGAAAAGCATATAAAAAAGAATGTGTATATATATATATTTTATATATATATATATATATATATATGTATATGTATAATTGAACCACTTTACTGTACAGTAGAAATTAACACAACATTGTATTAAATCAATCAGCTAGACTTCAACTGGAAAAAAGAGTCTCCGCAGGAGAGTGCAGGTCAAGGCACCTCACCAGGAAGTGATTCAGACACAGTGAGAAACCAAATTCATCGCATCCAGGTGGGCACCAATCACACAAGCCCCACACTAACGTGGCACAGACCACAGGAAGGCTGCTCTTTCTCCCGGGAGCCCTGTGTTCCCTGGAGGAGACGGTGAGAAAATGGCATGGGCTCTCAGCTCTGGGGACATGGCTGGAGTCCCCTCTTGTGTGTTTGCCGGCAAGTGGTTTCCAACAGTCTGTACTAATTAGCCCTGTCACAGTTGGTTTTGAGGCATGTCACAAGTAATTTGTGGGTAATAATAAAGGAGCAAATTTTGCCAATGATTCCTTTCTCTGTAAATTAGATTAATGTGTTAAGACTCCTTTGGTTGTAATGGAGAGATAGGCATATTGAATTACTTTGGACAAGAAGAGGAACTTACTGCAAGCTCTATGTCACTCCAAGAGCAGGGCTACAGCTGGCTGTCGGCCTGGGACCGGGAATCCAGCGTCCCCAGGGCAGGCTTCTCTCACCTTTCAAACCTACTTTTCTTTGCACGTTGGATTTATTTTCCCGGCAGGACAGTCTCCGCGACACGGCAGGAGGCGCAGCAGCAAACAGTTCACAAGCCTCACGTCACACATGTTGCCAGCCCAGCATCCTGAATCTCTGCTCCAGGTTTCAATTTGAACATCTCAAGGGGATGAAGGATTCCCATGGGTGTGTCTTGCAGCCACTGCCCAAACAAGGTGTGTCACATTCCTGATCACCTGACTCCAACCCAGGTCCCCACCTCCCAGATAAACCTCTGTCACCCAGACCCAATCTCCAAATCCCTTTAATAGCTGTTACTCTGGTCCAATCTTCCATCTCTCTCCAACACCCTTTATGTTCTTGTCTAGAACTTAGAGTCTGTCAGTAGAAATCCCCCTGCAGCCTGAGTTCCTTCTCTAAAAGTGACATTCATGTGCTTTTCTGGAAGATATTACCTCTTGAGTTCTTCTCTCAAGTGGAGGCTGGACCTTCTCTTTCCCCGCCCCCCCAAACCCCCCGCTTTATGCACCCTGCTCTCTGTTGCTTC
>NW_006776528.1:2278250-2291196 GCF_000442215.2 Lipotes vexillifer | reverse complement strand
TGGAGGCTGGCCCTTCTCTTTCCCTGCCCCCCCAAACCTCCAGCTCTATACTCCTTGCTCTCTGTTGCTTCCACAAAATCACTTTTTATTCCTCAAAATCGCCAAGCCTTAGGAACCAGGTGGTTAAACTGTATCTACCCCCGTCCTCTCTGTTCACCTCATCGTTGACCTCCTGATCATTTCCCCTTGCTCATTCAAGTTTGAGAACTTGCCTTATTACCATCATCCTCTCTACCCCATCTTCCATTTCTGTGAAGACAATTCATCCAAAATCCTGCTGTTATATTTGCGTTATATTTGGGCCAGTGGGGACCCAAGGGGCTGCAGAGAGCAACAGACAAGGAAAATGTAATTAAAAAAAAAAAAGTGGGGCCTCAGCTCTGCCTTGAGTTACACGTGATCGCTCTAGATGGGGTGCAGGGAAGGGTGTGTCAGGGGAAGAGCAGTGTGGGCAGCCTCACGGGGATGAGAAACAGCCCCATTCATGTCGGAGTCTGGACGTGATTTCTCCTGGGCAGGACACAGTGGAGGGGAAAGTGCAGAGGCTGAGGGAGCAGACGAAAAGGAACATTTGGAGGGCTGCCTCTGCCATCTTTAAGGAGGCCCACCTTTCTCCTGTTTTTACAGTAAAGAGCAGTTGAGTAGTTTAGCACCTGTGCACGTCTTGGTCACAGTATTTTGCACATGATTTGCGATAATTTGCTTCTTAGGCTCCTCTCCTTCAACTGAGGACTTCCGAGGATGGAGACCTCCCCATCTTTCTATCTCCTTTATTGAACAGAGTAGGGGCTCTGTGTTCACTGAATGAAACAGTAACCTTTGTGAGATGCCTCAGCACTGCCTGTTCATAGAATTATTTACAAAGAAACATATAATGAAAAGTGTATTCCAAGTTATGAATGGCAGCCTTAGAGACAAACTTTAGAAACCCAGCCAATCCACAGCGTACACTCCACTGGGATAACATTTTTGTGACTTTGACATTTTTTCAAACCTACTCTAGAGAACTGGGATCAAGCAACTTTGTGTCGAGGAGTTTGTGAACGCAGCTAATACTTTACATAGCTTTATCGGTCTACAGTCTGCAAAGTGCTTTTCAGGAACATTATTTTATTAAATCCTCTCCATCCAGAGTAAGAGAGTAGAAGGCAGGTCTTATCCTTGCGAGAAAGTAAGGCAGATATTTTAAGCCACTTGTCCAAGGTCATACAACCAATAAGTGATAGAGTCTGAACTTAAACTGGGATATTTGGTTCCAAGTACATGATCCCTCCATTGCTTTGCACTGCCCCTGGATTACAGTGAGGATGCCTGACATTGGAGAGAGTGTGGGTTACCAGTGAGGTTGTCCTCTGGAACTGCTGTAAAAAAATGAAAACAAAAAAGCAGGTAAAAGCCATCTGTGCTAATAAGTGTGTGAATTGCCTACAAAAACTGGCAATACTTTCATCCTTTCACTGCTTATGCTATTGGTCAGACCCTTGTATTATGTCTGGCCTGAATCTCAGTCTTTCAAGAGAGATGTGCAGAAATGTAAAAGGGATTCAGTCTGTTCTGTCTGATCCATGAAAGAATATTATAGGGAGGATTATGGTCACCATCTCCACAGAGGGCACAGCCTCACAGGAAATTAGCAAGTTGCAGCAATACAAATATAGGTTAGACCCAAGAAAAAAATTACTGATTGTGAGGGCTGTGAGGTGCAGAGAGTGTTCTCAAAGCAGGATATGAAATCTCTTATCACTGCAGATTTTAAGAATAGGAGAGATTCTGTACAGAGTATGTTGAAAAGCCTGGAAGCTGAAAGATATATATAACTAGCTCTGCTTCACATCCAGGGGGAGATGTGGCAAAGGTACCCTCGGGGCTTTGCCCTGAATGTTTGGTTTTCATTCAGCTCCCCTCCCATGTTATGTTACTGTGTAGTTTGCTTACAACAAGTAAATGTGTTTTCCTCTCTTTGTTTTTTATTAAACATGTGAAGTATGATCTAGGTGTCCATTCCCAAGAAAAATCTGCTCTCTGAAAAGTCCAGCCCTCTGATGATAGCAGAGGTGAAAACAGAAAATAGAAAGAAATCAAACCATCTGTCTTTCTCTTACCTTGTCCTCACCAAACCCGTAACCGTGTTAGAAGCAACACAACATGTCTAGAAAGGGTATTAGTGATTCTTTTCATTCGTTACCCATTGCCTTATTCTGCACTCTTCCCCAGACCCAAAATCATTATATCTGTCTGTCTTTTTGTTTAAAATATATACTGATATGTTTGGAGGAATGTATATTCATAGTTCTTTAATGATTTTCTTCTTACATCATTACACACTATTGTTAGGCAGACGTTTCAAAAATAACAGGATTCTGCCCCTCCCTGCAGCCACATCCCCTTGAGATGCATGACTCTGAGACATCCCTCCACGTTGATTAGGGGCTTGGCCTCGGGACTCCTTTGCCTTTGCTATGTCAGCAGTCCACCCTGTATCACCCAGCCCCTAGCCAGCTCGCCTCAGTCTCATCAGAGTCCAACAGAGATTAACCAAGACTAAGCCTACAGCCGAAGAACCACCGGCTGATCGTTACCTAAATAAGTGGTTGGTTGAAACTACTCAGCTTTTATATGGTGTGTTACCCAGTTCTAGATAACTACAGAGTCTGTAAACTTAGAAATGGCAGAAGTTGTTTCTAATCTCTTCCATTTTAGGTTTTCTTTATTTCAGAAAAAACAAAAAAACTAAATATACTGACAGACACTAACCCATCAAATACCCATGGACACAACACCAAGACTTTAATGTTGTTTTTGTTTCTGATCATTTAATAATACAGAGAGAATTACAAATGAGGTCAACCTCTCTACAAACCTATTCTCCTTTTTACTTCCTTTTAGCAATTATTTTCATGAATTTGGTATGTATTTCCCCTGTCCAAGCTTTTCCACTTGTACTATACATATGTGAGTCCATATTTTCTTCAGATAGGAAAGTTTTCTTTATTCAGTGAGACTAACATATATTAAATTATATATAAAATTCCTTCATGTATGTAAACCTGAATTTATTTTTCCATTCCCCGCTAACAGACATTTGGGGTGGCTTCCCACATTAGAAAACATGTGTCTATAAAGATTCCTGTGCTTATGTCCTTGTGCACATATGAGGGCATTAGCTAGAATCAGTTATTATTTAATAATCACTTAGTGTGCACTCTCTCAATTTTACAAGAAATTGCCAACTCTCCAAAATAGCAATGATAATTTAAATTTTTATTAGCGATGCATGAGTTTCAATTTCCTCACCTGAAACAAATACTTGATATTTTTTTCAGCCAAGGGTAGGGTTAAGGAGTAAAGCAAACATTTTAAAAAGTCAGAAAATTACATAAAGAGAACTGTGCACAAAAGACTTAATTATAATACATGTTAATATATTTTAATAAGATAGGTGAAAATAGTGTCTCGTTTTATTTGCATTTTACTGATTACTGATAAGATATAGCATTTCTTTATATGTTTATTAGTCATGCAGACTTTCTTTTCCGTGAATTTCCTGCATGAATCGTTTGCACATTTTTTTATTGTGCTTGTCATTTTGTTATTGTTTTTTTTTAAAGTTCTTTCTATGGATATTTACCTCTTCTCCTTTATAAATATTTCCTCCAGCTGGTTTTTGCATTTTACTTTGTCCTAGTATCTTAGCCATACAGAAAATTTCATTGTGATATAAATTAATGTAATCCATCTTTTAATTTATCATGTGGACTTCTTTTTTGTTTCACTTTTTGTTTAAAAAAATTATTTCCTCTTTCAAGTTCATAAGATATTTACATATATGTTCTTTAAATAATTTTATGGTTTTGCATTAAATCCATGTGGAATTGAGTTTGGGGTAGATGAAGAAGAGACCATACATTAGTCCACAGGAAAAGGAAATGATTCTTTCAATTTCTTTTAAGGAATTTCCTTTCAGGAATTTAGCATTTAAAGAATTATGCATTTTTAACCCTTTCACTCTCCATATTGATTTTAAAAACATCTTTATTAAATTATCAGACTTTTTAAATGCTTGGCTCTGGTGCTGGGTCTCTATTCTGCTCTGATTTTTTTTTTTTTTTTTTTTTTTTGGTCTATTCTTACACCTATACCACATTACTTTAATTATTGTAACTTTAAAGTGAATGTTGACAAATGGTAATGACTCTCCTCTTTGTTCTTATTTTATAGAACTGTCTTGGCTATTCTTATTCATTTACTATTTTATTTTAGACATGATGTTTTAAGTTTCACAAAAAGTCGTTTGAGATTATGATTAGAATTTCATTGCATTTAAAGATCAAACTGGAAGAATTATATATTTTATTATATATTATAATATAAATATATTATATTATAATATTGAATTTTCCTATCAGAACAATGGCTATCTCTCTGTTTATTGAGGTCTTCTTTGATGCTCTTCGTGAGTTTTGTATTTCTTCCCGTAAGAGCTCGACACATCTTTGGCTAGAGTGTTCCAAAGTGCCTTTTATAATTTGTTGTTGCTATTGCAAATAAGTATTTTCTTTCCTGATATACTTTCTCACCTATTATTCCTGGCAAAGAGGAATATTCTTTAAAATACTCAGATTATATCCTGCAACTCTACTGTACTTTTTATGTCTATAAGTTATGAGTTATTTTGAATTTCTATTTATGCAATTACATCTTAAATAAATCAAAAAGTATAGCCACTCTTCCTTTCCAACTCTAAAACATCTTTTCTTTCTCTTGCTTTTGTTTGGTACCTCCAGTAAAATGCTTAACAGTCATTCACATCCCAAATATTTCTTGAGAACCTACTATATGGCTGAGCCTGTTTAGACGCTTGCAATACTCAGTATACAAAACAGAAAAACATTGTTTGCCTCATGTAGGTCCCATTCTAACAAGAGACAAAAGTATTCGTATATATTACATATACAGTGTTAAACAATTATAAACTCTATAAGCAAAATATAGGGCTTCCCTAGTGGCGCAGTGGTTGAGAGTCCGCCTGCCGATGCAGGGGACACGGGTTCGTGCCCCGGTCCGCGAAGGTCCCACATGTCGCGGAGCTGCTGGGCCCGTGAGCCATGGCCGCTGGGCCTGCGCGTCCGGAGCCTGTGCTCCACAGCGGGGGAGGCCAAACAGTGAGAGGCCCGCGTACCGCAAAAAAAAGAAAAATATAAAGTAGGATTAGAGAGTTTAGGCTTAGAGGGTACTGGCTGTAATTTTAAGTAGGGTTATCGCAATAAGCCTTAGTGAAGTGATATTTGAGGAAAGATGTGAAGGAGGTGAAATGGTTCACCTTGCAGATATCTGGGTGTATAGTGAGGCCACCCAAGTTGACTGTTTGCTTGCTGTCTGTCCGTCCCCTTGCTGGACCAGTTCTGCCTCACCTACACCCCACTCACAGGACTGACCTTCCCCCTTAGTAGTAGAGCCTAATCAGTAAATACCTACATACCTCCCCCACCTCCCAGCTGGTGGTTGTTATCTTTAGATCAGGATGGCTCCCCTTTGATAGTTTAACAAAGGGAAGACCTCCGCCCCAGGAAGCTACTTAGCCCAAGATGGTAAGAGGGCTGTGCCTCTCCCCTGGTTTCCCTGGTAACCGATGGCCAATCTGATGTCAATTATTCTCCTATGACTTGTAGTCCTCCTGTTTACCCAGGAGCAAAGACTGCTGCTGCCCTGTCCTGCCCACCGTCTGCCTGCCGTCCACGGTGGGATGTCGCTCCAGGACCCCTTTGCTCCAGATGTGTAAGATCACCCATCTATTAAACCATTGCTGTTGCTGACTCCAGGCTCTTTCTTCGGTCTTGAGGCTGAGCTAGTACAGGGCTTGCAGGCCTGTGGGGTGCAGCCCAACACTGGGGAGAGAACGCCCCCGGTAGAGGGAAATTCTCAGACAAGGTTCAAAGCAGTGGAGAAGGTGAGAAATAAGAACTGAATTCTGGGTTTTCTGTTGAATTGGATGTGATGTTTGAGGGAAAGTGAGCTCTCAAGAAAGACTCATGTTTGTGGCTTAAACAGCCAGAAAGATACATGTTGTCTAAATGGGGAAGGAGAGACTGGGGTTAAACAGATTAAGGGTGAGAAGAGCAGAAGTCTTACTTCAGACGTGATGTTGGGCTGCACCCTCACAGGCAGCCCAGCTTCAAGGCGGAAGAAAGAGCCCGGAGTCAGCAACAGAGACATCAGTGGTTTAATGGATGTGGGCTCTTACACACTGGAAACCAGGTCCTGGAGAGACCCCCCACTGTGCGTAGCACAAGGTGGGCAGAACATGGCAGCAGTCTTCACTCCCGGGGGAAGGGGAGATGACCAGGTATAGGGGAATTGACGTCAGGTTGGCTCGTGGGTTACCAGGGAAACCAGCAGAGGGGCACAGCCCCTCACTGTCCCTTTGATAAGAACAATCACCAGCTGGGGTCTGGGGCAAGTATGTAGGAAGGTCAGCCAGGTGAGTAGGTGTAGGTGAAGGAGGTGTAGGTGAAGCAGGGGTAGGTGAAGCAGGCACTGGACAATCAGGGGATGTACAGATTGAGTGGCCTGATCACACACCTGGAAAGCTTGAGCTGTAGATTAGACATCCCAGGAGCAATGTTGAGGTGGCAGTTTGACAAAGTTTATAAGAGAGGTCTGGCTGGAGATAAAAGTTTGAGAGACACTGGCAAATAGAAAGTATTTAAAGTCATGAGACTAGATGAAACCATAAAAACTGAGGACTGAGCCCTGGGGCACTCTAAAATAAGAGATTGTAGAGATGAGGAACCAGGAAAGGGGAGGGAGAAAGAACAGCCAGTCAGGAGGAAAACCAAGACTCTGGCAACCTAGGAACTGAATGCAGGATGTGTAGCTGGAGGAGACTGAACAGTGGCATCAAAAGCTGTAGACAGGCCAGGTGAGATAGAGGTCAGAGGAGACCATCGAACGTAAACCTGGGCGAGTTCATGTTCAGTAGAATGATGGGGACAAAACCCTCTTTGGGGGATTTGAAGACAGGATGGAGAGAGACATCTGACACAGTGAAAGTAGCTAACTCTTCTGAGTTTTGTTAAAAAGGAAAGCAGAAAACTGAGGCTGTGGCCACAAGAGAAACAAAGAAGGACACAGAGAATGGAGAAATAGCATGTTTATATGCTGATAAAAAATATCCAATAGCAAGAGAAAAAATGATGGAGAAGACAAAGACAAGGATTTTAGAAGTTATGTCCTTGAGTGAGTGAAAGTGAACGTGAGCTCGAGTCTAAAGCAGGAGAGACGGGTTCAGATAGAGCTAATAAGGCATTTCTAATCAAGTCAGGGACATGCCCTTCTATGCCGCTCTGCTAAGAGCTTGTCTGAATCACAACTGAACATTAAATTGCATCACATTATTCTCTAGGACCTATTTCACTGATCATAGCACATTCCTTCTTTTATTAACATGGTATGTGAGTAGTTTATCTCATGTTGAATGTCTTTGTATACATGGGATAAATGCTACTTATTCGTGATGTATTTTTACACAATATTATTTTCAATATTTTAAGAATAATGCTTCTGTGTTTATAAATTATACATGCTTATAATTTTTTTGTATCATCAATGTTCAGTTTGTGTCAGTATTACACTAATGCTTGAAATGAATTGAGTAGTTTTCCCTTAAAAAATTAATCCTCTAAAACAGTTTTTTTCTTCCATCTTTATTGGAGTATAATTGCTTTACCATGGTGTGTTAGTTTCTGCTTTATAACAAAGTGGTATAATTGCTTTACAATGGTGTGTTAGTTTCTGCTTTATAACAAAGTGAATCAGTTATACATATACATATGTTCCCATATCTCTTCCCTCTTGCGTCTCCCTCCCCCCCACCCTCCGTATCCCACCCCTCTAGGTGGTCACAAAGCACCAACCTCATCTCCCTGCGGTATACGGCTGCTTCCCACTAGCTATCTATTATATGTTTGGTAGTGTATATATGTCCATGCCACTCTCTCAGTTTGTCACAGAGACTCTAGATCTATCCACCTCATTACAAATAGCTCAATTTCGTTTCTTTTTATGGCTGAGTAATATTCCATTGTATATATGTGCCACATCTTCTTTATCCATTCATCCGACGACGGGCACTTAGGTTGTTTCCATCTCCGGGCTATTGTAAATAGAGCTGCAATGAACATTTTGGTACATGACTCTTTCTGAATTCTGGTTTCCTCAGGGTATATACCTAGTAGTGGGATTGCTGGGTCATATGGTAGTTCTATTTGTAGTTTTTTAAGGAACCTCCATACTGTTCTCCATAGTGGCTGAACCAATTCACATTCCCACCAGCAGTGCAAGAGTGTTCCCTTTTCTCCAC
Source organism: Lipotes vexillifer (assembly GCF_000442215.2). NCBI lineage: Eukaryota > Metazoa > Chordata > Mammalia > Artiodactyla > Lipotidae > Lipotes > Lipotes vexillifer. The sequence goes on along the minus strand of NW_006776528.1, from coordinate 2,282,837 downwards.
ACCCTCTCCAGCATTTATTGTTTCTAGATTTTTTGATGATGGCCATTCTGACTGGTGTGAGATGATATCTCATTGTAGTTTTGATTTGCATTTCTCTAATGATTAATGATGTTGAGCATTCTTTCATGTGTTTGTTGGCAGTCTGTATATCTTCTTTGGAGAAATGTCTATTTAGGTCTTCTGCCCATTTTTGGATTGGGTTGTTTATTTTTTTGTTATTGAGCTGCATGAGCTGCCTGTAAATTTTAGAGATTAATCCTTTGTCAGTTGATTCATTTGCAAATATTTTCTCCCATTCTGAGGGCTGTCTTTTGGTCTTGTTTATGGTTTCCTTTGCTGTGCAAAAGCTTTGAAGTTTCATTAGGTCCCATTTGTTTATTTTTGTTTTTATCTCCATTACTCTAGGAGATGGGTCAAGAAGGATCTTGCTGTGATTTATGTCATAGAGTGTTCTGCCTATGTTTTCCTCTAAGAGTTTGATAGTTTCTGGCCTTACATTTAGGTCTTTAATCCATTTTGAGCTTATTTTTGTGTATGGTGTTAGGGAGTGATCTAATCTCATACTTTTACATGTACCTGTCCAGTTTTTCCAGCACCACTTATTGAAGAGGCTCTCCTTTCTCCACTGTACGTTCCTGCCTCCTTTATCAAAGATAAGGTGACCACATGTGCGTGGGTTTATCTCTGGGCTTTCTATCCTGTTCCATTGATCTATCTTTCTGTTTTTGTGCCAGTACCATACTGTCTTGATTACTGTAGCCTTGTAGTATAGTCTGAAGTCTGGGAGCCTGATTCCTGCAGCTCCATTTTTCTTTCTCAATATTGCTTTGGCCATTCGGGGTCTTTTGTGGTTCCATACAAATTGGGAAATTTTTTGTTCTAGTTCTGTGAAAAATGCCAGTGGTAGTTTGATAGGGATTGCATTAAATCTGTAGGTTGCTTTGGGTAGTAGAGTCATTTTCACAATGTTGATTCTTCCAATCCAAGAACATGGTATATCTCTCCATCTCTTTGTATCATCTTTAATTTCTTTCATCAGTGTCATATAGTTTTCTGCATACAGGTCTTTTGTCTCCTTAGGTAGGTTTATTCCTAGATATTTTATTCTTTTTGTTGCAGTGGTAAATGGGAGTGTTTTTATTGATTTCACCTTCATATTTTTCATCATTAGTGTATAGGAATGCCAGAGATTTCTGTGCATTAATTTTGTATCTTGCTACTTTACCAAATTCATTGATTATCTCCAGTATTTTTCTGGTAGCATCTTTAGGATTCTCTATGTATAGTATCATGTCATCTGCAAACAGTGACAGCTTTACTTCTTCTTTTCCGATTTGGATTCCTTTTATTTCCTTTTCTTCTCTGATTGCTGTGGCTAAAACTGCCAAAACTATGTTGAATAAGAGAGGTGAGAGTGGGCAACCTTGTCTTGTTCCTGATCTTAGTGGAAATGGTTTCAGTTTTTCACCATTGAGGACGATGTTGGCTGTGGGTTTGTCATATATGGCCTTTATTATGTTGAGGAAAGTTCCGGCTATGCCTACTTTCTGGGGGGCTTTTATCATACATGGGTGTTGAATTTTGTCGAAAGCTTTCTCTGCATCTATTGAGATGACCATATGGTTTTTCTCCTTCAATTTGTAAACACGGGGTATCACATTGATTGATTTGCGTATATTGAAGAATCCTTGCATTCCTGGAATAAACCCCACTTGATCATGGTGTATGGTCCGTTTAATGTGCGGTTGGATTCTGTTTGCTAGTATTTTGTGGAGGATTTTTGCATGTATGTTCATCAGTGATATTGGCCTGTAGTTTTCTTTCTTTGTGACATCCTTGTCTGGTTTTGGAATCAGGGTGATGGTGGCCTCATAGAATGAGTTGGAAAGTGTTCCTCCCTCTGCTATATTTTGGAAGAATTTGAGAAGGGTAGGTGTTAGCTCTTCTCTAAATGTTTGATAGAATTCGCCTGTGAAGCCATCTGGTCCTGGGCTTTTGTTTGTTGGAAGATTTTTAATCACAGTTTCAATTTCAGTGTTTGTGATTGGTCTGTTCATATTTTCTATTTCTTCCTGATTCAGTCTTGGCAGTTTGTGCATTTCTAAGAATTTGTCCATTTCTTCCAGATTGTCCATTTTATTGGCATAGAGTTGCTTGTAGTAATCCCTCATGATTTTTTGTATTTCTGCAGTGTCAGTTGTTACTTCTCCTTTTTCATTTCTGATTCTATTGATTTGAGTCTTCTCCCTTATTTTCTTGATGAGTCTGGCTAATGGTTTATCAATTTTGTTAATCTTCTCAAAGAACCAGCTTTTAGTTTTATTGATCTTTGCTATTGTTTCCTTCATTTCTTTTTCATTTATTTCTGATCTGATTTTTATGATTTCTTTCCTTCTGCTAACTCTGGGGTTTTTTTGTTCTTCTTTCTCTAATTGCTTGAGGTGCAAGGTTAGGTTGTTTATTCGAGATGTTTCCTGCTTCTTAAGGTGGGCTTGTATTGCTATAAACTTCCCTCTTAGAACTGCTTTTGCTGCATCCCATAGGTTTTGGGTCGTTGTATCTCCATTGTCATTTGTTTCTAGGTATTTTTTAATTTCCTCTTTGATTTCTTCAGTGATCACTTCGTTACTAAGTAGTGTCTAGTCTCATGGCATTGTGGTCGGAAAAGATACTTGATACAATTTCAATTTTCTTAAATTTACCAAGGCTTGATTTGTGACCCAAGATATGATCTCTCCTGGAGAATGTTCCATGAGCACTTGAGAAAAATGTGTATTCTGTTGTTTTTGGATGGAATGTCCTATAAATATCAATTAAGTCCATGTTGTTTAATGTATCATTTAAAGCTTGTGTTTCCTTAATTATTTTCATTTTGGGTGATCTGTCTGATGGTGAAAGTGGGGTGTTAAAGTCCTGTACTATGAATGTGTTACTGTCAGTTTCCCCTTTTATGGCTGTTAGTATTTGCCTTATGTATTGAGGTGCTCCTATGTTGGGTGCATAAGTATTTACAATTGTTATATCTTCTTCCTGGATCGATCGCTTGATCATTATGCAGTGTGTTTTTGTCTCTTCTAATAGTCTTTATTTTATTTTATTTATTTATTTATTTTATTTTTTTTGCGGTACACGGGCCTCTCACTGTTGCGGCCTCTCCCGTTGGGGATCACAGGCTCCGGACACGCAGGCTCAGCGGCCATGGCTCACAGGCCTAGCCGCTCCGCGGCATGTGGGATCCTCCAGGACCGGGGCACGAACCCGTGTCCCCTGCATCGGCAGGTGGACTCCCAACCACTCCGCCTTTCATTTTGGATGATCTGTCCATTGGTGAAAGTGGGGTGTTGAAGTCCCCTACTATGAATGTGTTACTGTCGATTTCCCCTTTTATGGCTGTTAGTTTTTGCCTTATGTATTGAGGTGCTCCTATGTTGGGTGCATAAATATTTACAATTGTTATCCCGTGTCCCCTGCATCAGCAGGCGGACTCCCAACCACTGCGCCACCAGGGAAGCCCAATAGTCTTTAGTTTAAAGTTTATTTTGTCTGATATGAGAATTGCTACTCCAGCTTTCTTTTGGTTTCCATTTGCATGGAATATCGTTTTCCATCCCCTCACTTTCAGTCTATATGTGTCACTAAGTCTGAAGTGGGTCTCTTGTAGACAGCATATATATGGGTCTTGTTTTTGTATCCATTCAGCCAGTTGTGTCTTTTGGTGGGAGGATTTAATCCATTTACATTTAAGGTAATTATCGATATGTATGTTCCTATTCCCATTTTCTTAATTGTTTTGGGTTTGTTATTATAGGTTTTTTCCTTCTCTTGTGTTTCTTGCCTAGAGAAGATCCTTTAGCATTTGTTGTAAAGCTGGTTTGGTGGTGCTGAACTCTCTCAGCTTTTGCTTGTCTGTAAAGGTTTTAATTTCTCCATCAAATCTGAGTAAGATCCTTGCTTGGTAATCTTGCTTGTAGGATTTTCTCCTTTATCACTTTAAATATGTCCTGCCAGGGGCTTCCCTGGTGGCGCAGTGGTTGAGAATCTGCCTGCTAATGCAGGGGACACGGGTTTGAGCCCTGGTCTGGGAGGATCCCACATGCCGCGGAGCGACTAAGCCCGTGCGATTGTATTTAGTTTTTGACAGATCTGGAGCCTGTGCTCCACAACAAGAGAGGCCGCGATAGTGAGAGGCCCGCGCACCGCGATGAAGAGTGGCCCCCGCTTGCCACAACTAGAGAAAGCCCTCGCACAGAAATGAAGACGCAACACAGCAAAAATAAATTAATTAATTAATAAACATGTCCTGCCAGTCCCTTCTGGCTTGCAGAGTTTCTGCTGAAAGATCAGCTGTTAACCTTATGGGGATTCCCTTGTGTGTTATTTGTTGTTTTTCCCTTGCTGCTTTTAATATGTTTTCTTTGTATTTAACTTTTGACAGTTTGATTAATATGTGTATTGGAGTGTTTCTCCTTGGATTTATCCTGTATAGGACTCTCTGTGCTTCCTGGACTTGATTAACTATTTCCTTTCCCATATTAGGGAAGTTTTCAACTATAATCTCTTCAAATATTTTCTCAGTCCCTTTCTTTT
>NW_006776528.1:2271652-2278200 GCF_000442215.2 Lipotes vexillifer | reverse complement strand
GTTGGTTCAGTGGGTTGTGTAGGCTTCCTGGTGGAGGGGACTAGTGCCTGTGTTCTGGTGGATGAGGCTGAATCTTGTCTTTCTGGTGGCCAGGTCCACATCTGGTGGTGTGTTTTGGGGTGTCTGTGGACTTATTATGATTTTAGGCAGCCTCTCTGCTAATGGGTGGGGTTGTGTTCCTGTCTTGCTATTTGTTTGGTATAGGGTGTCCAGCACTGTAGCTTAATGGTCGTTGAGTGAAGCTGGGTGTTGGTGTTGAGATGGAGATCTCTGGGAGATTTTCACCGTTTAATATTACGTGGAGCTGGGAGGTCTCTTGTGGACCACTGTCCTGACATTGGCTCTCCCACCTCAGAGGTACAGTACTGACTCCTGACTGCAGCACCAAGAGCCTTTCATCCACACAGCTCAGAATAAAAGGGAGAAAAAGTAGAAAGAAAGAAAGAAAGAAAGAGGATAAAAGAAAATAAAATAAAGTAAGGTAAAATAAGATAAAGTTATTAAAATAAAAAAATAATTATTAAGAAAAATTTTTTTAAGTAAACAAAAACAAAAAACGGATGGATAGAACCCTAGGACAAATGGTGGAAGCAAAGCTATACAGAGAAAATCTCACAGAGAAGCATACACATACACACTCACAAAAAGAGGAAAAGGGGAAAAAATCATAAATCTTGCTCTCGAAATCCACCTCCTCAATTTGGGATGATTCGTTGTCGATTCAGGTATTCCACAGGTGCAGGGCACATCAAGTTGATTGTGGAGCTTTAATCCGCTGCTCCTGAGGCTGCTGGGAGAGATTTCCCTTTCTCTGTGTTCGCACAGCTCCCGGGGCTCAGCTTTGGATTTGGCCCCGCCTCTGCGTGTAGGTCACCTGAGGGTGTCTGTTTTTCGACAGGACGGGGTTAAAGGAGCCGCTGACTCGGGGGCTCTGGCGCACTCAGGCCGGGGGGGAGGGAGGGGCACGGAGTGCGGGGGGGGCCTGCGGCGTCAGAGGTCGGCGTGACGTTGCACGAGCCTGAGGCGCGGCGTGCGTTCTCCCGGGGAAGTTGTCCCTGGGTCCCGGGACCGTGGCAGTGCCAGGCTGCACAGGCTCCCCGGGAGAGGGGTGTGGATAGTGGCCTGTGCTCGCACACAGGCTTCTTGGGGGCGGCGGCAGCAGCCCTAGCGTCTCATGCCTGTCTCTGGCGTCCGCGCTGTTAGCCGCGGCTCGCGCCCGTCTCTGGAGCTCCTTTAAGCAGCGCTCTCAATCCCCTCTCCTCGCGCACCGGGAAACAAAGAGGTAAGAAAAAGTCTCTTGCCTCTTCGGCAGCTCCAGACTTTCCCCGGACTCCCTCCCGGCCAGCCGTGGCGCACTAACCCCCAGCATCTCATGCTGGTGAGCGCCGGTCGGCCCCGATGCTCTGTGCGGGAATCTCCCCGCTCTGCCCCCCGCACCCCTGTGGCTGCGCCCTCCTCCGCGGCCCCGAAGCTCCCCCTCCGCCACCCGCAGTCTCCGCCCGCGAAGGGGCTCCTAGTGTGTGGAAAGCTTTCCTCCTTCACGGCTCCCTCCCACTGGTGCGGGTCCCGTCCGTATTCTTTTGTCTCTGTTGTTTCTTTTTTCGTTTGCCCTACCCAGGTACGTGGGGGGTTTCTTGCCTTTTGGGAGGTCTGAGGTCCTCTGCCAGCGTTCAGTAGGTGTTCTGTAGTTGTTGTTCTACGTGTAGATGTATTTCTGATGTGTCTGTGGGGAGGAAGGTGATCTCCGCGTCTTACTCTTCCGCCATCTTCCCACTCTCCCTAAAACAGTTTTGTAAGACAGGAATTATGTCTTTCTCTTTCCTGAGGGTTTGGTGAAATATAAAAAACTACCTAGAGCTGATGCTTTCCTAGGGAGAAGATTGAGACTAATGATTTAATTCTTTCATAATTATTGGTATACTCAGATTTTCTACTTCTGGAGTCAGTCTTGTGATTTATATATATGTGGTTATATATATATATATTTTTTAATTGTGGGGACAAAATTGTTCATAATATTGTTTTAACTGTACCTGTATGTTCCTTTTTCAATCTTCATTGCATAGATTATTTAAAAAAATAATCGTATCATGAGGATTTATTTTTACTTACATAGATATATGCAAAAAAAATACTCAATTTTCTAATTCCAAGAGAACCTATGCACTTGAGTTTAATTCTAAAAAGATCTTTGAAGGCTTACTGAGTGACATACATTACAAGGTTTATAAGTAAATTTAACTTTCTATAACAAATACTAAATGAATAAATACAATTTCCCACAAACCACAACTTAAACATACATTGTACCAATCATAACCTTGAACTTTAGAGTTATATTTTATGAGACAAACGTAACCATCTCAGTTAGAACCTCTTAGGAGAATTTCTTTTAAATAAACTAGCTAAAAAAGCAATTTTATGGTAAAGTATGGGTGAAAAATAGATACAATTTTTAAAAAAAACTTTTCACCACCTGGCTAAAAAGCACTTGTATCCACATACAGTCTAATTGAACTTTCTTATTATTTAACATTGCAATGAGTAGACTATGATTTATTCTAATTTTAACCAAGGCTGAATCAATGTGTTAGGGACTAACAATTTTCTATTCCCACTTCTCTCTCTTTCTTGAAGTTTTGCCATATATTTTCTATTGTGTTGTTTTAATTTATAGAATTAACTTTTGGTTTTGTTAAAAATCCCTATAGACTCAGTGTATTTCTGTGTTAGTCATTTTTACTTTTTATTATTTCCTTCATTCATTATGTTGTTTATTTTTCTTAGTCTAGATTTGTGATTGAGTGTATAATTCATTACTGAATAACTCAAGTTTCAGATTTCCTTCTTTTTTATTTTGTACATTTAAAGCTGTAACATTTCCTGCAATTACTACTTTAGCTGCAAACTGCAATTTGGATATATAGAAATATATTTTTATATATATTATATATTTGTATATATAATATATATATATATATTCTTTGTCATTCCTATCTAGATATTTTATAAGCCTACTGAGATTTCTTTAATTCATGAGTTACTTAGAAATATGTTTTTGCGTTGCCACGTATATGGGTAAAGGTCATTGAAATTGTGTTTTTATTGGTAATATTGCATTGAGATCAATGAACTCAGTCTGCATGATTTCTTTTCTTCTGAATTTGTGATATAAATATTCATGACAGTAAGAGCTTGCTGTAACATGGCTTTAGCTCTAAAAAATTTACTTATTTGCTCCTGGCCTCTACCTAGATGTTTTCTTATAAGAGTTGTGGAGGGGGAATGAAAGGCAACATGAAATCCACTGGGGAATACAGGGGGAATGGTGGGTAGGCCTCAGATCTCAGAATCCTCCTTGACCAGTCTATCCCTATAAGACCAATGAAATGGGTGACAACAAACCTGGAGGACCTTGGAATTACTGTTGCTGTTCTGGACATCTCTTCTAGGCACAGAGTCTAGTGTTGTTTCCATGGAAATTTCAAGCAGAGCTGACAACTGCTATCAGGCATCTGAAAAATGAAGCTGGGACTTAGTTGGATTTGGACTGTACAGCTATGGGCCTCCTAGCAAGTCCTCTCATTTCAGTTCCCTTTCTTCTCTCCCTGGGGCTCCTCTATGTATTATTTATCCTTGTAGCCAATCCAAGAAGCCCCAAATGTTGAGCCAATTCACCTGCTAAGTGATAGGTTGTATCTTTCTCCTGCCTCTTTGCCACACGGAAGCCAGCTCAGTAAAGCATTATTTGCATTGCTTTGCATCTCTCCCTGGTTCACTTTCCTTTGTGTCGCCTTTACTGGCTTGGGTTTGCACCACTTAAATAGAAGGTCAACACTTTAATGCTTAATTCAAGTTCTGTTGCCTCGGAATCCCAGACTAAGGCAACAGATATTACAAGTGAAATCTGGAAAACATACCCTTAAAAGTGTTTTTTTGAGTTGGGTGGTCTTCCTGTCTGGAAGCAATATAGACTTTGTTGCTGGTAGTTGCGAAGGTGGTGTGGAGTATCAGTGAATTGGATCTAAGCTTTCCTTGGTGGTTAACTGAACAGCAAGTGTCAGCATCAATCAGTTTGGAAACCATGAACATTGTAAGGCTTGTGGAGTAGGTGGATGATTGTGATGCCCCTAGGCACTTTGGAAAAAAAAATAGTAAGCTGAGGACAGCTATTTCCAACTTAGTACGTCCTAAAATTAGGGGGTCTCTCTGGTAGCTTTAAAGGCAACCCTTATGTTCTGCATTCTCAGAGTAGACGAATTGGATAGTCGAGCACTCACGCAGGTGGGGCTACTCTCCCACAACGCAGGAGTCAATACTTCAGCAAGGACCTATGGAGTAAATCTTGAAATAACTAGCTTGGAGAGCTTCCTGAAACCCGGACTCAACAATGACCTACACGAAAATAAGTAGATGTGTCGGTTTTGGAAAAGGGATAAGAAGAGTTAAGGATATGGGCATGTTAGCGTGAACTGATTATGTATAACCTGGGACCCTACCATCTGATGACTCCCCAGGAGGGTGCGGGAGGCACATACATCCCTAGAGCAGTAAGAAGTGTGTTGGTCATGGGTGTATGGGCACTGCTGAGAAGCTGCATAGCTATCTTCTGAAAGCCAAGGGAGGTTGGGGTGTTGCTATGTTTGAACTGGTCTTTTTCATGTCAATATCAATAATGGGATCATGAAATGACAGAAGCCACATAGCATCACATAACCATCATAAGTGAGGTGAATGTGGTTACTGGGATAGGCAGTAAGGCTGCCTTAACCAACAAGAATATATGGTGGTAGCTAATGATCATGGTGTTTTTAAGGACAAGACAGAAGGACCGAAGACTAGGGTATTCCTCAGTTTATATAATCAGGAGAAGTAGCAGGTTGATATTAACTGGCACAGTAGTAAATCACAGCACCTCACCTGGTGATCAGATCTCAGCCAGTTCGTGGACTCAGAACCTACTGATTGAAGAGGAAGAAATGTCCCTGTCAGGAATTGCCCTGCTACTCCACTATACATATTTACAGTAAATATTTCTCCAATCCTTTCCAAAAAGAATTTAAGAAAAGTCCTCACAATGCAGTGGGTAAAGAGATAGTTCTATAATTGTTAACTGTTGAGTCTGAACTTATGGGATGGAAAACACCACCAGGTCCTCCATAATTAGGGTGAGGGCTTGTGGAAGTCAGTTGATAAATAGATTCTGGCCTGAGATTATCTCAGTTGTGGTTTCAGTGAGTCAGCAGACTCACCCTGTGGTTATTTCCCTGGATCCCAAATGTATAATTGGGATAAATATTTTTAGCATCTAGTGAAATATTGGCTTTGGTTTCCTGATCTGTGGATATTATACTAATTAGTGAAAACTTCTGAAATGCCTTCCCCATCAGCCCTTCCCTTCCCATTGCCAAGAAGAAATATTGTATTTCTTGAGAAAATGTATATATTCATATTACAACTAAAGACGTAACAAGATGAAAGGGTGTATGGTCTCTATCATATCTCTTTAATTTATCTGTCTGACCCTTACAAAAATGGACCATGGCAGATGGTTGTGGAATACAAGATAACTTAATGAGATGGTTTTCTAAATCACAGCTGCTGTTTCAAGTGTCACCTTTACTGAGAAGATTAACACAATTTCTGCCACTGGGTAAGTGGCTAATAATTTGGAAAATGCTATTGTCTGTTGTCTTAATATCGGATAATAAAAAAGGGTCAAAAATAGTTTGCCTTTGCATGGCAAGGAAAGCAGTATACTTTAATATCCTGCTTTAAGACATGTTAAATAATACGCTTTATATCATAGTGTAGTCAGTTCTCAGAGACTTTCATGGTATTGACATTCTCTGGAATATCAAGCTGGTGAGCAGAGAGTCACACGTAGAACCCCAGAGATATGCCACATGTACTATCTGTGTTGAAAGTCAGTTTAAATAGTTTTTGTTGTGTTTTTGTTTTGTTTTATTTTAATTCCCAATCATCCACAAACTAATACTGGTATAAACTACAGAGCTAAAAGCTTAGCTGCAGTGGAAATATCAAAATAGTATAGGTAAGTGTTTAATTGCTCTCACTTTCTGTACTTATTATCTCTAGGACAGGTTTATTTATCTTTTGGACTTATCTTTTGGTGATAATAAATAGTTCACAGATCAGCAGCCCTTTGAGTATCAAATTCTGAGCAGCACTGCTCTAAATGCCTTAATAAGACATGTACACATGTATGTAGGTACATACAAACATATGTGCGTGTTTTATTTATTTACATATATATGCATGTCTATGTATATGTATACACACACAAACACACATACCAACCGTAGAATAAGAAATTTAAAAGTTAAAGAAATTAGGGGCTTCCCTGGTGGCGCAGTGGTTGAGAGTCCGCCTGCCGATGCAGGGGTCACGGGTTCATGCCCCGGTCCGGGAGGATCCCACATGCCGCAGAGCGGCTGGGCCCGTGAGCCATGGCAGCTGAGCCTGCGCGTCCGGAGCCTGTGCTCCGCAATGGGAGAGGCCACAACAGTGAGAGGCCCGCGTACCAC
>NW_006776528.1:2263059-2271555 GCF_000442215.2 Lipotes vexillifer | reverse complement strand
AAAAAAAAAAAAAAAAAAAAAAAAAAAAAAAAAAGTTAAAGAAATCAAAACACATGGCACATTTATCCTGTGGTCTGAAATGTGCTGTGCCATTGTAAAGTACAACTTGCTTCATTCTGTACCTACTTCAGGTAAGCTAGCGGCATAGCACTTGGCTGTCCTCTTAGGATTTTTGAGGTAAAATACATTTCTTTTCAGAATATTGCTTCAGAGAACTTATTGAGCCATCCAGAGACTTCCATACGAGGGTTTTCTGTAGGTTCAGACTGCACTCCATGCTGGTCTGCTCCCTGGGCCGTATAATTCAGGTGATAGAAGACCCGTCGTGGATAAGGATGCCAGATGAAATTTTTGTTGAACTCTAGTAGAAGTCACAGAGAAGACATCTAAGGTTCTGGCACATAGTTTACCTATCAGAGAACTACTTTCCACTTGAAAAATAGCTTCTAGTGAGATACTGGGGTATAGTAGATACTGAGCTCCTGCCCATAGAAAACCAAATAATTGTAACCTGCGATAGCCAAGGAGTGAGAGGGCAATGCCCAAACATAGAGGCACATGGCAAGCTCTGCCTGAGTTGCCTGCACCTTCTAACATTCCATTGGCCAAAGAAAGTCACAAATGTAATGTCATGTCAAGCGTCAGGAAAGCGCGTTCTGGCCACTCTGAGGTCAAAGAAAGTCATCAGTGGAATGGGGACATATACTCCTCCTATGGAGGGAAGCAGGAGAGTGAATATATATGAACAATAACATAATCCATCGTACCTACCAGATTATAAAGTCAGGCAGGCTGATCAGAAGTCCATCTGGGAAATGGTAACTTTGGGACCAGCCTCAAACACACCCAAGAAGCACGGATGTGTTATATGAACAGATGTCATCTGCATTTGACATCCTGCCTCTATTCCCTCAGCCATTCTTCTGACCGCATTGTCACGTGAGAAGGTTCCTATGACCAGTTGACTGCAGAGGAAAGGAATTTGACCTGATGTGTCGGTACAAAATATTAGCACTATGCTGAAAGGAGCTACTGCCTCACGGTCTCGGAGGCATGATGGACAGCAGTAAAAGAAAATCCTTTAGGATAGAGCAAATCTTCCATCTTCTATACAGGGAGGCGCCAGAAGGTGAGCTACGGACAGACTTCTGACAGGATGGCTTTGCCTGGTTCATCAGAGCCCTGCAGGAATACGACCAGCAGGAAACAGAGAAGAGTGACGTGGATGGACCTCTGAGAGGAGAATGGAGTGTGGGCACCTTTTTGTCCTGTATCAGTGCCCAGTAGGAAGCACCCACTGCAGAATAGCAGCTCAGTAACCAGGTGGGAGTGTGATTTCTCCAGTGCATGTCAGGCAGCCTCTTTCCTTAGCTACCCGGATGCACGGCCCATGCGTCTGGTGGCAGAGAGGGAGGCTATGAATGGACCCAGTCATCCGAGAGTGTCTTCACGGTGGCCTGTCTAGCGAGTGCCTATGACACCAGCAGAAAGGACATGTGGCCCTGCTCCTTGGGGCACCTGCCAGCCCTCCTTGCACAGGAAAACCCATCCCCTCTTTGCCCACTTAGGTTCAAGTCCCTGTCTTCTCATTATGTCCACGGTCTCCTGCATTTGTTCCCTCTCTCCTGGATCATCCCCACCAGGTAACAAACATGTCAATATTCCCCATCTTTAAAATATCTCCTGTGCCCTCACCCCTTCCTGCAACTACTACTTAATGTCCCAGATACCCTTTCTGACAAAGTCCTTTAAGTAACTTTGTCTCCAACACCCTGATCGTCTATCATTTCTTTCTATGTGCCAGGATTTTGTCCTCATTACTTCACTCATGAAAACTGCATCTCAAAAAATATTTTTCCCCAAATATATCTGTCAAGTCTCAATCTTGACCTTGTTACACTTGTTACACTTTTTGGTGGAATTTGATCCCCTTGACACCTGCCGCTTTCAAATATATTTTTTGTTTGGTATCCAGGTGTCGCCTCTCCTTTCCCTTCCTGCCTCCGTGAAGCACTTTTTCATTCTTTCATTGATTGTGTTCTTCTCATCTTTACATATTGGATTTCAGACCTCTTCTCTTCTCCACCTATAATTTCTTCCCAGGTGATTTTTCCAGCCGCTGGCTTTAAATCCCACCTATATCCTGATGGATGCCAAATCCGTGTCTTCCATTCCAACTTCTCCCCTGAGTGATGTATTCAACTATTTGACACCTGGACAGCAGAGAGAAACCTCAAAGGTGTCATGCACACACACACACACACACACGTGGACACACACACGGACACATACACATATGGACACACACATAGACACACACATGGATACACACATGGACACACACACAAGGACACACAGATGAACACACGGACACACACATGGACACACACACATGGACACACACACGGACACACACATGGATATACATGGACACACAGAGGCGCACACACACATGGACACATCCATGGACAAACACACACAGATACACATGGACACATAGGGACACATACATGGACACACGTGAACACACACATGGATGCACACACACGGACACACACAGAGACACCCACACGCCCCTCCTGCACCTACACCCCATGCAGGGCACCCCTTTCTTCTACTTGTTCAGGAGAACATGGGAGGCTTCCTGGATGCCTTGCTTCCTCTTGCTCTGTCATACTCTCCTATTGACACAAATGCTATTAGCATTCACTTAAAAACAAATCCTAGACCCAAATGTTTCTCATGCTCTCCATGGAAAGCACCTGAGAGAAGCTACCCGAATGTCTAGCCAGCATGACGGCAGTAGTCTTCCATCAGTCCTCTCTTCTTTCCCTCTTCTAATCTCCTCTTCACACAGCAACCAGGAATATTACTTTAAAAATATATAAATCGCATCCTAGTTCACAAGCTTCCAGTGATTTTCCCAACTCAGTTAGGGGAAAAAAGAAAATCAAAAAATTTTTATCAGGCTTACGAGGTCTACATGAGCAGGCCTCTGGCTACCTCTCTGATTTCACTTGCCAGCTCCCCGTCTTCCTTATTCAGATCTAGCTTGATGGCCTTGCTACGCCTTCAACATCCAAGCACAAGCTTACCCCGGGACCTCGGGCCCTGCTGCTCCAGCTGTCTGGAGCTGCCCTTTTCTAGCACCTTTATAGCTTGTTCCTTCACAGCATTCAGGTCTCTGCTCATGTCTAAAGGTCTGTCTCCTTTATATTTAGGCTTCCTTTAGGCTACTTTATTTTTCTTCATAGCACTTATCACTAACTGACAGCTTAGTGTTAACTTTAATATTTTTGTCTTTCCCACTAGAAAATGAGGTCCACAAAGCTGAGACAGCATGTTATTTATCATTGCATCCCAGCTCTTAAGAGAGTACTTGTCTCATTGTTGGTATTTAATATATATCTGTTGAAGGAATAGGTGAGTCAGTAAAATGATTTAAGTGCTCTTTACCATAAATACTCACATATACGTTCATCTTTAGGTTTATTTATTAAGCCTCTGTTTTTCTTGTGTGCTTATAGTGTCTTCTTACTTTAGGAATTTCAGGTTTCTCCCAATTGCTGTGTTTTTTATTTTAAATATTGTGATATTGGATTTCCGTATATATTTTAGCAGTTTGGATCATGAGCTCATTTTCCCAGACATTTTCTTCTGCGGGGTTCGTGTGTTCTGTGGAACATGGAAGCATCCAGAAGAGCTGGTTTCCTAGTTGCCTCTGTCAAATTGTTATTAATTTTGCATGTTCCAAACCAATTTTATATAATGCAAAAATTTGCGTCTACATCCATCTTAAGTGCAGACTAGCATCTCTGAGTTCTGTAGTTGAATCATTTTTGCCGCGGGGGTCCAGCTGGAGGTATTGTTTCCCTGCTTGCTTTCTGTTTTTTTTTTTTTTTTTTTACTGCATTGGGTCTTCGTTGCTACGCGGGGGCTTTCTCTAGTTGCAGCGAGCGGGGGTTACTCTTTTGCGGTGTGTGGGCTTCTCATTGCTGTGGTTTCTCTTGTTGCAGAGCACAGGCTCTAGGCACGTGGGCTTCAGTAGTTGCGGCACGCGGGCTCAGTTGTTATGGCGTGCGGGCTCTAGAGCACAGGCTCGGTAGTTGTGGCACACGGGCTGAGTTGCTCTGCAGGCATGTGGGATCTTCCCGGACCAGGGCTCGAACCCGTGTCCCCTGCAATGGCAGGTGGATCTTAACCACTGCGCCACCAGCGAAGCCCCTTCCCTGTTTTCTTCAGAGATGTTTCCCAGGCTCCTGGCTCTTTCATCCATGCCCTTCTCCCACCCCAACCCCTACATGGGACTGGCAACCATCGTGCATCCCACAGAGACATTAGGCCCCTCAGGTGTACGTCCTGGGCATCTTCCTTCACACGTCCTGTGGTCTCACAACCTCCTTTCTACCACATGTTCCATCTTTCCTCTGGAAAATGGAGTTAGTCCCTTTTTGATTTCCAAGCTTCGCTACATATTTGATTTCTTTAAAAAAATATATTTTATGTAGTGTTTTCTGTGTTTGAAGTGGAAGATGGCTTCCCATCATAGTTCAGTACAGCCTGGACTAGAAATCTCTGAGGTTATTTACACACACCTAGGGTAACATCGCAGGCTCAGAGGTTCACAGTGATGGGTGTGGTGGTGATGACCCTGTGATGGATCCTGTGGGGTTGCAGTGAGACTCAAAAGAGGCCGTTAGTCCGTATTCATTATCCTATAATAAACCATCATGGAAAAGAAAAATAAATGAATAAATACAGAGGCAGTTAGAATTGGGGAGCACATCCAGTTGTCTGAAAAGAAGTCATAGATGCTGGATTGATTTCCTGTGTTTGCTATAACAAACTGTCACACACCTGGCCACTTAAAATAGCACACAGTTAGGGCTTCCCTGGTGGCGCAGTGGTTGAGAATCTGCCTGCTAATGCAGGGGACACGGGTTCGAGCCCTGTTCTGGGAAGATCCCACATGCCACGGAGTAACTAGGCCCGTGAGCCACAACTACTGAGCCTGTGCGTCTGGAGCCTGTGCTCTGCAACAAGAGAGGCCGCGACAGTGAGAGGCCCGCGCACCGCGTTGAAGAGTGGACCCCGCTCTCCACAACTAGAGAAAGCCCTCGCACAGAAACGAAGACCCAACACAGCAAAAATAAATACATAAAATAAAATACAGATTAAAAAACATAGCACATAGTTATTCTCTTACAGCTCTGGAGGCCAGAAGTCAGACTTCAGTATCCCTGGGCTGAAATCAAGGTGTTGTCAGGGCCCTGCTCCTTCCACAGACTCTAGGGGGTAATGCATTCCTCGCCCCTTCCAGCCTCTGGTGGAGGTCAGTTTCCTTGGTTTGCAGCTGCATCACTCCAATCTTCAAAGTTGACATCATCAAATCCTTCTCTGTTCTGTCTTCACATACCTTCTCTCTATGTATCAAATATTCCTCTGCCTCTTTCTCATAAGGATACATGTGATGGCATTTAGAGTCCACTGCATAATCCAGTATAATCTTCCCATCTCGAGGTTCTTAACTGTAAAGATCTCCTGTTTTGCTTTTGTTTTTTTTTGTTTGCTTTTGTTTTGTTCTGTTTCTATATAAGGGTAGATTTACAGATTGCAGGAATAGGAGGGCGGGCATCATTTATATGGTTTAGGGGACCACTTTTCCATCTACCACAGATGGTGATGATAACTATAAACAAGGAAAGTGTAGTCCCTTTGCTCCCAGCATCCTAAAGGAACAATTTCAGAGGGAGGAGCAGAAATGATAGAAAGCATGACCAGGAGAACTGATTTGTAGAGGGGAAGCAGCAGGAGAGGAGGTGAATCCAGTCACAAGTGTGAATGCATGGCAGAGAGGCGACTGTTTTGAGAGGATTCTGTTCCGTGGGGAAACCTAGGGAGGACTGAGAACAAGGAAGATGGTGGAGCTGCCTTTGACACCCGCTGGTTCTCTGTAGCTCAGGTGATTTTTAGGCAACAGAATTTCCTTTGGAATCACAGCAGTTCACATGGCTATGAATGGCTGATGGGATGAAACCGTAAACGTGTGATGTTACGCCCTGCTTCTTCGGATTTCAGGAGTATGAAAAGCACAGGGACCGTGAGGGATGGGTCAGACAGATCAGTACATTCATTTCAAGTTCACCAGGTCAAGCGAAGGGCAAGGAAAAGTCCCTCAGAATAAATTGAAGCATGTTCTCCAGGAAGAGTGCATTTCCTAAATCTGGGGGAGGGGAGAGGGGAAGGCCCTTGGCCTACAGGGGTCACGTCAAAAGAAGGGTGGAGTTGTACAGAGTTCAACAGACTAAGAAGTCCATCTAGGTCAGAAAAAAAACTATTAGAGGTCACGTGTGTCAAGTTAGAGTCCGAGTGCTGTTTTTCTCTTCAAAATTAAACACAACAGGAGTGTCCCCTGAAGGCAGAGGAGGTCAGAGAGAAGACAGGAATTTTTCCACATGTGCATTAAAGCTCCTTGAGATTCAGCATAAAGACTAGGCAAGCTTCCGCTTAGCTGTGACGCTCCAAATCATTGATCGGCTTTCTTCTAATGATGGAAAGGGTGAGAGAAAACCCCACGCTCCCAGCGCAGCGTGACCTGGGGGTACCTTCTACCCGATAGACTCACAAGGTTAGCGGAGCCCATCTTTTTAAAATGCAAACGCAGAGAGAAAAAACACCTGGGTCATTACAGACCTGTGTGAATATCTTCTGTGAACTCATCCCTTGCCTTTTTTGTGCTCCAGTCTCAGGAATGACATTAAATTTTAAAAATTATTTTGAGGAATTTGGAGGAAAAGTGGAGGCAGGTGAAACTTGAGGGGACCCCCCCGGCCACAAGAAGGGGAAACCCAAGGAGACGTTAGGGCCGTGAGCTGTGATCAGCCTTAGGGAGGGGAAGGGAAACTCAGAGGTATTTATTCTCACTTATGTGTGGAGAATATGGCCATCTATCATCTCTCGTTTAAATTTCCTCCACGGCCCTGTGGGTGGTAGGGCTGTCTCACTTCACAAATATAAGGGAGACCCTCAGGGTGACAGTGTTTAGAGCCAGAGGGGGGCAGGATGTTCAACGCTGGTTTCTTTTCCTTCCAATGTCAGGAGCGTTCTGCGGGCCGGGATGTGGCCACGGGTTCCTTACCTGCATCTCGGCTGCCTCAGGTGCAGGAGAGGCAGTCCTTACACTTCCCTTCCAGCTCCTGCTGCCTCTTCAGGGTGGGCTGGGCCCCTCCTGTGTTCCCCCAGCGCCGAGCTGAGTGCGGCCCCCTTACACTGATCGCCCCACGCCCACCTGTCCCTGGGCTTCCTGAGAGCAGAAGCTGTGTCTTACTTAGGTTGCTTGACCAGTGCCCCGCACAGGCGGGTTATACATAAACGGCCCGGAAACCGGTGCCCAGTGAGGGCACAGTCCCGACAGTATTTGGATCTGGGGACAGTTATCAGTGCCCTCTGTGCTCCGGCACCTTGCCAGGCACTTAACCAAAACTGACATTTGTTAATTCTCAAAACCACCACGTGCCAAGGCTGTGATTCGTAATTCCAAAGAGAAGGAAACTGAGGCTCGGAGAGGTGAACCAACTTGCCTGAGGTTACCCAGCAGTGGAGGATGGTAGGGCCTGAGCACGGCCTGTGATGCTTCCCTCACCCCAGGCGCCCTGGAGGCCCCTCTGTGGACACAGCACTCTGGCAGCACCGCCAGGGCCTTTGCACGAGGGAGCTTCAGGGAAAAGGAGAAAGAGGAAGACCTGCGGAGCCTTCAGAAAGCAGCAGGAGCCACGTACAGCTCAAGGGCCAGCTGACCCGCACACGGGGGGACGCGGGATGGGGAGGGAGCGCTGAGAGGGGTTGGTCAGACGAGGCAGGCTTCCTGAAGGCGGTGCCGCATCTCTGCTACCTGGGAAGTGGGTGCAACTGTCTCCCCTGCAGCTTGATGGGTCGCCAGTGCCCCCTTGTGCACACAGGGAGAACTGGAGCCACTCCCGGGCCCACAGGATAGGGGTGGTCCTGCAGCCGCCGAGCCCTGAGCCAGGAGCATGCATTACTCCTCCTGCCAAAATTGGAAAACCACTCCTTCAGTCCCAGGACCAAATAAAAGCGGGTCTCCAGGCCCAGAGCGGGTGAGGCCTTCCCTTCTACCTTTCCTGCTGCAGAGGAGCCTCTGGCCCTGGGCCCACTCCCAGCGTCTCTGGGGTTCCTCCTGGGGCTGTGCAGTGGACAGGTGAGCTGGTGCATCCTCTAGAGGAGAGCAGGGTTTTACCCCCGGGATATCTGCAAGGGGGCAGGTCTGAGGGAAGGGCCCCAGGCTGGGCCTCAGGGAGTGTGGGCTCCAGGTGTCAGTGGGTTTGCCTCCCTTTGTTTTATTGGGCAATTTTTTTCCTCTGGATTTCAGTTTCTCCACCTGAAAAACAAGTACTGGATCATATTGGGGTTGACCTGGAGTCAAGTGTTGGTTGCCCCCTCCTGGGTCCTTTCTGGCCTCTCCCCATGGCCCCTCCTCCC
>NW_006776528.1:2253280-2262148 GCF_000442215.2 Lipotes vexillifer | reverse complement strand
TCCGCGGCACGTGGGATCCTCCCAGACCAGGGCTCAAATCCGTGTCCCCTGCACTGGCAGGGGGGGGCGCCCCCCCCCCCCCCCCCCCGCCGCCACCCAAACCAGTCACAAGGAATGTGGATGGTTTAAAGGGGTAGATAGTCTATTTAGATTAGAAAACGAAGGCTAGGGTTACTGAGGTTCCTCTGGTTGCAGCTGTAGATTCCATGTGAGAACATCCACTCCTGTCCAGGAGACGAGCAGCAGTTCTGTTCCTTTAATAATTCAGTCGATGTATATTAGTTTAGTGACTATTATATGCTAAGCAAAGTGCTGTCCCCTGCCCCCTGCTGCCTAACTAACGATCTGGAGAGGATACAAACTTGCATCCTGGTGGCTGTAACACAGAATTGTATCTCTGCTCTGCTTACATCTCTGTAAAATTGCCTTTGTATGAGGACAAGATTTGGAGAGGAATAGAAACTCAAAAAATAAGACAAGAGTTGATGGTATGTCAGAAGGTGGGAATGGGCAGCTTTTACTGCTATAATGTTGTTTATGAAACACACACAGAGAGCATCACAAGGATGCGCAGACACGGGCCATGACACTGGAGGCGGAACAGAGTCACTCTCAGGATGGCGGCTAGAATGTCCTGGCACAGATGCCGCGTCAACATCAGCCTTAAAGGAGGACGCTCACACACCCAAGTGAAACAGCTACGGAATAAAAATAAATAAATAGATTCATTCATTCCATCAGTCAGTCATTCACAGCTGAGAATATACAGATAATTAATACACATTTCATGCCCTGCAGGAGAACAAACAGGAAAGAGTTAAGAAATGCTGGTCGTCAGGTGAACACAAGCCCAAGAGAAGTGTTTTCTCAATTAGCAACTAATGATACCTCCCCATCTTCACAGCTCACTATCCATAAGCAATCTGTCAGTCATGAGTAGTAGTATTATTGACATTATTATTTACCCTGTGTCTGTGGAGCTTTCTGGGAGAAATGGGAGGAGCAAAGAGAGTGAGGACATGGCAGGGAGAAGCACATTTTCAGTGGATTGAGATGCTGTCAATTAGCAAACAAAGCTCTGAAATAAAGTTTGGGAAAACTTGAAAAACATCCTTAGCGTATGAGCTAATCCCGAGCTCACCCACAATAGCAGCAGCCTCTCTGGCTCTCACTCCCGTTGCCGCGGCAGAGCCTGAAGCGTGGAGGTGTTCTTTGAATTACCTCCTGTCTTCCCACAACGGGGACTGCACGCTGGTCCCCCCTGTGCCCTGAGCTGCGCTGACCCCACGCAGCTTCTAGCCAGTGGCCAGGTGCAGGGGAGGCCTCTTCACCTCCCACAGACACACCCTCTTTGCTGGTGATACAGAAGCAAGGTCAATGAGGAGCGGGGGAAGGAGCTAGGTGCCACGGAGGGACAGCTGGCGATCGGAGCAGGCAGTGCCCTCTGCTTGCCTCTGGTTAAACCAGGGGGTAGCGTGGGAGGAGACAGGCCCCAACCCCTATCTGCATTACTGACCCCTGACACTGCAGGAGTGGGCCCCACTGGACAGAGGAGGGTGGACTCACCCTTGCCAAGGGGGGCAGCCCCTTGCTGGCCAGCACCTTCTGCCTCATGGGCCAGTCTTCCAGGACTGGGTAGGGGCCACATGAGCTCTTGAGTTCCTGGCCTGTTAGGCTTCCTACTGGCTGATGAATGGTTTGGTTCATCAAAAAACAAACAAACTATCCCCAAACTTTACCCCATGACCATTATCATTACCACCAAAATGTTCCCTCTCCAAAGCACTCTAGGCTCATGCTCGTATGAATTAAAATAATCCCCTTTGCCCTCGCCTCTCCCCGTGCCACATTTAATGTAACATTAAGCCTCCTAGAAAAAAAAAAGTATGTCTCCTAAGAAACATTATGGAAAGCCCGTGGATATTTTGTTTATGTGGACCTTTCAAAGCAAGCTGCCATCTTTAATATTCTTTTCTCAAGCTCCATCCAAAAGCAAAGTTCCTGTAACTAAAGTGAATGAGGAAATTTAGTGCAGAAGAACTTGATAGAGATCAGACTTTTTTCCCTTTCAAGAATGTATTGAGGGCTTCCCTGGTGGCGCAGTGGTTGAGAGTCCGCCTGCCGATGCAGGGGACACAGGTTCGTTCCCCGGTCCGGGAGGATCCCACGTGCTGCGGAGCGGCTGGGCCCATGAGCCATGGCCGCTGAGCCTGCGCGTCCGGAGCCTGTGCTCCGCAACGGGAGAGGCCACAACAGTGAGAGGCCCACGTACCGCAAAAAAAAAAAAAAAAAAAAAAGAATGTACTGAGGCTAAAATAAAACAAAACAAACAACAAAACAGCCTCTGCAGGATAAAGTACATCAGGGAAGGCCCTGCATGTTTCTGTTCATTTCATTTTCTGAGCAACTTATCTGCCCATTAAAACCAAGCCCGGGGAAATGGATGTGAGTCAGGGTCTGGGGCTGAGAAGGGTTAAACGCCTTTTTCTTCTTGCGCGGCATGCTCTGGGGATGTGAGAGGAGCTCTGGTCAATAGACAGATATATTGACTTGTTATTATTTAAAGTTGTTTAACCAGGTAGAGATAAACGAAAGCTTTCAGCAGCTGAACTAGCACACAAATCACAATTAAGGTGGCATATGTGTTTGGGAGACATAAAATCAATTCCCACGAAGATAATATTTTAGTCTCTATTGGAACTTGAAAACAGAAGTAAATTTTCAGCAGCAACAGCTGGGCTTGTTCCATCCAGGAGGCTCTCTATTAACTGTACAAGAAGGGCCTTTATTACCTCTTCTAATGGTTTTCCTCTATGGTTTTGTCTTCTTCAAAAAAGCCAAATTGATTGCGGTGGTGCTATTTACTGACGTGACCATGGGGGCAGTGGCAGCGGAGGCTCCCCACTTGCACATGGACTGCCCGCTCCTCCGGGAGGGATGCTTGTTGTTGGGAGAAGAGGGTACTGGAGCCACGGGGGCTGCTGGTGGGACTGGGTCTGGAGCTATGGGGGCCTGGCCTTCACTCCCGGGGGTAGCTTTCCTGGCTGCCTGGGAGGGAAAGCCTGTGTAGGAAAGGGAGGTATTTGTGGGTATGAAGTAATCTCTGGGGTTTCATCACCTCCAAAGTTTCCCCCAGTGGGATGTGACCTCTGAGGACTGTGTCTCACCATCTAACATTTTAATCATATGAATGTGTATATGCGTGTGTGTGTGTGTGTGTGTGTGTGTGTGTGTTGTCCTCTTAATTCTATCCATTGCCTGGAGGTCAGGGGCCCCATTTAATGTCATTGGATTCTCTATTGGACTTAGGATGATGCTGGCACATAGTATATACTTGAATAAGGGGGGCCATGGATGTGGGGAGCCCACTGGTCCAAAGGCCTGGATCTAATTCACTCCCCAGCACCCTACACTTCTCAGCCCTTACTCATGGTTGTTCATGGGAAGTGAGGTTGGGTTAACATTTCACTCCTGTTGAGTTCTCCCTGTGAGCTAAGATAGGAAGATGCCATGTAAGCAGGGTGGGGCACAGGTGACCCTTTGGGGGTCACAGCGCTTGCCTATGAGTAAGAGGAAAATAGGATGAGGAAATTTGGCCTCCTCAGGGCAGTAGGTCGGGGCCTAGGACGCCTTGGTTCTAGAGTGAGAACAGACCAAGTCGGGAGACGAAAGATGGCCAGTGAAGGACCAGCAGCCGGAGCCCGGGCCCCATTCTCGTCCGGGTGCTAACGAGCTGGGAGAACTGGGGCTTTGCCGTCGGGCTCTGGGTTGTAGGTGCTTTGTCTGAAAAACATGAACAGTGAGACCCAAGATCCTTAGAAGACAGACACTAAAACAGATGAAAGACTAGCATTCCTGCCAAAGGGAGACAGACAGACAAGCAAGCAAACCAAACAAGCAAAACAAACAAAGATGAAAACAGACAACCTGTTCTATACAGAGCCATTCCCTTTTAGACAAAGAAGTGAGTAGGAAAGTCCTATGGGAAATCTCAACATCTTTCATTTCTGGGTGATCCTTTCCAACCCACGACCACCTACGTCAACACTGGGGACCACAGACATGGACCACTCAGAGCCCCCTGCCTCCCCCTTCCCACCCTACTGGTGTTGACTCCCCCCTTTCACTCTGCCCACTGCATCTCCACAAGGCCTCTGCTCAAGGGCCGTTTTGATCATATTTCTCAGCTCAAAAGCCATGGATTCACTTATCCAATAGTTACTGCGGTTTACAGTGTGCCTGGCACTGTTGTAGGTGTTTGGGAAACAGCAAGCACACAGTGAGCTAGGGGTAAGTACAGGGTGACAGAGAACACATGACAGACAGAAGTCAACGGAGGAAGAGAGAAATTTTCACACAGACGTAGACAGTGCCATTTATGTAAAGTCAATTGTTCCCAGTTGCCTGAATAGAGTCATGTTGGACTGAACAGAGTCTGAGTTTCCATTGTCCACAGTCTGTCTTCCTAGACTGTGATTTTTGGTGATCTCTCTTGTTTTATCCAAACTAGGAAACAGAGAAAAGCTATTCCCTCCTATTATATGATTGTTTATTGTGTACTGCGGCCTGGAATTAAATTCTTTCCTCTCTTTAGTTCTTTGTAGAATCGAAGTTCCCTCCTGTGTGTTGCTTCTCCAAAGCTCTCAGACTTGTGCCCGTCTTAGGGTCAGACACACGTAAGCCAGCCCTACCAGGGGCTTGTTTCTCGATGGCAAAGCAGAAGGGGCCAGCCTGCAAAGCACAGGCATCTTCTAGACCCAACCTTTGGAGCCGTTTTCAGAGGGGCTCTGCTTAAATATCATACTCTCAGAGTTGGAGAGTGCCATTTTCTTTCCAGAGGTGGAGACCCCAACTTGCCTCTGGAAGCTCACAGAGAAGGTAGGCGTACACAGACTTAAGTGACTGCCCTTGGGTCAGTAAACAGAGCCCTGAGAACAGGGGGCCATGGGTGCTGAATTGGGAAGAGCATAGCGTATGGAATCAGAGGGACCCGCCATGGAGGTGGATTCCAACCCTGCCGACCTCTGGCCGCGTGAGGACCTCTAGCCACATGCCTCTGGGCTCCAGGGGGA
The DNA here is from genome assembly GCF_000442215.2 of Lipotes vexillifer. Taxonomy (NCBI): domain Eukaryota; kingdom Metazoa; phylum Chordata; class Mammalia; order Artiodactyla; family Lipotidae; genus Lipotes; species Lipotes vexillifer. The sequence goes on along the minus strand of NW_006776528.1, from coordinate 2,257,076 downwards.
TACCGCATCGTGCTTGAGGCAGTTTGGATGTTGTATGAATTAGTACATGTGAGAGCCCTTAGCTCCACACGTGATTTCAATAAACATAAATGTTAGCAGCGCTCGGCCCTTGCTCTGCTACTCCCAGCCCGCCTGCCCCCTCCCCTGTACGCACATCGCGGTCCGAAGTCTTCACGCTGCTGCTGGGCAAGAGATGGGCCGGCGGCAGGGTCACGTCCACCTGTGCGCATCACTGTGAACGCACGTCACACTCGAGACAGGATTCTTCCCCCCGCCGGGCACGGGCCTCCTCGTGTCTTACTCTCTTCCTCGGCAATTTCCAGTTTCTTAAGGTGAGAATTGAGAGGAAGGAGAGGGGCAGGTCGAAGAGTGACGAAACTGTCCACAGAACAGAGATCAGTACGGGGAAGAGCTGGGCAGGGACAATGGAGGCTCTGCCAGTAACTCCACAAGGACTTGACATCAAAGTGGGCACATTCAAACAAGCGGATCAGCTCGGGTACCGGAGCACCGTCACACAGAGTGGAAGATGTGAGCCGGGAGGAATCACAGACGGGGTTGTCCACGCTGCCCGCGCAGCACTGAGACGGAGACTCTGGCTTCATCAAGAGAACAGGGCCTTTGTACCCGAGGGCCTCCGATGAGTCCCTTTACTGTCCTAGCTGACTCTACCATGCAGCCGCTAGTTCTCTAATAAGCTGATTTCCCCCGAGACCTTTACCGAGGAAGACACAGAAACTGCAGTGATTTGGTCTTGTAACCACAGCAACCGTCCTTGCAAATCCGCCTTGCAGGGAACGAGGCCAGGAGCGAAAAAGGAAGCAGGCTCCATGGGTAGCACCCAGGCTGCCTTCTTCCTTAGACAACGCAGAAAGCACCCCCTATCCCACGGGGTCCAGGCACCGGGGGATCCAGGGATATCCTCTGTGCTGTTGGAGTCGGTCTGCTGATTCGCCCAGGACTGCATGGAGGGAGACGGAAAGGGGAGAAGACGGAGGGTTTCATTTAACACTCAGGGGCTGGATATTTTGCCAGGCGCTCTGCACGTTTTGTTTCCTGTGACCCTGAGGACCACTCTGAGAATATGATATTTAAGCAGAGCCATTCCTCTGGTCCAGATGTCTTCTGGACCATCATGTGGGGTAGGTGTGGGGTGGTTGGAAAAGGGAAAAGACAGAGCAGAGTGTAGAGAAAAGAAACTCAGTGAGTGGCCACCTCCTTGTGCCCGGCATCCAGGCCAGGAGCTTGCCCGTCCCTCCCACCGCATCTTCCCTCATCCACCTCGGGCTAGCGCCATGGCAATTACAGAGACTACCCTACAGTCGAGGAAACCGAGGCTGTAAGAGAATCTGCTGTCAGCTCACAGGCACACAACTCGCCTATGGCAGAGTCAGGACTTTGATCCCTGGCGTGCAGATTCTGCTACTCATCTCAGAGCAGCACACATACCTGGGCTCAGACTCACGTGGCTGCATGTTGACATGCACCTGTAGGGCCACCGGGACAGCCACGTTGCTGGGAGATGCAGCAGACACCATGCTTTCTGCTGAGATGCAGCCTTCCCTAGTTTTAGGAGAGTCCCTCTGGGATCATTGGGGGAAAAAAATTAACAGAGCCAGAAGTACATCCATATTCTTGAGTCATTCAAGTGGAATGTATTCCTCTTAGAAGCAGCTCTCTGAGGAGGTTTGGCAGCCTACAAACCCTTCTGAAATTTGTTCACGAGCAAATGAGCATCAAGCAATGTGGTAACGAGACAAAGAGGACTTGCCTGACTCTAATACATGTAACAGATGATTTCTCAGTGCCCGGTCATTCCCCCGTAACCCACTGAATAGAGGTTGGGCCCCTTGCCTTAGACACAACAAGTGCCAAATCCCATCCTGGAGCGGGGATAGCTGTGCAGGTTTCTCCCCTTCCGCTTAAATCCGCTGGTATCTCTTGACTGTCTAATCAGGGAGCTGCTCTCTACCCCTTCATCACGACAAGCAATGAAGGCAGCACCTTTGTAAAAACAAAATTAAGATGCAGAGGAAATGGGGGATGATACGTGCATTGCAGATGATCCAAGGAGCTCGAGTTCCTATGGAATTAAAGTGAGAGGCAGAGGAAGGAAATCAGGATCCCTTGTAGAGGGTGGTAGTATAATTAGGTGACTCAGGAAAATACTGACGGTGCTAAACCTCTCCACCTGGAAGTTCTAAGCGTGTTTTAAAATGAATAAATCAAAGATTGGGTGGGACCTCATCATCCTCCTAAGTTTTCAGAATCATAGAATGGTAGCATCTCCTACCCAGTTGGCTAACTGAGAAACCTGGAACATCCCTCATATTTCACATTCTCCATCACCCCAGGCATCTAGTCTTTCTTACTTGATTTACCTCCTAAAACTCACCCCAACTTGCTTGGTTTTTACTCCTTATCATTCCTCATCTGAATTATTTTAATTACTTCTAAAGGTAGTTTCTCCTTTGCCAGTTTGACCAACGCCCATTAACCTGCCCTCCTGCCGTGGTGCCATTTCTAAATTGCAAATACACTCTAGCCACTCTTATGATTAAATCCTTCTACAGCTCCCCCCTCTCTCTCAAGACAAGCCCCAGCATCTTAGCATCTCCTGTTAGGATTTAAGGATCTTGCCCCTGTTTACCCCTTCTACCTGCCGTGCCGCCTCTGCCCTCACCCATCTTGGGATGATCAGTGCTTGGACGTTCTCGACCTTGCTGTGCTTCTCACGACCGTATGGGTTCATCAAGTGTGAGCATCTACCATCACTTAGCTCTTCCCCTCCCTTTTCCCAGCTAACTCCTTCTGTCTCTGCAAGACCCAGCTCAGGCATCTGCTCTTCTGGAGGTGAGCACTGAGCCCTGCGATCTGGCTACGTGTCCTCTCCTGGGCTCCTCTGGCCTTGACACCACCTGCCGTGTCGTGATGTAATTCTAAATCCTCCTCTGGCCTGGGATTTCCTGGACAGTCACTCTGCTTCTCACATTTTTATCCTCCGTACTTGTCACATACTAGCTGTCGATACACGTGTATTAAGTTGAAATGAACTTCCACTCTATTTTTTCAACATTCCTGGGGGGTTCTACCAAAGACCTTCTCACTTTCCAAGCTTGTGTCCTTGAATCATCCAATACTCAGAGATTCCTTTCTTCCTTTTAAACTTAAATAAGTTATAAAATATTTTGTTTTCATTTTTTTGAAAGAAGCAAACACAGTTGAGATTCTGCCATGTAGAGGATCAGTTAAGTGAGAACATGGAGGGAAGGCTGAGGGAAGAGGAGGAGAAAATAAAACGACTAACGTTTATTTTGCAACTAATACGTAACAGGTACAATGTTAAACGTCCTTACCTACCCACACCTAATAATTCTCACGGTCAGTCTTCTGAGGTGGGTATTATTAGCACCTTATTAATGAAGATGAGACTGGGTATCACACTATGTCTCTGAAGAGAAAATAGAGAAACTAAATAGAAGGAAATATGTCTTATAGGACAAAGCACATAATGGACAGGTAAGAACTGTAAATATTCTTATTTTGAAATAAGAGATGCTGTTAAACACTTAAATGCAAATAAGCCATGTCTTTCATCTTAAATCGCAGAGTTTTAGGCAAGTGGCGGTCCAGTGGTTAAGACTTCACCTTCCAGGGCAGGGGGTGCAGGTTCAACCCCTGGTTGGGAGCTAAGATCCCACATGCCTCACTGCCAAAAAACCAAAACATAAAACAGAAGCAGTATTGTAACAAATTCAATAAAGACTTTAAAAAGGGTCCACATCAAAAAAAAAAA
>NW_006776528.1:2240682-2252978 GCF_000442215.2 Lipotes vexillifer | reverse complement strand
AAAAAAAATATATATATATATATAAAGTGTTATCTGAACAAACTTGGTTTAGAGGAAACCATTCAGCAAGACCATACTCTCTGCCGCTCACCCTTCCACCCTCAGCTCTGCCTGTGCTCCCCAGTCTCTGCTTCCTCTTACCCTCATCAGAAAGGTTTATGGAGTTTTGAGATCCAATGAAAGACTCTCAACACCCCCCGCCAAAAAAACCCCTTCTATTGCAAGCAGATTTGACGTTCTCTAGATGGTATGTGCTGTGGTCCTGGTGCCCCATTTATTTGCGTAGTGATCTACCTGTTCAGAATATCCCTTGCCTCAATCAGCTGACTGCATCCCTGGGACAGGGGCAGAGGGAAGAAGCCTCCTAATTATCTCCCAATATTTGCTCCCTCTGCAGCCCGCTTCTCATATCTCTATCCTAAGAGCTGCAATATGACCCTGTATGTTTTCTTTGTATACAGCTGTTTTCACATCTTAGATGTGAGCTCCTTAAGGGAGTTCCTCTCTAAATTCAATGCATGGATGAATAAATGAATACACGGAAAAGCATTTAAGCATTTAAGCATTTAAGGAAAAAAAAGAGACTTCCTAATGGACAGATGAACATGTTAAAGAAAGGTAGCATCATCTGTAGCTTAAGGGTATTGGTTTTTAAAACTGATCATAGGATTTGGTACCAATCAGTCCCATCCCCTGGTCTTCATCAAAATAGGTTATTTATTTAACAGAAAATCAAACAGAAAAGAAGGAACAGCTGCCAGTTGAGGTCTCTCCTGTCTATTTCCTCAGTCAATTAAGAATAACTAGATAAAGCCTCCCTTGCAGAATGGAAAGGTAACAGCAAAGATTTTCATTACCCACTTCAAGTGTGTTGGTAAATAGGTATGTCTGCCAAAGGCTGGTTGGAGGATGCTTGCTGGATGGATTGACAGGTGAAGAATGGCTAGACAGTTTAAATAAATAGGTGGGGAACTGTCATATTAGGGAGGTGCATGAGTGAATAGATGGAATAAGGGTTAGAAAAACGGGGGAATAATATGTGAGTGAATAGGTGAATGGTTAGCTGATGGAGAAATAAATTGGTACATTGATGATTGATGGAGCTGAGTGGCCGGATGAAGTGAAAGACCGATAAATGTCTATGCAAGCAGGCAAGCAGATGGATGGGTAAATGCTGTGGTATGAACAGGAGCAGGAGAGGGTCAGGAGAGGATGGGGAGAGGATGATTACAAGGAAGGAGGAGGAGGAGAGGGTGGCGGGGAGCACAAAAGGCATTAAGACGTTAGAACTGGAAATTCATTTCCTCGACAGGTCATGATTTTACAATGAGTCTGAGGAAATTAGAAACGCTCCATCACTGGTACCCACCATGTCCTCCGTGTTTTAATTTACAAGGAACGTGATCGAGTCTATCAAGTTATCTGTGTTCCATCCCCTGTAGGGGGAAACAGAGTCATGAAAGGCCAGGATTAGCCCTTGTCTGTCTAGGAAGCCTTGAGAAACAAGCCTCATAACTCCAGCTTGAGGTCTTGGCCAGAGAAGTTGTATAACTGAAGAATCTTCCCCCACTTTGTGCTGCGTGCCCAAATAATCATCGGCCACTGACCTAAGCTTTATTTGGGGGCAGTCTTAGGAATCCAGTGGTTGAAAGGGAAACAAAAACTGTCCAGGGAATTTTGATAGAACACACTGAGGGGGGTAAATTCACCAGTGGTGCAGCTGAGGAAACAAAGATGAGCAAAGTAAAACGTCCAATCCAAGATCACACATGTAGTCAACGGCAGAGCTCAGAAGGGTTGGTTGACGTATCAATGGTTGGTGAGAATCTGGGTTGCAAGAAAGAGGTTAATACCTGTTCCTTCAGAAGAGCAGATGAATGTGCGACCAAGTGGTGGGAGCTTTACTGAAAGAGAAAAGATGTTTTAGGAAAGACAGAGGAAAGGAGCTCGTTCTCCAGATCTCTTTCTCATGCTATTACCCTATAGATGCTACAGTAAACCTAAGACAGAGAACAGTTCCTCCAATGGCATGTGCTTTTAGGAGTAAATGTGTTATCACAGTCACCATATTTTCTCATACTGACTCCTGTCAAAGTGGTGCTTGATCGAGTGGACTCAACCTGCAGGAACTCTTAAGGAACGCTCAATCCGAGCAGTATCTGGTCATTCTTTTTCTGAAACTTCTCTTGTGATTTCATTTTAGCCTAGGTCAATAAATAATTTGGACTTGGAGGCTGCAGCTGCATTTTATACTATTGTATTTTATATTATTTGTAAGTGGCATAGATATGTGACATACACTTGTAATATGAAATTGCCTAGGCTTCATAGTACTTTCTCTGTGCATGTGGGTACATACATGCATGAGAGAGAGAGAGAGAGAGAGAGAGAGAGAGAGAGAGAAAGAGAGGGAGAGGGAGACGGAGAGAGAAATGCTACTCAGTTTTCTGGTTGCATCTGCTTCCCAAAGCCTAAAACACGGGAGAAGCATAGCCTGCCTAGTTTTCTCCATTCCTGGATACCCAGTGAGGTGTCCTAATAAACAGCCCCCCAAAAGTTACAAATTTCTTTGAACTTTATTGATACACTGCACAATCACAACCATCTCGTATTCATCCTGAATTAGAAAAGGTTACAACTACAATGTAACATGCACAAAATTCAGGTAGTATATTCACCCTTAATACAATTATTGACAGAAATCAAGTCTTCATTGATTTTTGAAGGAAAAAATAAGAAAGAAAATAGAAGGAGAAAAAACAACTCTAGAAGGTTGACAAAGTTATACTCTTGTATCATGTTGATAAAATTTTAAAGCATTTGAACATAGATTTGTTTTAAGGATAATTGTGAAAATGGGCACACCCATGGTCTGACACATCTATAACGGCACCATTGATAAGTCATAATTTTTTTTTAATCTAGAGGACTCTGAACTTGACAGATACATTTTCGTACACCCACACATTCCTCACAACTGCACTTTACATGTCACAAAAGGTTCTGAATGATTAAAAAAGCTCCCCTTAATTAACACAAGGGCAGCTATTATTACTTATCATTGCTGTGATCGATATCATTATAAATCTGCCAATAGCGTAGAATGTGGCCCCCCCCCCCAGAAAAAGAGTAGAGGGTTCACCATCTTTCCTTCCCCACTCAGGGTCATGGAACAACTAAAACAACCCTGTGCCTTTAAAAGGGCACTGTTGAAAGAAACAAAATGGAATGTCTTTTAAAACATGGGAGATTAGGCTTCGCTGGCTACTTTCAGACTGATGACAATCGTGTCTAATTGAGTCCACTCTGCATCCTCGTGGACCGCCAGTGTTCTGCACCTGAAGGCTAAATTGCACTGGTTCAGCTCTCTTTTCTTGCCACATCTTTTAATTGCATATGGCCCCCCCCCCCCCAGAAAAAGAGTAGAGGGTTCACCATCTTTCCTTCCCCACTCAGGGTCATGGAACAACTAAAACAACCCTGTGCCTTTAAAAGGGCACTGTTGAAAGAAACAAAATGGAATGTCTTTTAAAACATGGGAGATTAGGCTTCGCTGGCTACTTTCAGACTGATGACAATCGTGTCTAATTGAGTCCACTCTGCATCCTCGTGGACCGCCAGTGTTCTGCACCTGAAGGCTAAATTGCACTGGTTCAGCTCTCTTTTCTTGCCACATCTTTTAATTGCATATCTATTTCTTCCTCCTTTCATTTACTTCTCTTCTCTCAAGAAATGAGGGAAATGAGACTGGCATCTTTATTGTTGGCTGTTAGTGATGATTAGGAGTTCTCATCATACGGTATTTTTTGAAAATGTTGCCTTCCTAGTTACACACCTGTGAAGTTTTACTGCAACTGCTCCAACTTACTTGTCTTAAAATAAACAAGGCAGTTTTGAAGAGTAGGCGGGGAGGCAGTTGGGCATAAGTTTCTAGGACGAGGGCTCATGCAAACGAAAGCAAGCGATCCTCATTTTTGGAGAAAAAGAAAAAAAAATGAATTTTGCCAACTAGAAACATTTTATGCTGCTTCCCCTGCTTCCTCGAATTCCAAAGAGATTAAATTTTGTTTTTTTTGTTTGTTTGTTTTTAATCCTGTGGAGGTTTTCGGTGGGGGGAAGGGGGGCTGGTTCCAGGTATGACAAAGCCAGTTTTTCTCTGGTGAGGACTCAGGGTCAGATTGGAAAAGATGACATATGGCCCCATCCCTCACCCCAATCCTCTCCTCCTACTGACAGCATCCACACACAGCCACAGAGGAGAAAACCTTCCCTTGGCACTGGAAGTACCCACCAATCTACAGCCACTCCTGATGCACCGCGGTTGACAAGCTGTCCTGGAGACGGACCGCCCACTTTAAGGTTCTCTACTCTTCTCACGTGACTTTCCCCGGCATAAGTAGAGGTCACCACCTCCTCCATGTGGAGAGCAAGTTGCTGGATTGGTGCAGAGACACATCCTTGAACTCATCCTTGGCCGTGGACTTGTCCCGAGTCCCAGAGGACACTTCCCACCCGGGTTCTGAGAACTGACTGACCAACCCGTGAAATGGATTGTCTAGCGTGAGGCATGCGTTTCAGAAGAAAGAGCCCCAGGCCTCTCTGTGATACACAGCCTGAACTTCCCTTCTGTTTAGTTGAATACAACTAGAGCAGAACAGCCACACGTCATCTCTCTGTATAAAGTAGGTGCACGTTTTGACCGCCACTCGCCTGTATGGCCTCCCTCCCCCAGTTAAAACGAGAATGAGAAAAACGAAACGCATTTTCTTCAACTCGCAGAAGACCGCATCAGGCACTTGACATTAAACTACTGAAAAACAAGCTTGGCCAGGGCCTTAACACTAGCGCTGGCATTGGAATTACTTTGGTGGGAATACATATTCACTTGGTCTTGGAAGGGGGAGGGTTTCAGAGTACCTACGTAGCTGAGTTCCCCTCACCTGATTTCCTGATAAGCCTTATTCGGTTTCCTTCCCATGTGCAAAACCTATGAAGAGCCACACGTCCTCAGAGACTTGATAATTCATTTTTTCCTCCTCTGCCCTAACCCCCGCCCCCATCACTGGCACCTCGAAAAAACTCTCTCCAGCAGGCCTCATCCATCCGCCTGCCATATGTAAAGTGAGTATGGATATTGTCTTTAGTACGCGTTTGCTGCTCTATATGCTTCAGAATGCTGGGTAACAGCTCCTGTCCTGTGGAGCCACCCCCACCAGAGGAACCCAAACAACCCAGAAGCTGGGGCACGTCTGTTGTGCAGAAGGGTTTTCTTTCCCACTGGCTCCGTTTCCTTGGGTCTTGTTTCCTTGGTCTTTATCCCAGACACGTGAGGATTAACGGCAGGAGTTTTTCCCTCTGAAACAGGGCTGGAACCAGTAACTACCAGACATGCTTCCCAGTAGCCAGTGGAAGAGGATGCACGGAGTTCCACAGTGAGTCTGAGACCCAGGCTCATTGTGCTGGGAAGGTTCCGGATCCTCCTGGCTGAAGGAGGATGGGGCCTTCCTCTAGATCAAGTCCCGGAGTGAGGAATATGCCCAGCTTGTCCATTTCAAGCACCGCGTTCTCCAAGACGGTATCGTCTCCACAGCCTCCACACTTCTGTTAGTTACTCCAAAGGAACAAGCGTATTACCAGCAGAACATTCACATGACACGTTAAACGCTCCTTCAGTGTCTGACACCAGCCCCGCTCCAGGAGCCCCGTGTGGTGACAGGTCTGAAACACTGATGTCCGACCTGTAATTCTGACTCCACGCCTGTTCTCGACTGTCCCTGGAACTTGAAATCCACACACTGCTTTCGGCACATCGTTTACGTTCCCCCAGTCTGGCTCCTGGCAACTCCGTGGGAAATGCAGATGTCTGTTTACAGCTGGAAAGTGTAATATTAATTTCATTCACGCCAGCTCTCTTACGGAAGCGCCCAGGTTTTTGTAGGCCAAGACAGCCTACGTGTGTGTGTGTGTCTCTCCACTGTGTACGTCATGTTCGTGTGCTGTAACGGACAAAAACAAAGAGGCCACATTTCAGAGGAAGCAGATCAATTAAGCATCGAAGGAACGGAACTCTGTGGAGCTGGTATTTCTCACGTTTTAGACTGTGGAGCTGAAAGAGTTTTCCAGCGGGTCTCCAGCGGGTCTGTGAGACAGTCACTGTTGATGTTCCTTCTTATCCTCAGCAGGTTTTTCCTTGTCCCCTGCAGCACGGGACAAGGGCACAGCCCTGCAGGTTTCCAATGCCATTCTCTCGCAACCCCGGCACACTTGCCGGCTGAGTCCTTCTTGTCCCAGGAGACAATACAGAAAGATCCGGTCAGCTCTTCTTTGTGTTCTGGAAAGATCTGCTCTGAACATGGAGAGCTGAGGGCATCCTTCCCCAAAGCTCCTGGAGAAGCAGCCTGTATCCGAGGAAATTGTGTGTCACTTTCCCCTTCTGTTTGCAGTGTTGTGTTAATCAAGTGCTTGGAAATTGTCAGTTGCTCAAGTGCCCTCAGCTCAGAAGAGCTTCCTGAAACATATACCAGCGTTGTCAACACACCCGCCATGTAATTGGCTTTCATCAGCTTTTTACTGGATAGTTTTCAAACAGATGAAACCAAAACTGGAGCAGAGAGGAGACAATAGCAGAAGTCATCCCACTCAGGTGGACGGCTCTCTTCACACTGCAGAGACAGAGGTGTGTTTTTTCTCTCACTTTCTTGCTATTAAGCAGAGTCCCATAGCTTCCTGACATGCACTTTCTTGAAAGGCTGAGAGAAACATGAATTTTGGCACCTTGTCCTTCCGGTAAGAAAGAAGAAACACGAAACTCATCGAGGCTTTGCCAAGGCTTATCTGCTTCCCAAGAAGGTGTTTCTCAATACACAGTCTCTGCTGGGAAGAGTGAGTGACCGATCATTCGATTGCTACTTTTGTCCATCTCTTACCAGTATCTGTTTTGGGTAGATGGGCTAGCACATTCCAGACAGTCCATGACATATTGCCTTGCTATGCTGTTAGCCTGTGAGATCATTGGCTTTCGCATGAGAAGCTGATAGGTCATTTTGAAGATGCCAATATCTGCAGAAGGTAGAGGAGACATGAATCCAGTGGAATAGACACAATATGGTTAGAGATTAATGTGGTGATGAATTGATAAGAGTGGGAAAAGAAATAGAAAGACACAGAAAGACGTGTTAGATAATTACACTGATAGATTGATAAATAAAGTAAATAGATTGCTAGAGAAGAAGATGGGTGGGGAGATAACTGGATGGAATGATCAGACGGTTGAGTAGATGGATAACCATATGATTACCTTCATAGAGAGCTTGAAAACCTAAGTAATCAGCCATCTACAGATCATTGTTTATGACCTGGACAGCATTTTCTTGAGAGAAGTACCATCCTCAAAATGCTTCCCCGTTTATTCGGTCACATGACTTCTAAATGTTTAGTTTTGGGTTGTGTGCCTATCCCTAAACTTCAAATCCCTACAGCTGGTAGAGAAAGCAGATAGGGCAGAATGGCTAAAAAGATGGCACTGTTTCATATATATTTAGAGAGAGAGAACTTCCCAGAAAGAAAGGATGTGAACCCTCGTGTAATTAGACAATAATAAACATGGAAGGAGTGATATGTACATTACAGTCAGGAAAATGGTCCAAAGCTTAAAAGACGCAGATAATAGGAAACTTGGATATAATTCTTGCTCTGCACTACATTATAAGTGAAGTTGTGTCTTCAGGGTGTTTATCACGAGGCACATTTTCTGCCCAGATGGAGCTTATGGTTTACTGGGGGGGTAGGGCTGGTGGTGACGGTGTTGGGAAGGCAGAGGAAAGGGAGGGGCCAAGGTAGAGGAACAGATTCCATTTTGGGACACACCAATGTATGATTATCCTACACATGGTAGAACCCTGCACACCCCTCCCCCCCAACCCCACTCATTCAAACTGGATAGAAAAATCAAATAAACAGACCAACCAACCAAAGAAAAAATCAAATCAAGAAGAACAGAAACAAACAAAAAGAAGCCCAAACTGGTTTGCTCTCCGCAGTGTAGGTAAAGTCTGTGATATGGAGAAGCAGGCGTTGCTCAGAAGACCTATGGTTTCTTATCAAAACTTGATGAAGAAGTGGGCAAAGAGGGTCCCTGATAGCCAGAGGCAACAAGCCAGCGCTCTAGAGGCCGAGTTTACACCATCAATGACAGCTCCAGGCCCTGTGTGGGAGAGAGAGACAGACCCATTAGTGTACACCCAGAGGGCACCATCCTCATCCCCTGACAAGCACCGCATAGACCTGCTTCTCTGTGAGCAGCTCCCACCCAACAGTGACCCTTCCAAGTCTGCGTAAATGGAAAGTGCCCACTGGGAGAAACGCAAAGGGGCTTATTGCTGGGGTGCCTGGACCCTACAGCCTGCTCTCAAAGACTGGGGTTTAAAAACTAAAAGAGGTAGAGGGAGGGAATGGTTAGACGTGCGGGCTGACAGGTTAGGGCAGGACCTTTGTAAGCAGCGCCTCTACCTGTGTTCTCTCCTTGGAAATCGTGTCCAGAACAGACGGGTGGGAGGGGCAGGAGAGGGATGAGGGTCAGAGTGGAGGGAAGAGGTGGGAGGAGGAAGGAGAGGAAGAGAAGGTTTTGTGAAACACAGGAGTCTAGGTGTTGGCGTGGCTGACTTTTCATCTGGTGAGACTGGGATATTGGGGCGGCGTCTCCCAAAGCCAAGCCGCTGAGGAAGAATGAATACGTACACCCAGAGTTTTAAAGACTCTGGTGGGGTTTATCCCCGCAGTCAGAGATGCGTCTCCAGAGGTGACAAAGATGACCCCCATCCTCAGACCCAACAGCCACCTTACGCCCCTGCCTGGCAGGCTCCCCCTCAACCTCTTTCTTTCTTCTTCCCTCTCTCTGGCCCTTTTACACAGCCCTCGTGAAACCCTCACATTCCGCCGTGAAATAAGACCACAGAATCACAGGTGTGATTCCTTTCCCTTCATCTGCATCCTTGAGAAGATGAACCATGTGCCCTGGGATCGCCTTGCCTGTTCCGAGGGCCCAGGGTAGAGGGCTGAGTGTCCAGCTCTGCCCCTGCACTCCTCCATCACCTTTATTTACCAGCATCAGAATTTAGGGTCATAAGCAAGACCAGAGTAGCCAGCGAGCAGGGAGCAGAGAGTATTCCGGGGAAAGCAAAACTAAGTGTTGGTCAGTGGATTAGAAGCAACCCTGTAGGGCCAGTGACAAAGGGCCGGAGTGACAGGCAAGAAACGCAGGGCTTCACCGCCTCCTTTACTAGTAAATTGGCTTGTTGGAAATAACTTTACTACTGAAAAAAGCCTCAGTGGTGCAGGGTCTCCTCAGACAGGAGCCAGGTCATGTGGCTTGCTGGTCATTGTAATGGCGCAGATCCAGGCCTTGCTGGGCGGGCAGTGATGCTGTCAGCCTGGGGATGGATGGTCCTCTCACTCCAGCGGCTGGCATTCAGCTGTTCACACCCCAGGGATCTCAACAAGATTCCTTTTCTTCCTTTGATTTACAATACAATTCTCTATTTACTAAAAATTCATATTTACTCGATAGATTGAGAGTCTTGGTCATAGTTTTCTGTACTTTTGTTATAGAGTATTTGCACACAAGGGCAGAGTCCAGTCCTTAGCCCATTGCTGTGGTCCCCACGACAGCTTCATAAATATTTATGGAAAGCAGCCTGACTCTGGGGCCCCATCAGTCCAGGCATATATCCTAGGAACTGTACTGGCCTACGGAATGTGCCCAGTTTGAAGCTCGGGGTAATTCTCTATGTCGTCTTCTGCCAAAGGTGAGTGATTTAGATTTTTAAATGAGTTTAAAAGGAAATGGGCAACACAGATGTATAAGACCCATATGTTTTTGTAAGGAATATTTAAAGTATAAAGTATATATATGATATATATTCACTAGTTATATATATACGTATATATATGCATGTGTGTGTGTCTTTGTCTAATTCATTATATTGACATCAACTTAAGAAACAATGGAATGACTCTAGATCTGTCCACCTCATTACAAATAACTCAATTTCGTTTCTTTTTATGGCTGAGTAATATTCCATTGTATATATGTGCCACATCTTCTTTATCCATTCATCCGACGATGGGCACTTAGGTTGTTTCCATCTCCGGGCTATTGTAAATAGAGCTGCAATGAACATTTTGGTACATGACTCTTTTTGAATTCTGGTTTCCTCAGGGTATATGCCCAGTAGTGGGATTGCTAGGTCATATGGTAGTTCTATTTGTAGTTTTTTAAGGAACCTCCACACTGTTCTCCATAGTGGCTGAACCAATTCACATTCCCACCAGCAGTGCAAGAGTGTTCCCTTTTCTCCACACCCTCTCCAGCATTTATTGTTTCTAGATTTTTTGATGATGGCCATTCTGACCGGTGTGAGATGATACCTCATTGTAGTTTTGTAGTGCATTTCTCTAATGATTAATGATGTTGAGCATTCTTTCATGTGTTTGTTGGCAGTCTGTATATCTTCTTTGGAGAAATGTCTATTTAGGTCTTCTGCCCATTTTTGGATTGGGTTGTTTATTTTTTTGTTATTGAGCTGCATGAGCTGCCTGTAAATTTTAGAGATTAATCCTTTGTCAGTTGATTCATTTGCAAATATTTTCTCCCATTCTGAGGGCTGTCTTTTGGTCTTGTTTATGGTTTCCTTTGCTGTGCAAAAGCTTTGAAGTTTCATTAGGTCCCATTTGTTTATTTTTGTTTTTATCTCCATTACTCTAGGAGATGGGTCAAGAAGGATCTTGCTGTGATTTATGTCATAGAGTGTTCTGCCTATGTTTTCCTCTAAGAGTTTGATAGTTTCTGGCCTTACATTGGGAGGGAGACAAAGAGGGAAGAGATGTGGGAACATATGTATATGTATAACTGACTCACTCTGTTATAAAGCAGAAACTAACACACCATTGTAAAGCAATTATACCCCAATAAAGATGTTAAAAAAAAAAAAAAAGAAACAATTGAATGGACTCCATTCTAGACAGGCGAGGCCTTTAGTTTAGGAATCACTTTACTCCAAGTTCTACCAGTGGGCTTAGCATTTCTGGGGGTGTCATGCTACCAGCACGTGGAGTATTAGGAAGAGGAAGCAGTGTGAGCTGCAGGGAAAGGAGGAGGAGGAGGAGTCCTCAGGATGGGAGGCAGCAGTGGCAGGAAGATGTTCACGCTGCTTAGGCAGGGGTGTTACAGCCTCAGCTCGCTTCAGCTGAGTTCTCCAAGGAGTGGAACTCTGAGGGGCCTCGCTAGGCAAAGAGCCTGCTCAGCCCGCTTGGGGGGATGAGATAAGGCATACTTAGATGGTGCTTTCTGCGCGGCAAACATGACTCTAAATGCTGAACATCTAATCCATTTTATCTTTATGAAACCCTATGGCATTCCTATTTTATAGATGGGGAATTGAGAAGCAGAGCAGGTAAGTACCCTGCCTATGGCCACGTAAGACAGTGCACCCAGAGCTGGATTAGAACTGAGTCACTCTGTCTACAGGGTTGGTGCCCTTGATTATCACAACTCTTACTTCCTCTCTGTGGAAAACAATCCTTTGTGCATGTTTTTCAGAGGCCACGGCATCATGGAATAATGGCCTGGGGATCTGGAGACCCAATTTCTCCATGTGACTCTGCTGCGTCCTAGCCGAGTGCCAGCTCCTCTCTGGCCTTGGTCCTCCCACCTGCAGTGAGAGGAGGCTGGGAGGGGTGACCTCTGAGCTCTTCTCCTTTGGTAGCCTGAGTTACTGAATGGCTGCAAACTCTGCATCCGGTCCCAGAAGGGACAGCTGGGGAGCAGCCAGATGGCCTTTTCCAGTGGTACAAAACCATCACCACTCCTGCTTTCTGCACCTCAGCATGCCATCTCCTGAGACAGCAAGAGGGCACCAAACGTTCCTAGACCCTAAAGTTTCCTTTTCTGTAGCCTCATTTTCTACGCATTTTCAGGAAATTTTATTCCTTAGCAGGTATTATAAGCCCTGCTTTAAGCATCAGATGACATGGCAATTTATTGTCAGAGTGCCTTTGGCCAATCAGTGTATGAGAAAGGGCTGAGCTATTCTGGCCAAAGAGTTTACCTAATCTACTAGGATAGAGATTAAACTAGCCTTGCTTTCCTCCTATGGATCCTGGACACATTTGAGATTTGGCAGTTGGGCCTACAGGAAGCGAGGGGCCTACAGGAAGGTTCTCGGGCTTTGTTCAAAGCTGGGAGAGAGTGGCTCACGTCCGTGTACCATACTCCAGGTTGGAAGAATGTTAAGACAAAG
>NW_006776528.1:2236962-2240672 GCF_000442215.2 Lipotes vexillifer | reverse complement strand
TTTTTTTTTTTTTTTTTTTTTTTTTTTGCAGTACGCGGGCCTCTCACTGCTGTGCCTCTCCCGTTGCGGAACACAGGCTCCGGACACGCGGGCTCAGCGGCCATGGCTCACGGGCCCAGCCGCTCCGCGGCACGTGGGATCTTCCCGGACCGGGGCACGAACCTGCATCCCCTGCATCGGCAGGCGGACCCTCAACCACTGCGCCACCAGGGAAGCCCTGAACTGATTCTTTAATGGCATCTTCAAGGTAACCCTGATCCTACTGGAAACGAGGGGAGAAAAAGAATCTGGGTTGGGTCTCTCCCATAGGCTTTCTGTATGCTAAGGCCACTCACCTGATTATGCAAATGCTTCTTTGTGCTTTATACAGAAGCAGCAGTGGATTGCTGCTGTCTAGTGAACTGGTGTGGTCCCATGATTACTTCTATGCATCTGCCCTGCCTTGGCCTCGCCGCTTTGTCTTTGCAGCCCTCAACCCTTTGGGGTAAAGTCTCTGACCGCTGTAAAAGTGCAACCGACACTTGGGACTTTGGCTTCAGACCAATTTGGGCTTAAACCCTGACTCTCTGGCTTGCCAGCTATGTGATCTCAGACAAAGTACTTGCAGTTTTCTCCTTGAAAATAGGGGTAATAATGTGGAGTTTTCAGGATGAAGGACTGGAGGGATTAGGACAGTGTCTGGTGGGAAGTAGTCATGTGATCGTGGGAAGGGCTGCTCTGGTGGGTCCATAGCCCCTACCTTCCACTTGTTAGTTGAGGCTAGTACTGGCCTGTTTCGACCTTTTCCAAATACGTTCATCCTGAGCTGGGTTTTGGTAGGTGAGAATGAAGAGGCGAGATGGGTGAGAGAGACCTCCGGCCATTAGGGCCTAGGAGGAGGGTGTGGGGCACTGGGCAGGGCAATGAGAGAGTCCAAAGCCATGCTCTGTGGCAAGGCCAAGCACAGAGGAGCAGTCTGCGAGGGAAGCAGAACCCACGTTGGCCTCGGAAGCCATGCCGCCCACTCAACAAATGTGTGCTGGTGCTTTCATGTGTCAGGCTCTGTTCCAAAGAGGAAGACAGGCACAGCCTCTGCCTGCACACCCCCACACCCCCTATCTTCCATTAGTTTGGTTTTTGTTTTGGCCGCGCTACGCTGCATGCAGGATCTTAGTTCCCCGACCAGGGATCGAACCCGTGCCCCCTCAAGTGGAAGCTCGGAGTGTTAACCACTGGACCACCAGGGAAGTCCCCCTATCCTCCATTAGGACCTAGAATTCCTCTGTCCTAGTCTAAATCAATAAAGAAACACAAATATGTTTTAAGCCCTCACAGATTCTGAGAAGAAAGTCCTTTGGAATAAAATAATCCAACCTCCCTTTCATCTCAGGAGCACCCTGCCTGTCTAAGAGGAGTGAATTCAGGGATTAGGGAGAACTGAATGTGAATATTCTGGCTCTGCTAGTCACTCGCAGGATGACTTCAGATGAGGCGGTTAACTGGTCTCAAACTTTTTTTTTTTTTTTTAATGTATAAAATATGTGCGGAGGTGGTTTTCTCTATACTTGCAAGGTTGCTCTGAGGATGAGTGAAGATGATACATAAAATCACTGAGTATAAGTAAAGGATGAATAACAATTGGGTGAATTAGAGCCAGGACCATAACTGCTAGTCTCTAAAATAGTACCTTTTGTGGGGCTCCTGCTATAGATAAAGAGACCCTGTGTATACTGAATTCTTAAAGATAACTGCCAAACACCCACTGAAAGCAAACGTGACTCTGGCTTAGCCAGTGACTGGTCTGTCCTGACAAGACCTGACGTGGCTCCAACCACAGGTAAAGGCTTCCCAAAGAAGGCCAGGTATTCTGAGGAAGTGCGTAGAAGCCCAGCTCTTCCTGTGGGCAAGCACCACACTCAAGAAATCTTTATTTATGGTTAACAGTGACTCAGTCTAATAGAATAGTTCTTACAAACATCAGCCTTAATTAAATATTTTTCAGGGATAAACTAAAAGTGAGAACGTGTAATTGTGCCCTTTCCCCTCATTCTAGCCGCTCCTTTTCCCTTCCTCAACACTAAAAACGTATTGCTTCCTTCTTTCCTGAAGTGGAGCATCTTTGAAAAGCTCACATGATGACACAAAGCCACAAAACCAACTGTGAATGACAACAATGACAACTAAATACCTTGAGGACATATGCAGACCAAAATAAGTTAGCCCTCAGCACACAGAAAGAAGAGATAAAGAGACAGAAATGATCAAGAGATAAATTCCAGAAATGGTAAATGTCACAAAGGTCAATCAATCAGTATGTGTACTCTGGGCCGGAGGGAAGATTTTATGGTATGGCCACGTGTGAGGCCCAGCAGCCGTAAGACAGTAGATAAAGAAAGAGGCAAACAGACAAATGGGTAAAATAAAGTCCACTTTGGAGAAGCTATACTTACTTTGTTAAATTAAGTATACTACACATTTTTAAAAAGCAAATTTGGTTGAGGGTTTACCATAGAATTAACCTGCAGGCGTAGCTCTCCTGGAAGCAAGGGTTTGCTGCTGCGCTCATGGGCTGGCTGATCACCCTCTGGAAGAACAGATTTTGAAAATCAAAGTACCCAAACTCAGCACAAAGCTATGTAAGTTTCCTGATGAGGATCCTGCCTCACAAGAGATTGTGAAGCTTAAAAATGGAGGGTCCATAACAACAAGCGAGAAAGGTATGGAAATGTCGCCCTTTTCCTTTCCATGATTGCAACGAAAATAAGGCACACACAGTTCTTCAGCAAGAAGTTCGAAAGCAAAGTGTTGCTGTAATCCTACTAAAATAGCAGGCGGTAGGGTGATCACATGAAGGAAAAAGAAAAGAGAAAAAATAAAAACCCGCAGCCGAGTTGAACTTGGTGATAGCGCAGTGAGATCAAGGAGGCATCTGGAGTCGAAGAAGATACAGTTTTGTTCTGAAATTTGTATGGGTTTTATAAATATGAATGTGAACTATGTGACCTTCCTAATGAGGAACCAAAAGGATAATGATGTTTTTGGTGATTAAAAGAGGAGCGAGGAAATCTAATTAGAGGGTGTGTGTGTGTGTTACACTTGTTGGGGAAACGTAAACCTATTTTCAGCAGCGCTCGCTGATGAAGGTGCATCATTCCCCTTCAAAGGGAGCTTTTCCTTCATTGTCTTTAATTACAGCAGAAAACAGGGCCCTGTGTTGTTCTACGAGGAAGAAGAACGGGACTTCGCAGCTCCAGGAAGGCGTGCGGGTAAAGAAGCCAAAACGGCAGCCATCTCTGCTTTGTGCTCCCACAAAGCCCAAGGCCTGGGAAGTTCATATCAGAAGTTAATTCAAACCCGTCAGCTCATCACAACCCTGAAAAAAGCAGGGCTTTGGTCTGTGCCAAACCAGAAGCTGGGGCGTGTGCTGACATCAGCACAGCCCGGGTGCTCTGTGTTAAAGTCTAAATGCGCAGGCTAACGGCCAGATGTCAGTGCTTCAGACGGAGCAGGGTAGGGGCGCGAGGCA
The DNA here is from genome assembly GCF_000442215.2 of Lipotes vexillifer. Classification (NCBI taxonomy): domain Eukaryota; kingdom Metazoa; phylum Chordata; class Mammalia; order Artiodactyla; family Lipotidae; genus Lipotes; species Lipotes vexillifer. Next base: position 2,237,167 of record NW_006776528.1, on the reverse strand, counting down.
GCGACAAGGAGCCTCATCAGGCACGAAATGTGAAATGTCTGCATGTTTTTTCCTAATATGTCGGCATTTCGCAGGTTGGGGAAAATACAAATGATGAGGCTGCTGCCATCAGCTGGAAACGATGGTGTTTCTCTCTGACTCATTCCCTCCCACCTGGATTTAAATTGTGGATTTGGAAAATAAAAATCATATACGTTATCAGCAG
>NW_006776528.1:2235660-2236817 GCF_000442215.2 Lipotes vexillifer | reverse complement strand
GCAGGAAATGGACAGGCACATGCAGCTTTTGATGTCTCTGCAAGAAGAAATCATTTGATGAATGCCTTCCTAAACAGTCTGTCAGGATGTTTCTCACAAGGGAGAAAGACCCTGCAGGAGGGGACCCTAAATTTCAAATTAGAACTGGGACGTAAGGGGGGCTGGAATGCAAGGGGAAGTGTCAGCAGCGTTGATTTGGCTTCCCTGCGGGGCAGTGGAGACTATAAGACCCTTTGAGTATTTGGCCTTCCTTTGGTTAGTGAGGAGTTTTTACCCTGTGAGAGGCTGTAACGGATGCCCCATTGACTGGAAGATATATTTATTAATCCAGCCAGTGCTTACTGCTCAATAACTATTGCGAGATACAGGGCTACATCCTTTAGTGCAGAGAGAAATACAAGCAAAATATAAGCCTAAGGGTAAGCTACCAAGAGAGTCCAAAGATGGGTGAGTGATTCTTCAGTGGGGTTCAGAAACACTTTATGGATGGGGTACCGTTGAGTGGAAGCCGAAAGGGTAAGTACAATTTTATCAGGCAGAGAAGAGGGCAGACGCCTCCCTCTGTGACCCTTCAACACACTGGAAGAGACAGTATACCTACGGGTTAGAAAGAAACGTGGGTTTAAGGTCAGACAGACCTGGGTGCAAAACCGGATGTTAACGTGTCCTCCTATGGTGGAATTCCTATCTGCGGGAAGGATTCAGTCACACGGCTTAAATCCTCTGAGCTCCAGGCGTACTTACCTCAGAGGCTTCCGAGCTGTCTGAAGCCCCTTCTGGCTGACACCACTACTAGCTAGTAGCTGCTTCCCTGCTCTAGTGCAGCGCTGGTGCTCTGTACTCTCTCGTGAATGTCTGTTTACTCGCCTGTAGGAGGTTGGGAAGCCTCCTCCTCTCGGTACCTAAATCCTAAACTCCTGGCACACAGTAGGCTCAGAACAAACAAACATTCGCTGAATCACTGAACTGACGGACAGAAGCAGCATAGTCGAGGCTGGACTGTGCAACAGGATCGGGCACCCCGGGCAGGGCGGGGCGGGTGTGGTGTCTAGCATGGTGGATGCAGAGAAGGCAGTGGGGAACTTGGGGCCACGAGGGAGGTTGATCTCAGAGCAGGAAAGGCCTTCAAGGGTTTTCTGGGAGGCAGTTTTCAGCAG
>NW_006776528.1:2230163-2235582 GCF_000442215.2 Lipotes vexillifer | reverse complement strand
GGATGTGAACAGGTTCATTCTGAGTTTGGCCCTAAAGTGGCAGAGAGATTACCAAGGGGCCCACCCACCGGTAAGAGAATGTCGTAGCCAGACAAGGCCCCTGCCCTGGCAGTGGCGGGAGGGCTGGTGCCTGCTTGCTCCGACCTGCTGGCTGACAGGTGTGGGGTGAGGGAGAGGAAAGGGTTAGAACGGCCGTGGAGAGACTGTAGCGAGGCGGTGGGTGAGAAGATAAGGTGCACGTTTGAGGAGGGAAGGGGTACCAGGGAGAGAAAGATGGAGATTCCCCTGGGACATTCAGGTAGCAGAGCGTCTCGTGGCTCAGAATTGAGGAAAGCGCTAGGGACACAGACCAGGGAGCCCCCAGACTGCTGCTCGGAGACTGTCTGGCTCCCGGGTGCCTACGCTTCCCTGGGAGAGCTTGCCTCCAAAGCACATACTCGGGACCATCCCGGGAGATTTTCATGAAATGGGTCTGGGACCAGGCCCAGGAATCTGCATTTTTAAAGCACCCAAAGCGGTGGGCTAAGATTCTTGAAGAAGATGCCTAAAGATACAGAAGACCCTTCTCCTCTTGCTGTAATGCCACCCCTGGGCGGAAGGTGGAGGAGCTAGAAGCAGATTGAGACTGAGAGGGAAGAAGAAAGCCACAGCCAGTCACATCCTAGAAGCCAGAAGCAGGGTGTTGGGGGCCAAGGAGGTCTGGGGATGAGGGGAGGCTGGGTGTTCGGAGGGACGCAGGCCGTGAGACTGAGGCATGGATTGGGCTGGATTGGAGGTGAAGGGAGGGGAGATTCGGGATCCTCAACTCCTGCACCCAGCCCTCAGGTCTCACCTGGAGCCACCTGGGGGAAAGGTGAGGTTGTTGGGAGCCTTTATAGAGGAGTGCAGGTGGGGCGCAGGGCGTGAACCAGCTTTCCGTGGGGGGACCCTGGGTGAGGGCAGCCCAGGGTGCAGGATGAGAAGAGCTGGTCCGGCTGCCTTTAGTTGATGAAAATCCTGTCTGAAGAGCCAGCCTGATATGTATATTTACTCTGGAAGAATGGCCATTAGCAAAAGAAAATATAGATTCTGTCCTCATAGTTTCCAGGGGCCAAGAGGTAGGCCTTCTTCCTGGCTGCTCTGAGGGGCTGAGGCTTTGCCTTGAGGAAAAAATCCTGAGCCCAGATGTTGCATTAGCCAGAATATTTTGCCATTTTCATTTGCAGTGACAAGATTCCTAGGAGCGGTGCCCATTCCTGAGACTTAACTCTTAATGTAACTTATTTGTGTCGCTGCTGCAATTGCACAGATAAAGTGTGAGAAATCTGTTTGTCTCGCAGCAGCGTCCCCCTCCTCTCTGGCTGTGTTTTGCCTTCTCTGTCCCTCTCCCCTGCCGGTTCCAGTAATACAGAGATACAGACGCTTACACGGCTCATTACTGCCCCACACTCTCTGCAGTGCCGGATGTAATCAGGTGGAGAATGTTCCCTCCTTGCACCCTAAGGACAGGGGGATGGGGCCTCTTGCTCAAGACCCAGTGGAGGCAGAATGGGCTGGCAAGTCGAGAGAACGTGAGCGGCTTCTGCAAGAGGCAGAGCCGTGGCCAGCAAGCTGAGCCCGCCTGCCCCTGCTGCGTGCGGACCTGGCCAGGCTCAAGGATGCCAGGGCCCAGGTGGCCTCCGAATGCCTCACCCACTCAAGAAAGCTTACGGTTACTTCGAGCAAGTTGCCTGCAATAGGCACAGCACCTGCTGCCGTTCCAAGGTTACGGATGCCAGGTTTTGGAGATCTGCCTCTTACCCTAGTTTCCCTTTGTTTTTCAAATTCAGAACAGAGACTTAGAAAGCTGGAAAGAAGCCTGGAGTCTGTTTGTTCTGTTCTGTTCTTATGTTCTTATATTTTACAGGCAACCACGGAACAGAGAGCAGCATGGTTTGTGCCAGAGTCAGGACTGGAACTCAGTTTTCCCCATCCCTGTGCTGGTCTGTTCTCTACCTTCCGTTGCCTCTCCAGTCCTGGCAGTGGCCTGGGGCTAAGAAAAGTGCACAGTCTGAAATGCCACTTTGAGTTGGCACTCAGCTGGGTGACCTGCTCTGTCTGTGCGGCTTCTGGAGGGGCAGCAACTGGTGGCGGGTGAGGAAGAAACATCCCACATCAAGGTCAGCCCTGATTCATCTTTGAGCATCACCCACCCTACCCATGTTGTCTCTAAGCACTTCCCGTCTCGGCCCACTGTCTGTCTTCATAGCCTGTGTCTTCGGCTTTCTTTCGACATTGCTTTCATCTCATTTCCCTTTGTTCTGTGTGTGTAGGTAGGAAAGACGTGTCTGTCGTGAATGTATGTTGGGATGGGTTCACGGTGCAGAGTCCAAAGGGTCTCTAGAAACCAAGCTCACAGTCTTTGACGGCAGACAAACACAAATGCGTGCCTGGGATGCAGGGTGTCTGTTTGTGTGGCTTTGGGGAAAATAAGCAGATCGGTTATAAATGTTCAAATGGTCCCTTAAAAGAGCATTCAGATTAGGTGGAAGAGGGGAGACAGAAGTGGTAAGTGGGCTCAAACAAGCTAATTGTTGACACGGGCTTCGTGTGGTTGGCTGCATTGGGATACGAAGCTGTGCCTTTCCTAGGAGCGTTGGAGCCCTAACCCCCATGTGTATTTGGAGATGCAGCCTATAAGGAAGTGATTAAGGTCAAATGAGGTTATAGTGGTAGGGACTGATTGGCTAGGATTAGTGTCCTAATAAGAAGACACACCAGGAAGCCCTTCTCCACCCCACAGCGCTCTCCCTCTCGCTCCACTCCCTCTCCCACCTCTCCCTGTTTGACTTATTTCACTTAGAATCATCGTACCTAAATCCACTCATTATGCTGCTACGGGCCTGAGGACATTGATTTCATTGCTGAGTGATTCTCCATTGCACGTAAGTGCCACAACTTCGCCCAACCCCTCCTCCCCCTCCTCTCCCTCCCCCTCCTCTCCCTCTCCGCACTTGCAGAGGAAAGGCCATGTGAGAACGAAGTGGTCGTCTACAAGCCAGGACGAGAGCCCTCATCAAAAACAGCTGACAGATCTTTCTGGCTTGATCTTGGCCTTCTGGCCTCCAGAACTGTGAGAAAACAAGTTTCGGTTGTTTAAGCCCCCAGCCTGTGCTATATAGTTATGGCAGCCCTAGCCAGCAAATCTCCACACACTGTTGTGACACACTTCTCCCCTGAGTTAATGGTACAGAGGGACAAGCGCCCGGATCACCTAGTTGTCAGTCCTGGAACCCTTCTGTCGGCCACATCCCGCCACGGGCAACCCCAGTGACTCACGGGTGACTGCAGGGTCAGTGGCAGAGCAGCAACCCAGCCACACCCTTTCTTCTAAGTTTTATCAAGACCTAGGGATGGACATTCAACAGACACCAAGGTGTGGGCAGAGCCAGTGGCCCATGATTGTCTCGGATCCAGAGCTGTGGAAAGGGCAGCTTCAGAGCTGATTCCAGATCTGGAAAATTCAAGAGTTACCATTTGCTGTGTGGCTGAGATTGATTCCGGACAGCGAGGGTGAGGCTTCCACTCGGGAAACAGAGCTGAGCCCCCATCTGGCACGTGAGGGAGCGTGAGAGTGTGTGTGTGTGTGTGTGTGCCCATGGTTCACACCCTCATCCTCTGGGCAAACTCTCCAGCACTGAGGAGGGGTCTGGGTCTGGGTCTCATCAGCACCTCTTCACTAGCTATGCGTACTTCAGTGTCACTTAGCCTCCTGGGTCCTCCTCTTACCCATCTTTAAAATGGGGTTAGTAACCTGTCTTGCATGCAACTAGCATGATGCCTGGAAACCAATAAATACTTGGTAAATGGTAGATATGATGATGATCATTATGAATAATGACCCAAGTACTTCCATTTTAAAATGAAGCTTTCAGAATTAAGTCATTAGCCCTTTTTGCCTTGGGCTGGAGGAATTAATTATACATTCATACTAGTGTGATTTCCCCATGGAGACAATCTTCTGGTAATCCACCTGGTGTCTAGGCTGGGTTCCCCCCGCTGCTGCTGTGTACAAATAGCAGAACACTCATCCCTCTTAAGGCCACCAAGCAGCAGTTTATTGTTTTGGTGGGGGGGTGGGGGTGGGGAAGCCCTTCTCTGGAAACATAAAACAATATTTCATATGCACGTGTGTGAAAGCCATCATATTCTACATGCTTGCTACCTAAACTGTGCAGACCAACCCCCTGAAGTCTAGCCACTGAGGAGAAAGAAAGAAACCAAGGAGGTGGAGCTGGCAAGCCTGTCTTTGAAGGAGGCTGGAAATCGAAAGCATAGGCATTCAGGCAGGCAGAGGAGTGAAGGAACATGCTATACCCACCTGCCACTGCTGATGAGGGGCTTATTTCTAAGACACACACAGCAAAATGCACACACAATGCAGAGAGAAAACAGAAGACATAGATCACACATTTCAGATGGTTGGTGGACAAAAAGTTTAAGTTCGTGTCAACGCTGAAAGCTTGTTCTGGGTCTGAGGTCCACATGAAAAATGAATACCTTTCCATCCTATTCACCAGACGCTTCCCTCTAACCAAATCTCGGCAAATAAACATGCACGTACACACATGGACTATCGCCACAACCTGGGCCTGGCCCGTGGGGTGAAATGTTGCACAAGGAGATGGACACAGCAGCGCGAGAGTTGAGTGAGGGAGGGTGAGGTCTCCCGAAGGGCCGCTCAGGGCTCTGGAGGCCCCTCCCCCGGTGTGGGAGGGAGAGACCTGCAGAGAAGGGATGGCTGGCTCAGCTGTGGACAGAGCAGTCGTCCCGATGAGGACTCAAGCCCCCTGCTCCATTCGGTTCAATGAATGAGAACATGCAACCAACATGAGAATCATGATGGCAGCAGGTAACTTGGTTTAAAATTTTTAATATAACCCCTGAAGTCATCGACTCTACTACTGTATCTACTGTAGAGGGTATCTTAAAACTATATCTAATTTACCCCTCCGACCAAGTAGACCGTACTACAATCGACCTGTTCCATGGTTCCGTCTTGTTTACGGTAACCACTGTGCAGCTTGGTTCAGAGTTCGGTTTACTCCTTTGCTGAGGGGCACAGCTCACCTTGCGTGAGACCAGGAGGTATCAGTTACCTTGCAAACACCACGTACCGTGTGCCAGGAGAATGACGGTAGAGGTGCGTTTGCATCTGAGGTGGGGGGTTGAGCCCTATGGGCGGACACAGGCCAAGCAGGGTGCGCCCTCCTCCCTCCCGAGTCCCTGCAACCGCCCCCCCCCGCCCCGCCAAGCCCCACGTCCAGGCCTCCTGCGCTCACCATACAGTGTGATGCTGGCGTTGGTATTCCCAAGCTTGTTCGTGGCCACACAAGTATAGTTCCCATAATCCTTCTCTGAGACATTGAAGAAGGTCAGTGTGGATGTGTGGCCTCTGTTC
>NW_006776528.1:2190162-2230127 GCF_000442215.2 Lipotes vexillifer | reverse complement strand
AAAAAGGGGGGGGGGGAGGGTTTGGTTGCACACACAGTGAGGCAGCAGACACACAGTGAGGCAGCAGACAGGAGGGTCTCGGGAAGTCCAGACGCCGCAGACGGATCCACGCGCACACTCTCCTTCTCACAAAGCCCTCGGACTAAGCCGGGCCCTCTACCCTCAGCTGTAAGCGCCGCGGCCTCCATCAGGGGCCGAAGGGAAGGGTGCCCACGCTCCAGGGCTGCATTCCCCTAGTCCTTGAAGACCACCAACCGTGTCTACGGCTAATCTGATTCTGAAACAAGCTCCATCAGTTTTGTCCACTTCCCAGCCCCCTCCGTGTTTTGTTTCTGGTTCTAAAAGGAGACCCTGTTATAATGGAGGCTGTAATCAGTTTGCTTTTGCCGAATCTTCCCCCTGGACTTCATCACCCTCCTTGCACGTGGGGAACGATCCATCAGCTCTGCTTCGGACATGCCCTGTTTCCGCTTTCAAGGTACCTGGTATCTTCCTTGAACCACTGGAACTCAGCCGTGGGCACTGCAGAGGCTTCACAGCTCAAGATGCCCTTCTGGCCCACAGAGACACCCGTGTTCTTGGCTTTGGAGATGTAGGGAGGGTCTGCAGGGAGATGCAGGGCGAGTCCGTGAGACAGGTGAGACGCACATCAGTCACCTGCTGTGCACGTCCCCCTTCCCAGCTAAACGATCATGTATTTTAGGAAAAGGACTTCTTGCTTGAAGATACTGTGTTTACCCCAGCATCTCTTCAAGCCTTCACACTAACCCAGAGTTCATGAGTCTCCCCATTAGCTAAAAGTCCTGCCAGTCAGTCCATGGCCCTGGAGGTGGTGACGAGCACAGCAATCTGATACTGTATTTTCCTGCTGGAAACAACTTGGGTCTATCAGAAAATGACATTGCCATTATCTCTTTGTCCCCTCAATCCCCATGCCCTCCTTTCCCCTGGAACTCTCTTGACAGTGGGTCTACTCACAGTTGACAGTGATTTTTACTTTCCGCACATCAGGGGCAGCAACATCATTCAAGGCGCTGCATTCATACTCCCCGGACTGGTCACGTTTGATGTCAGAGATTTCCAGGTATTCGTCCTCACTCACAAAGCCCTGGCCGTCTGGGAGGAAAGAAACAGACACAGACAATCAAGAAACTGTGAAACCAGGGGCATAACTGTACTCGCAGAGCTTAGACGAGAAGGAATACAAAAAGCCATAAAATGGGGGTTTGAACATCAAGTCAAAGATTCTGGACGTTATGTTGGCCCCAAAGTATTTGAAGAAATTCTCTGCTTGAGTCTTGGATCAATGGATTTTTGTCCAAGTCCCTTTAAATGTTCAGACCATTTGATAAGAAGGACATATTATTATTTTTCTTACATGATAATTAAGAGAGTACATGTGAAATACTGTGGCACATTAGTAAGCTTTGATATTTTTAAACAGAATTGTCATGATCAATAATATAATTTTTAAAATGTGGGAATAACTTTAGGGTATGTGCGTATGGACGTCTTCATTTTTCACAATGTAGAGATAGATGCCTTTGTACACAGAGTACAAACTACTAACTACTTGTAGAATGAATAAGTGACCATTTAACAATTTGATACAAACGGACACAAAGCAGCTGGTTGGTTTCAAACTGTCCTGGAGAGGAAAAAATGGAGGATGAATGAATGAGGAAGCCCTTCTTGACTGCTATGTAGTAGGTGCTCAATAAACATTTGCCAACATAAAATAACCCTGAGATCCGCAGAACCTGGGGTGAGGGAACTCAATGGGCGTAATACCCGGCTTTGTAGGACATTCTTGGAGGCTTCATTCTCAGGCTTGTGTGAAGCTTGCAATTCATGATCCTAAAGGCTCTGGGGCTGCAAAATGGACATTTCTTGCAGTCACTGTTACATGCTCTTTCACAATCTGACCCCTCTGCTTGCAAAGAGGACAGACCTTCTGTCTTAAAACACAAATGTCCTGAGGCTGTCAAAGCACCAGGCTCCTGTGAAAACCCAGCCAACCCAAAGGCCGAGGAGAAAGTACATCCATTTGCATTTCTTTTAAGCCTGATACCTGATTCCTTTTTATGCTCCCGGCATGAGGGCAAAATTAGTTTTCAGGATGATAAAAACACATCGTAACTTTTCTCACTGTAGAAGCAGAGCTGATCCAACGGTTGCTTTTTGACAAACTAAGTCTGGGCCCATGATGGGTTTGGCACAGGAAGTGGGGTGTCATGGGGGTGGGCTGATGGGCAGACATGAGGCCGCTGCTTTGGCATCCTGACTCTGCTCCACGTGGAAGCACTGGGGTATCCCTACCACCCTGCCCCTTTCCCGGGACCCTGGCTTTCTCGGGGCCTTCCTTGCCCCCATCACCCAGCCAGCCCCACCAAGGTCACCATATGCCCACCCAGGCTCTATATCTTCAGTGTCTGGATGGTGGTGATCAAGGCCATCCCGAGAAGGTGTGGGGCTCCAGGCAAATATGTAAACAAACCGAGTCACTCAAAGTCAGCTAGAAGCCCAATCTCATGCTATTTTGAAGGAAATCGTGCATCCGTCGGCCAGCCAAGCAATCCACTTACCAGGGCACCCTCCTGGAACTTAGGCCGGTTGACAGGCCCCAGGACAAGCCCACAGGCGAGAATTTCAGGATCTTGGGAATCTGGTTGAACCCATGTTGAGGACTGGCTGGAAGTAGAGGCGAAGGGGGGAAGTGGGGTTTGGGACAAGTCCACACTTCCCAGTCTGAGATCTGAGTGTCATTCCTGAATGGCACCGCTGGCCTATGCTGGTCCCAGGCACCAGATGGGAACTTTGAAAATTTTGAGGAAGATGCTCCAGAGTAGGTGCCTCCTGGGGCCCTATTTGTTGGGATCTCAGGGTGGTGGTGCTGGTCATGACCCTTGACCCCAGCAGACATTTAATCACCCAGGCTGGTTCATATCTAATTCCTCAAAGCTCACTGGAAGGATGTCAACATCCTCTCACCCTTTTTTCCTTATTTCTCTTAGACTTAAAGAATCTCAGACTTGAAGGGGATTCTGAAATCACTTATTTCAGGACGTCTAGATAGATAAAAATTGCCTCGCTCATTGAAATGATGCTGGTTGACCAATCTAAGTGGCTTTAAGGATTAAACAACAATAAAATCAGACAGACCAAAACGACTTTCCAGATTCAGCGTGCCTTTTTTGCGGTAAATAAATACAACAGGATGGAAAGGATGGCTCTCTCCTAATAAGACTCCATCATTCTTTCAAAATGTACTGCAGTGTATTTGCCACAGGTAATTAAATCCCCTGCACTTAACCAAACAAATGAGCTATACCTACAGTGGGGCTGGCAGGGCACACCCCAGACCCCAGGAGGCACCTGCTCTGGAGCATCTTCCTCAAAATTTTCAAAGTTCCTATCTTTGAATTGGGGGAGTTGGGGGGAATTGCTGGACAACAAGGCCACCCTCTGCAATGCGGGAATCTCTCTTCACTATCCGTACTGCTGTTTTTGTGGACTGTTACGTGACAGCAAAAAAAGGGAGGGAGGAAGGAACAGTGTTTCACATAAAATGGGGATCGTTATGATAATACTACCTCATTAAGTGAGAAAATGAATTTGTCAAGTTAGTTCTATAAAGTGGTCCTCGGGTTTTCATTTGCATATAAATTCCTCCAAGTTTTTATATCTATATCTATAGATAGATAGATTCTGATGTGGTAGGTCTAGGGTGGGCCTAGGGTTTTGCATGTCTACCAAGTGTCCCAGGATTCCCGTGCTGCCGGCCTGGGGCCCACACTCTCCACCAAGCGCTGTTCTCAGCCCGTTCTTACTCGCGTGTGCATCTGGGTCTGTGAAGGGGCCAGCTGGTCAGCGACGTTTCCTGCCTGCCCTTTGCGTTGAGATCCTCGTGGAGCCGGCATCTCAAAAGACACCCTCTCTCTGGAGTTGAGAGCTTTGCAGGGCACACTGACGGTGAGGATGTGGACCCCTGAAGCTACTTTTCCACTGAGTCTCTGTGATCTTACTGCAAAACACGCGCCCACTCGAACCCAGCTTTCTTTGCTAAGAAAGGGAAGATGTTGACACCTGTCCTCACCTCAAGTCCATGGAAGGAGACGGAGATGCTACTTTCTTAACTGCTTTGAATACTGGGTGAGATTTGTAAAGCAGAAACAATCTAGGTCGCTAAAGGCCTGGAGACCTAGGAAACTGCAAGGTGGAATGCTTTCCCTGCCCTCTCCAGTTCTGGTTGTGATGTAAAATCCTGATTCCGTGCTGCAAAGAAAAGGGCGGGAGGGAACAAATGTTTGAATCCTCTTTGCTGGGAAGGCAGACTGCTGACGGGGGGGCGGGGGGGTGGGGGCACAGAGGGGGGACCACATGAGGGGGCACAGCAAAGGAGGGAGGAGGACAACGAAGGATGCACTGGTGCAAGGAAGGAAAGAAAGGCAGACGGGGTGCTCTGGATGCCATGGGAAAGGTTCTGAAGACACATTCAAAAGGGACTTGAAAAAAAAGATAGCCTAAAAGACTTTTTTTCTGACAAAACAGAAAGCTTCAAGTCTGCCCCGCAGTTTTGCTTAATGGTAAGAGGTCCTGTAATGAGCCAGTAACCCAGAGGCATATCACCCTGCCCTGCGCATTCGGACAGCCCAATATAACATGACTGGAAGCAAAAGGAAGTGGGCTCTGCATCACTGGCTGAAATATATTAAAAAATGCGGGTTCTTTCTTTCCACAGAGGAGCCCTTTGAAGAAGATAAGTTCAATCCACTGTATTAGGAAGATTAAGATTTGCAAGGATACAAATGGGGCCATTTATCAGGGATGGGGGAGGTCCCTGGACTCGGACCCCACAGACACAGGTCTCGTGCTTGGGGAAGGGCTGAGCCGGCCCCATAGTTCCGTGGGCACAGGGCGGCCTCTTCTGCAAGGACACATGTTCTGACCTAACAGTCACGGAGCACAGGGAATGAGCAGAGCATCCAAGAGCAGGGTCTGGGCCATCTCAGAAACGGGGGAGCAGACCACCCCTGGGAAGAAGGGTCCCCGGCCCGGCCGGCTGTCCCCGATGTGACCGGCGGCTACCTTACTCATCCCTAACAGTGAGCGAGGTGATGGGCTAGATGCCGTGGGTGGAGAGGATGTAGAAGGCAAAGTCCTTGACTTTGGGCAGTCCACAGTCTCATGAGCCCAGACCTGCAGTGCTTTATGTTTCTTCTCCCCAGGCTCAATTTTTCCATTCTTAATTGCTTTTAGACCCCTTAAGTAAGGTATGGTGGGTCAGATTTCTTAGAGACGGAAGAAAACTAAGCGCTCAGGGATGAAGAGCTCGAAGAGGAAGTCCAGAGAAAAGCCCGGACGCGTCCTGACCCACTTCTCTCTCCCTTTTCGTCCTCATCCTTCTGAGCCACAGCTGCTTCTCAGCCAGTTCCTTAGAATTATAGAGTTGGAAGTACCAGGAGGGTCAAAGAAGTTAGCCTTCTACTTTTCTAGATGATTGTCCCTGACAGAATATCTGCCCCTCCGTGTGGATGTCCCCAGGGATGATTCCGGGGGTGGCCTATTCCTTTGCCTGACTATTCACATCATTCAAGAAAAATCTTCCTCATTTGGAGGCAAACCCTGCCCGGCTTCTCCCTTTGAAATGATTAGAAGTTGCTAGGGAGGTGCCCGCAGCCCAGCGAGGTGCCCCCACCCCCTCTGTCCTTCCTCATCAGCCACAGAAAGCTGCTGCTCTATCTGGGGAAGATGCTTTGTGAGGTTAAATGCCAGCACCTGTCACAGCTTTTGCCATGAGACCTGTCAGGAAGTGACTCACAATGGCACATGCCTGGGGGGCGGGCGCCCTAAAGGAAATGAGCAGTGGCGGGGTGGGGGACCATGGATGGAAAGAGGCATCGGTTCAGGGAGGCGAGAGCGTCGGGAAGGAACGGCCACGGAAGGAGAACACAGATGAGCAAGAAAGCGGGGGAAGAGGAGACGCGGCCAGAAGGAAGGCAGTGGGCGGAGTGGGGGGGGATGGAGGCCCCCGGGGGGCACTGGGCTCACATGGCAGGGCTTCTGGAAAAGCCAGAAATACGTTTCCCTGCTGCCCAGCACGAGGGGCTATTACAGACGATTCCTACTGATGCCGACCTTGGAAACTTGGAATCAAACACCTCAACGACCACGTGCATGCCGCTGACCTGCTAGACCACAACTGGGCTTTCTGATTGACCCTAGAAAATAAACAGTCTCTCACCCACTCAGCAAAGCAGGGTAGCCATCCGAGTGATCCAAGAGCTGATCCTACTCCTGTGAGGAGTGCACGAGGCTTAGGAAAAAGTGGGGGTTCACTGGAAGGTTGTGTATTTGCTGGAAACCCTGCCCCCGGGGTCCGGAGCCAGATGAGGCCAAGGGAAGGGAGTGTCTGAAGCCGGCCTCTCCCTCTGCTTCTGTCCCTGAAGGTGTGAGGGACAAGACACACGCTGTCAGGAGCGCACATGGGGGTGGGCGCCCAGGTCCTGTCCCTCGTCCCTCTCTCTCCAGGATGCTGGCCCATGGAACATAACTGCAGAAAATGAGCCACAGGCAGATCAGAACCTCAGCTTCGGGCTTCCCTTGGTGGCGCGGCGGTTGAGAGTCCGCCTGCCGATGCAGGGGACGCGGGTTCGTGTCCTGGTCCGGGACGGTCCCACATGCCACGGAGCGGCTGGGCCCGTGAGCCATGGCCACTGAGCCTGCGCGTCCGGAGCCTGTGCTCCGCAACGGGAGAGGCCGCAGCAGCGAGAGGCCCACGTACCGCAAAAAAACAAAACAAGACCCTCAGCTTCGTGGCTGTCAAGGTGGCCTACAATCTGGGCTTGGCATCCTAGGCTGACCCAGGTCTTGCCTTTCTCCCTGTGAACCCAAGACAGCTGGACTGGTGCAGTGGGAGGACTCAGCCTGAGTAGGTACTGACCACAGGCCCCAAACTGGACCTGAGTGCCAGGGCTGCCCTGACATGGAGAGTCCGGGGTTAGGGGGCCCTCCTAGAACCAAGCGGAGTGTCTGGGGAAGGTGATGGGAATCAGCAGTGCAGCCCTCACTTGTAGGCCATGGTCTTGTCCCTGCTTAACTGTCAGGGCAGATAACCTCACCGGTTACCCTGGTCCCCCGTCTCCCACGGTGAGGGGACCAGGACTGACGGCATTGGGAGGGGAGGGGGCTGCCTCCGCCTGCTTCCCAGGGGTCCCCTGGCATCCTTCTCCATCACACACCTCCTGACACGGGAGCTCCTTCTTTCCAAGGACAGAAACCTTAGAACGTGCTCGAGTTGGGAACCGGGGTGAGGTTCAGCACTTGGGATAGCTGGGCTCACAGGACCTCAGCCGCGAACCTCAGCACCCGCTGCCCGTGTGGTGTCACCCGCTCTCAGCTGCAGGCACACGGAGAGGGAATGACACCCCTCACTTCTCTGACCTCCTTGTTTGTGCATCTGCTCAGGCTGAACACGCAGCATCTGTCCACCCAGTACGTGATGGCTGGGGGTTTGGATCCCAGAACGCCCCCCAGCTTTCCCTCTCTCCTCGCTCAGTCTCCTGTCTCTGCTGGTCTCCTCTGCACACTCTCCGTCCTCCCCACCCCCAGCCTCTCCCTACAACACCGCGGGCAATAAGCAACTCTGGGCTCCCCGCCATTAATGCAGGGAGTGTGGACATGGCTCTAGCCATCCTTGCCTGCCCCCAACTCCCAGACACATCCCTTCCCCACACTGGACTTAATGAGAAGTGTGATGAACCCACTGTCTCATTTTCCCTTAATACGAGCAACTGAACTGTGCTAAAGCCATTCTGGTTTGGAGACGGGAGTGGCTGGGTCAATGTCTCATTTGCTGGCAGTGACAGAAGCTCTTTGTGTTGGGGTCTGACGACTTTTCTCTGCCTGTGGCCTCAGGGACCTTCCCCGAGAGAGGCTGGCTTGCTGGCTGCCTCCCCTGAGGCTGACAGTCTGCTGGCTAACGACGGGATCGGCGAGTCACTGTCCCAGTTAACTGGGCGTCTAGCGGGGGAAGGAGTCCGTTAGTAATGCTCCCGGAGCTGGGGCTCAGACGGGTGCCCTGGCAGGGGTGAGTTTCCTAAATGGTTCCCATGTTCTGACGGGACAGCGGGGGATAACACGAGGAGGGAAGGACTCTAGTGATTCGTGCAGTGGGACTGTCTAGAAGGACAGACTCTGACACTGGGCTCTCCTTACCAGGGGACCAAAGCCAAGATGCAGAGGATACGACGGCGGGGCGGGCAGGAAAAGGGGGTATAGAGAGCCTCTCTGCAGGGAGGTCTGGGAGGGAGGGGACCTGGAGGTATCCAGGGTCACAAGGGCCCATCAGGATGACCAAGGAGCACTTGAAAGACAGGCTCTTGGGCTCGTGCTCACAGAGTGACTGCACTCCAGTGGGCGGGGCCCTTCATCAGCCCCCCGGCAACCTTCTAACCACTGGACCGCCAGGGAAGTCCCTTGGCTTGGTTTTCCTTATGTTCTCTCTCTGAGATGGGTTCATGAGGTGTAGGAAGAATCAGCACAAATCAAGAGATGTTTGGAATCTAGATGATACTGTTGACCCAGAGGGAAGGGACCCTAGTGAGTGCTAGAGAAACAGCCAGGGTACCAGCGGGGATGCGGCCCGTGCTCTTTAAATGGAAGTTCAGAATGTGTGCCAGAGAGAGGAGAGAGGAGATGGACACAGACAGACAGACAGACAGAGATACAGAGAGAAAGAGGATGCATAAGGCAGAAAGCTGGGATTTCATACACAGGCAGGCAAACGGCTGAGGACAGAAGCTTGCATCCATTTGGAGAACAGGTTGGCTGACTTGAATTAAAAACGTAGCTAACATTTATATTCTAAAAAGTATCTAAATATAAACAGACATAAATAGTGCAGACCAAAATGTAGAGGTTGAAGAAAAAAAAAATCCATCACTTTCAAAAGCAGAGCTTACACAGCTATGTTATTGACAAAATGTTAAGGACATTGGAAACATTTTTCCTACATGTTTTCCACTTTGATTACTATTATTTGCACTCTGAACCAACAGGGTTATTTCAGTGTTAACAGCTACATAGTGAAATGAGTTCTGTGCTTTATTCTAAATAAACTACTGCTTTACAAAAAAAAAAAAAAAAAAAAAAAAATACAAAGGACAAAAAAAACCACTAAGAAAATGAAAAAGCAAGTCATAGACTGAGAGAAAATATTTACAATACATATATTAAATGACTTATATCCAGGTTAAAGAACTCCCAATAATCAATAAGAAGAAGAAAAACAATCCAATTTTAAAATGAGCAAAGACCTGAACAGACACTTCACAAAAGAAGATATGTGAATGGCAAATAGATGCTTGAAAAGGTGCCTAACATCCTTAATCAACAGGGACATTCAAATCAAAACAATGAGATGCCACAACATAGCAGAGCCCGCCTCAACGAGAACCCCGTGCACTGCAACGAAGAGTAGCCCCCGTTCGCTGCAACTAGAGAGAAAGCGCGTGCGCAGCAACGAAGACCCAATGCAGCCAAAAAAAAAAAAAAAAAAAAAAAAACCAAAAACATTCTTTAAAAAAAAAAAAAAAAAAAAAAAAAAAGCTGATAAGGAGCTGAGTGAAATAGTGTTTCTTTCATTTATATATGTCTTCAGACAGTTTGACCTGACCTTGCCGGCATCAGCCTACGCTGGCACCACTAGTAACCCAGACCCCGTTTCTCAAAGAAAACCATATTTTGGAGAAATGGAAATGCCCCGGGGCCGATACAGCCAGTGGGTATCCAACACCAGTTCCCTGAGGACACTTTAGCCACCTGACTTTCTGAGCCCATGGCAAACCCTCCAGGGTCAGAATCTGGGGGGGGACAGGTGGAGTCCAAAATCTTCAAATTATTTTCTATTTTTTCTTTTCCATTACAGTTTATGATAGGATAGCGAATATAGTTCCCTGTGCTATATAGCAGGACCTTGTTGTTTACGCATCCTGTATATAACAGTTTTCATCTGCTAACCCCGAACTCCCAACCATTCCTTCCCCACCCCCTCCCTCTTGGAAATTATTTCTAATAATAGAGCAACATAAGAGCGAATGCTTTACCTCCCGCTTGCTTTGGGGGGAGTTAAAACTTTCCTTCCACACCGCCTGCGAGGGCTCAGTTCCCTGGGGACTGATGTATTTGCACAGTAATGCCAAAAACGCCTTTGTTACTTTTATAGGTGGGCGACTGTATTGTTAGATTTGCCTGAACAGTCCCAGTTGACACCTGTTTTCTCAGCGTAATTATCGACAGCCACCTTCTGCTCTCGGTAGTGTGCTGGTCTGGATGATAAGCCCTGCGGCCCGGTACGCCCCGCCCACAGAAAGGCCTGCATCAGGCCCCAGGGCTGTGCCCTCACTCACGCCTGTACATCCAGCAAGCATCGGCGATTGGGTCCCAAGCAAGGTGTGGCCCTTGGCTGTAGGACCCTCCTGGACGAAGGTCAAGAGTGGTCCTCGGGCTCTGCTCTCCTGGAGCTCCAGGCGCACCAGCTGTGTCTTCTCTGGGAGAACAGGGTGAGAGGCCGAGTGAGGGGTCAGCACTGCAGCCCCTGGCGGGGAAACCCAGCAGGGGCTCAAGGGCCCGAAGTGCCGGTGGGTCAGAGACAGGACGTGCACCTTCTGAAATGCTGTGGATGGCCCAGGGCACCGAAAGCAGCCCTATTATTTGCACTCTGAACCAACGGGTTTATTTCAGTGTGGTTATTTCCAGACTTTTTGGAGGAAGAGCACAGCCGTATTTCTGCAGATGAGGTCCCGACGCAGCCTGACTTTTCCTGCTTGTTCCCTTTCTTCTCTCTTCTCTCCTTTGTCCTCTCCCCATGTTAGTCCCCAAGGGCACGGCTGCACGGCAGTGATGCTAATTATCACTGTTCATTATTAATATTTGTGAAATCCTTCTATTCGCTTCCAGGCAAAATGCCCACGAAGCCAAGGAGCCCTCGGCGTGCAGGCCACGCCGGAGTCAGCGCCCACATTGCAGAGCAGGGCCTGGTTCTTCAGCATCAAGGGAGACAGTGCCACTCGGGTGCTCAGCTATGGCGGGAGCTGGAAGGGGAGGGTTAGGAGCCCTGTGCTCAGAGGGCAACGCCTCTGCCTGGGTGAGGCAAGAGCACTTCCTGTGATGCGGGGGTCCTTTGGAAACTTTCTTGTCAAGGACTCTCCGTATCTGCACCTCGAGCTATTTCTAGGCAAGTCTGTCTCCCACCTGCCATCCAGGCTGGACTCTTATCAAGCTGACCTCTCACCAAAGGCATCGGTCTCTTTGGCCTCCCTTTTTAGCCTCGTCACCACAGAGGTCACATTACACGTGACCTTCTATGACTCTGGGCCAATCATAGGAATAAGGGCTGAAAACCACTGAATCAGACATCAGAAGACCTGGGGTCTACCCTCTGTGTTGCCACTAATGGGCTGTGATTTTGAGGAACTGTTTTTACCATTCCAAGTCCCAGGTGTTTGGGTTTTTTTTTTTTTTTTTTTCCCTATCAAATAAAAAATAGCACCAGATGACCTCTAAGGCCATTTGTAAATTTCATAACTTATCAGCATGGGCTATGACAAGGAACCCTAAATAATTCTTTAGTTCCTGAAACTGATGACCATGGTGTTGATGGACAGAACTCCAACCCCAGGAGCTCAGGGCCATTGGCCCCTAAGGAAACATTAGAAGGTCCTTGCAGCCGGGCACACGTGCTGCGGAACCGACCTAGCCGCCCGTGCTCGGTCTGGGGTCTTGACGACGCAGACCCAAGGACAGAGACGCCGTGTGACTTCAAGGTGGCCCTCATCTGTCACCATGGTGCGGCTGCTCCATGATGGGGAGGAGAGAGGTTCTGACAGTTATGAAGGGCTGTGTGTGTCTGGGGGTAAAATGTCTCGAATTAATGGAGAAAATTAATTATTTCCTTTCCCTGCCAAGACTCCTATTCACGCCGATTTTGACAAGTATCTATTCTTTTTCCCTCCTCTAGATGGGCAGATTGGAATAATGTCTTACAGGTATAACTAATAATCCCCTTAGATGATTTGTGGCCCATTTGCAAAAGTGCACTCCAAATGCAGGACAGCGACGCTCTCTCTGCTTTCTGTCCTCCTCGCCTTCGCAACAAATATCCCTCCTTTGCTATGTGGCTCACCTCCTGATACTTCCCAACCAGGGAACAGATGCTGGGCAACAGGCGTGGTGAGGACCCCGTGCTCGGGACCACAGCCCACCCCTCCCCTGCGCCTGCACAGCCAGAACCAGCGATGGCTACACCAGACAGACACAGCCACGGGATCTGAGAGGCCCCATGATGGTTAGTTTACGTGGCACCTTGACATGGCTCCGGGCTTCCCGGATAACTGGTAACTATTGCTGGGTGTGTCTGCAAGAGTGTTTCTGGAGAGATTAGCATTTGAATCTGAAGCCTGAGTGAGACAGATGCCCTCACTGATGTGGGCACCTCATCCAGGCCTTGGAGGACCTGAAAGGAACAAAAGGGCGGAGGAGGGCGCATTCTCTGCCCATCTTCTCCTGCCCTCGGACAGCTTCACTCCTGGTCCCCAGGCCTTCAGCCTCAGGCTCTGGGACTCACACCAGCAGTGTCTCCCACCTTCCCCAGCTGAGGGCCCCAGGACAGGGAGTTACACCATCCCCTGCCCTGGTTCCCAGACCTCTGAATCCCAGACCGGCCGCCATCACCGGCTTCCCTGCTCCCTGAGCTTATAGACTCGAGACATGGGTCGTCTCGGCTTCTAACTATACAAGCCAGATCCTACCATCAGTCTGGTCTTATCCGTCTCTATATTTAATCGGTTCTGTTTCTCTGCAGAACCTGATGAATACAGTCCTAGGGGAAGCCAGAGGCTGAGGTTCTGGTCTTGGCTCTACTACTAATTAGCCCCGAGCTCAGGGAACCCACTTCGCTTCATGCAGCCTCCGTTCCCTTATCTGCAAAGGAAACTGGCGTCGTAGGTCCTAGGTCACTGTGCTGTTCCTGACTTTATTCATGGCAGTCTTTCTAAGTAGGGTTGCTGTGCTCTTAACGTCAGTCTCTGGACAGCCTGACGGTTCTGGGTAGTGAAGTGTGAAGGCATGGATCCTCTTTCCACCCATGAAACCTGGGGCTGCCTCTGGATCTGGAAGGCTTGGGACCTGAAGGCTCAGGCAAGGGCTCCCAAGCCCCTAAAGGCCCCTCCCCAGGCCCCGGCTGTGCCCTCTCCCTGCCTGCCTTTGTTGGACTTCCTCACACTTTGTGGTCTCATATGTGGTCACATATTTTAAACTGTTTCAAGTTTAACACCTCTTAGCTGGGAAGGAAGGAGAGTCCTGAGAATTCCTAGATGTTTTTCCTACTGGCTCAGATTCCTTTGTTAGTTTTGTTTTTGTGACCTTAGGGGGCATGGAGCCTCTGCCTACTTGACAAACAATGTCATTTCAGGAGATAAAACCAGGGAGGCCTGTGGACTTCCCTGGTGGTCCAGGGGCTAAGACTCTACACTCCCAGTGCAGGGGGCCCGGGTTTGATCCCTGGTCAGGGAACTAGATCCCACATGCCGCAACTAAGAGTTCACATGCCGCAACTAAAAAAATCCCACGGGCTGCAACTAAGACCCAACGCAGCCAAACAAATAAATATTGAAAGAAAAAAAAGTACGGAGGATTGTAAGGGTGACTGGGATCCAGGGGCAGGACTGGACCGAAGGATCCTGGACAGAAATGGGAGAGGTTGGGAGGTGGTCTTTTGTGTCCCTCCACAGTGGGCAGGGCCTGGAGCCTGTAGGTGACAAGTAACTGGACAGGTGGTGCATGTAGATTTCCAGGACCACCCTGAGAGGGAGATTCTGAGAACGGGTCAGGATGGAGTGTCAGCTACCCTGTAATGTGACCCTGACTTATCCTACTTATATGCAGCATTAGAGGTTCTTTCAGTTACAGAATATTGTCCCCTGATGGTAAGTCCTGGAATTGATGTAAGTAACAGTTTGGTATGTACTTGGTTCCACATGTTATACACACATGAACACACAGATACACGTATGATATGCTTGCATAACAGCAGAGAAACAATCAATTGGGAAAGTAAAATACGGAGCCCTTCCAATTCTGACACCAGTTCCTGACACCAAGCAACTCAGCACCAGCTGGGTGTCCTGCAATTCAGCCTGCTTCTGACGCTCTCTACCTGGAGCCCCTGCAGGACTGTCCCCCGACCCCCAACCTCAGATGCCAAATGCAGGTCCAGGTTGTGATCTGTGCTTCTGACCGACTGGCTCTAGATCGGAGGGTCTCACGACCCCCTCCTTGGGTTTGATTAATTTGCTAGAGTGGCTCAGAGAACTCAGGGAAACATTTTACCGACTTGATCACCGGTTTATTATAAAAGGATATAATTTAGAAGCAGCCAGCTGGGAGACACACGAGAACAAGGTGCAGAGAAAGGAGACTCCGTGCCCTCTGAGTCACCACTGTCCCTGAATCTCCACCTGTTCACCAACCTGGAAGCTCCCCGAACCTCTTTTTTGTTTGTCTGCTTTTTATGGAGGCTCCATTATGTAGGCATGGTTGAAACATTGGTGGTTGGTGACTGAACTCAATCTCCAGCCCCTGGCCCCTCCCAGCCAGTGATGGGGGTTGGGGGCGAAGACTGAACGTTCCAACCCTCTAATCACAGGACTGGCTCCCCTGGCAAGCAGCCTCCACCTTTAGTGTCATCCAAAAATCACCTCATACACATCACAAGAGACACCTTTCCTCTCATCAAAGGAAATACCAAGGGCTTGAGGAGCTCCGTGCTAGGAACTGGACAAAGACCAAATAAATATTTGTTGTTATAAATCACAGTACCACAGCCATCCTTTTCAAACTTTCATCATTACTTAGGAAATAGCACTCTACTGGGTCCAAAAACAATCTCTAACTCTCTGTGTAAGTTACTTACTTAACCACCTTGGGCTTCCTGTTTTATCACTGGTAAAAGTTAGGGGATTAGATTATTTCTAAAAAAGTGTTAGCTCTAGGGGCTTCCCTGGTGGTGCAGTGGTTGAGAGTCCGCCTGCCGATGCAGGGGACCCGGGTTCGTGCCCCGGTCCGGGAAGATGCCACATGCCGCGGAGCGGCTGGGCCCGTGAGCCATGGCCGCTGGGCCTGCGCGTCCGGAGCCTGTGCTCCGCAACGGGAGAGGCCACGACAGTGAGAGGCCCGTGTATCGAAAAAAAAAAAAAAAGAAGAAACATTAATTTTTCAACCAGCTATTGATTATCAAATATTAGAGCTAACCCTTTTTTTTTTTTTTTCGATACACGGGCCTCTCACTGTCGTGGCCTCTCCCGTTGCGGAGCACAGGCTCCGGACGCGCAGGCCCAGCGGCCATGGCTCACGGGCCCAGCCGCTCCGCGGCATGTGGCATCTTCCCGGACCGGGGCACGAACCCGTGTCCCCTGCATCGGCAGGCGGACTCTCAACCACTGCACCACCAGGGAAGCCCTGTTTCTTCTTTTTTGAATTTTATTTATTTTTTTTACAGCACGTTCTTATTACTTATCTCTTTTATACATATTAATATGTATATGTCAATCCCAATCTCCCAATTCATTCCAGCACCAATAATGTTTCTTTCAACCACTGATTCAAACCCTGTGTGCAAAGAAAAATATAGCAAAATAAGAAATACACCTCAGTCTCATGAGGAAAGACAAAGATATAAACAAGCCCAAAGAGCCTTGAGCTTAGCAAATCAGAAGCCAATTCATCTTGAGAAGAAAACAAGTGATATTTCCATTATTAAATCACAATTATAAAGCCAATCAGCTGCAGAAGAGAAGAAACCATTTCCATCAATTATTACTGAACTGAACATAATTTTTCCATCACCTGCAGATTGTAAACTGGGCTACACTCATCCAGGAGCTCTTCTATCAGAGGAGTTATTAATCAGGTACTAACTTTGTCGAATTAGCAAGGACGCCGATGAGATGGTGGGGAAGTAGGACACAGGGAGCCGGGAAGAGGCATGCAGGTTAACTCCTGAGACCAGGCACAGGGCCCTGGAGAAGACCCATGGTCAGCACCTGTCCTAGAGGTGCCCCTGCCCTGCCGAAGAAAGCACATGGCTCTGGGGTTTTCGCTCCAGAGACTCAGCATGTGAACAGGCGACAGTAAGTCAACACTGCATCCTTTACCGGCCGGCTAGTTGCTGCTGCCGGAGGGGCTGTGACGACTCCTAGCTATGCGGGTGCCCCAGCTTTGGGGCACACCTCTGTCTACTGGCTTTGCTGGGCCCTCCACTTACATCCCTACATGAATGTGGGCTTTCAGTCTTGGTGGAAAGTATTGACCGACTGTCTCATCAGAACTGCAAGTAGATTTGCGGAGTATAACAAGGCACAGACTGTTCTGTGTGCTCCTCCGATGTGCTGGGGTGACAACATGGGTCTCAGTAGAAAGTTCTGTCGATTTGGTGCCTGAGCAGGTTCTTGGGCCCTCTGTTTTCCATCTTCCTCTTCCATCCACTTGTTAAAACTCCAGCCCCATGGGATTTCTATGCCATACAGAGCAGGCTTCCATCGGCCTAAATGGCCATGGGTTCGGTCCCTGCTTTGTAACATGGCAGAGGCTGTTCTGCTGAGAAATCGGGGTGTGCTCTATTCTCCAAGCTGTAGGAAACCAGGAGTGAGGACATTTTCTCCGCCTCATCCCCCGAAGCCAGGCTCTGTGAGTCCTGGATTCTGAGCTCACCTCAGGATTATTAATGACTTTTGTGTCCTGGGGTCTAAAGCAGTTGCTAGGCACCCAGAAGATGATTACAGTGCAGGCTTTTGTTTAAAAGAAACAGGAAAACAAACTGTCAGGCTACGGAGGAGGAAGTGGGCCAACCTGGGGGTGGGGTGTGTGGAGGCATCTTCCACCAGCCTGTTGCAGAGGGTGGCTACCTGCGCATTTCCCACCCCAAAGCCAGTAAGTGACAGCAGCACCTCAGACAGGTGACAACGAAGCTGGATCCAGAAGCGGAGATGCACTTGCTCCCCTTGCCGCCCTTTGTTCCTTCATGCAGGGGACTGAATTGTTCCCACCACTGAGGACTGAAATCCAGAGACTGTTTTCTCAGCCTCTGGATCCTCTAGAGAGAAAAGAGCCCCTCAAACACGACTTCCACTGAATTTCTCACCAGCCGGGCTGGTGAAGGCTCGACAAAGGAACTGTGCATGTAACGACGATTCTTGTAACTGAGTTTCATGGAAAGAAATCACATGGGTTATTCACACGCTGTCTCCCCTCCTCTTTCCCCTGAGTAACTGATTTATCCTTTGGGGCTCAACTTAGATTTTCCACATTTAGCGAAGCCTGTTATACTAGATGTTTCCTCTTCAGCCTTCCAGACGCACTGCCCCTTTGTCCTGCTTTCTTGGGGTATCTGGCATACATGAACTGGTCTACTTGGGGTGGCCAAGGGGAAGCCCAGCGAGTGGTCAGAGGGAGGAAAGGAGCTCAGGTGTGTGTTCCCAGCAGGTCACCTCTCACGCCTGGGTCACCTGGGTAAAGTGCACCGGTAACTGTGTCCCTCACCTGCTGGCTGTTTCAGCCTTGGGTAGAGTGCTACCCGTGGGCCTCCCCACACCTCATAATAACCCCCTTATTAACCTGCCTACAATTGTTCTAAGTTAACAGTTTGAACCATCTGTTTCCTGCCGGGGGGGCCTAAAGTCTGAGATGCCCCTGCCCTAGGCTCCAATAGAGCCTGTTTTGATCATTACATTTATCACTTTAGTGGAGTGATTCCCAGCCTGGTGATTTTACCCCAAAGGGGACACTTAGCAACCTCTGAGGACACTTCTGTTGCCAAAACTAGAGTTTGGGGAGGAGGTGCTACAGACACCCAGGAAGTAAAGGTCAGGATGAGGCTAAAGGCCCTACTACGCACAGGACAGCCTCCTACAACAAAGAATTATCTGTCCCAAGATGTCAACGCGCCAACTTGAAAACTCTGCCTCAGAACGTAAATGCCTGTTCTGTCGCCGGCATGTCCCACTCAGAGGAAGCCCGGTGAAGACAAGGACCGTCCACCACATCCCCAGGCATCCCCGTGCCAGTCCTGGCGAGTGATACGGGCTCACAGGGAGCTGTTGGAAAACATGCAAGTGAAAGAAATGAATTCACGAATGAGACCCAGTCCTAGTTTTCCCTCGTCTCACTGTCCAGGGCTGGGGAGAGGACTGATTTATGCACACCTAAATATAAACCCAGCCAGAAATAACGCGATAAATGCATGCCATCTACACTGCGCATCTGGTGGAAAGGAAAGGTTGGATACTGTTTAGCTGGGGGCAATGGTGCAAGGAGATGCCGCTGGGCTTGCAGCTCAAGCAGTGCTGGACACAGGCCTTGAGATGCTGCCACTTCAACAGGAATACTTGGAACAGCACATAAGGGGGAACAGCAGGGTGAGGTGGGGAGGCGGGAGGATTCTGGAAAGTGCGAGTTATTTTACCACAGCTTCTCTGAGGAAATTTACTGGTGGCTCTTGGTTAGTGAATTCTGGCTCCAGGGGAAAAATCTGCCCACTTAAATCACCTCAGGGGAATCGCAGTCATGAGCCAGCAGATATTTTCATGCTTTGCTTTCCCATCACACTCCTCACTGACGTGATTAGCAAGAAAAGGTGCTCACTGTGTACAAAGCACATGATAGGAGCAGAGTCTGGGGCATTTTGCGGGGGAGGAGTGGGGGGCAGTTAAGATGCCGGGCTGGCCAGGACACCACTCAGTGGACATCTATCGGCTTGACCCCTCCTAAGCACACTGTGTCACCCGGGTCTCAATTTGCATGGTCTCTGGTTTTAGACTCCACGTGACTAAAGAGCCACTTTTCACTTCTGCTTTTATCACCAGACCCAGCTTCTTCCAGGCCGTAACCTGCTCTTGGGGAATAAGGTCTGAGGAACTCAGCATTTGCTCACGAGTCCTTGCGGAGGCCAGCAACAGAACTCATCTTAGAAGTCTGATCCTGAGCCTCTGATTCAGGAGGTCGAGGACCGGCATGCAGTGAGCCGGGGGCCACCTTCCTGAGGCCAGGCTTCAGCGGGCTGATACCCCATCAGGAGCCGCTGGGCAGTCCCTCCACGATGGGGCTGCTCACACTGCGGCCCCTCAGAGGGGCTCAGGGCTGAGGACAGAGGTCAGACAGCAGGGCACTAGCGCCCAGGCCTCCTGAGGGATGTGGCGGGAGCAGCCCTGCCCCTGGGATGGAAGGGGGTCCGTATTTCTGGGTAACCAATTCTATGGGCCTCTTGCAGAGAGGTGAGGGGGCTGCTTTCACACCCAATCAAGCGGCTCTATGGGAAGCAGGATGGACTCACCTGTGGAAAACCCACAGCAGCACATCAACTGCTTCACGGCTACAGGGCCATTGCACTATCTGCACACGCCCGGCGTGCACACCAGCTACAAACCATGTGATTTTCAGTCTAAAATACCAATTTAGTTTTTTTTTCCCCGTAGGGTATAATAATCATGCCCTGACTCGGACCGAATAAACATGTCAGGGGCAGTGCTGGTATAATGGCTGATTCACCCTCTTCCTGGGAGACACTTGTAATTTTACGAACAGAGTGTAACACCATTATAATAGAATGTATCACATAAACTTGGATATATTACAGGTCGAACCCTTCTCCTAAAACATAACAGGGACATTCTTAAACGGCCTGATCTAATCCTATGCTCCTGATACCACCTCTGAAAAGGAGTTTCGCTCGGTTTCCTCATTTCATTTCTACATTTTTTTTTGGCTGCGTTGGGTCTTCGTCGCTGCACACGGGCTTTCTCTAGTTGTGGTGAGCAGGGGCTACTCTTCATTGCGATGCGCAGGCTTCTCAATGCAGTGGCTTCTCTTGCTGTGGAGCATGGGCTCTAGGCACGTGGGCTTCAGTAGTTGTGGCTCACAGGCTCTAGAGCACAGGCTCAGTAGTTGTGGTGCACGGGCTTAGCTGCTCCGCGGCATGTGGGATCTTCCCGGACCAAGGACCAAACCCGTATCCCCTGCATTGGCAAGTGGATTCTTAACCACTGCACCACCAGGGAAGTCCCTCTACTTTATTTTAAATTCCCAGGACCACAACATCCCTTTATGCTGCAAATGATCAAGCTCATCAGGTGGGTGCCTTGGAAATGCAGGAAAATAAAGCTGGAGGGTCCAGTGAACAGCTGGGGGTCCTCTAACTCAGAGTCACCTTGTTCCCAGAGAAGAGTCCCCAACTAGTGATGGTTGTTCCCCACCTGCGTGCCCACTTTTGGTGGTGCCCACTTTTGGTGGTGCCCACTTTTGGTGGTGCCCACTTTTGGTGGTGCCCTTCGAATAACTGACGTCACTCTCCTCTCGTGGATAGAACTCAATCAAGGGCTTGGGAGGGGCAGTTAGCAGAAGAGGCGTCTGCAGCGGAAAAGCAAATTCATCTCTGCATCACACGGTGTCAGAGAGCCTGAACTGGCACTGTTGATAGCATATTTCATTCCAGCCCCAAAGGAACATTTACCCCTTCTGGTTATGGCCCCAATCTTTAGTCACCCAAACATCGGGAGAAGCGAGTAAAGTACCCTGCAATAAGACCAAGGCTGGATGGTTTCCTGCGAGTAACGATCTCTTCTAATGGGGCAGAAACAAAAAGGACCTGAAATCCTCTTTGCCAGAGGTTAAATCTTCAAATTTGCCCTCAAGCAACATCCTGTTGAGATGTCTGTCACTCAGTAAGTGAATATATGTCCTGCTCTGCCAGAGGAAGTCATTGACTACAACTGTTGACCTAACAGTCAGTGTCACACCTTTCATTTTTAAAAGGGTCTCCATGCAGGTAATACAGTATACGGTAACACTACCTTTAAATCATCCCAAACTCAAAAGTTCTCTCTGCTTAGACACCTTAAGCCAATCAGATATCCATCGAGACCATCTCTGTATAAATCCTTCTTTCTCAAATTAATTAATTCATTCCTCCTACATATGAAATATTACCTACAATACTCACTATAACCCCTGTCTCACATGGAGCTCGTATTTTAGTGAAGAAAGAATAGACATCAGATGATATCACAGATCATGTACCTTAGTAGTTAGTGCCTATCAACCTTTTTCTCAAGTAGTGGAACCCTCTCTGCCAATGAAATTCTACACTGAAAATTCACTAAGTTATAAAACGTGGGCTGCTCTTCTGGGGTGGGAGTGGGAGCACGTATAGAAGCCCAGGATGGAGCCCAGGGGTCGCGCTCCCAGGCTTCCCTTCTTCTGTTCCCTCCCTCCAATCCTTAACCCTCACAGAGGCATGAGGAGAGGGGCCCAGGAACTCCTAGGCTTTTTACGAATTGCAGCTAGGGATAAACAGGTTCCCACTCCTAAGGAGAACAGAATGCGATGGGGAAACAATATGTAAAAAATATACAATATCAAATAACAATGAACAATTTTAAGTAGCAAGTCAATCAAAAGAAAAGATGTCCAAGGCTGTCTGAATTTAATAGCTATGAATTCTAATCATTGCTAAAGGAATTTTAAAGCAGGAGAGGTCACCCTAGGCTGGAATCTTTTTAAAATTTATTTTTAGTCAATTATTTTAGCGTTTGTGGATTTTAATTGGAAGAAAACTCTGTATATCTGGTTGAACATCCTCATGTCGCCTCTGGTTCATTCCCAACTGCACTGCTGTCAGTAGCAAAAGAAAAGAACAGAGAGGACTGTAGGTTTTCTCATTAGCCCATAACCACATCATTCACCCATTTATTCAACAAATGATAAACGATTCTACCAAGGTTTCATGCAGAGGGTGGTGAGGGTGGAGGCCTAAATTACGTCCATCAAGAAGCAACGTGATTCACCCAAGTCGCCAAGGGTGAAGGACAGAACAATACCGAACATGCAAAGTGCTTTGAACTTGTCAGGGGAAAGTTATTGAATAAACGCGTGCTATTATTGTTGTACTGTTCAACACAGGCCGCTGAAAATTACTTAACCGTTTAAACAATACCTTTTCTAATACTCCTTTTACGATTCCCTGGTTATAGGACAGTGTATTATGCAAGACTGTTAGTCCACGGATGCCTGTGTCAGGCAGTAGGAATACAGATGTATAAGACAATCCTAGTGGGAGTCTTGGGCTCATAAGGACAGTTACAAGGAAGAGTAATGTAAGTGCCTTAAAGGGGGAAACGGGGGTGGACGGAACCAGGTAGAGTGCACAGAACCAGGAGAAGCTGAGACTGGACAGGAGGAATCAGCACAGCCAGGAAGTTCAGGATGGGCATTCCAGGCAGAGGGCTGCCCTGTTTGGGGTGCAGAGACAGGAGGGCGTCAGAATGCTCCACAAAGCACATGAGCAGAGGTGAGGCTGAGACATGGGTGGGCCGGGTGGGAACAGCCTTGAATACCTTCCAAAGGAATGGTCACTTCCAAAAGGCAGCAAGGAAAATGACAAGAGATGTAAGACACACACCCTGATCTTAGGACGCTTACAGCACAGCCGCTGAGTATGGCTACACACACACACACACACACACACACACACACACACACACACACACACACACCCTCCCTCAACAGCACAGCCGCTGACTATGGCTACACACACACACACACACACACACACACACACACACACACACACACACACACACACACCCTCCCTCAAATGGAATTCAACAGGAAATGATCCATTCCATCAACAGCTATTTTACTGAGTGCCTGCTATGTTCCAGGGACTGATTAATGACTGATAACATTGCACTGAATGATAAAAGTCCTGTCTTCTAGTGGAGGGACAGATCATAAAGAAATAACCAATAAATAACACACATAACATCAGATAGCAATAAGGGCTATAAAGAAATCTCAAAACAACAACACTAATAATGATGATGATAATAATAATAGCAACTAAAACGTATCAGGTAATTACAGTGCGGCATACACTTGCCATGAGTTTCCTTGTTTCCTTTTCTATGGTGAAGGCCATGCGAGCCCACTCAGATTCCCTCTTCCCCCCTGAAACACTCATTTGCCAAGCTATCTGGATGCTGTGTGCTGAGCCCCCCCTTGGAATTTGGGTGATAGGCTGCCCCTGAGCAACGTTAGGTCCCATCCCAGGGCAGCACTTGCTCAGTGACTGGTTGGGCCCCTTGCCTCCACCAAGGACAGCTGCAAAGGCCTTCTCAGCAACCAGAGCTCCCTGTAGGATGAGCCGGGCTTACGTTACAGCAGCTGTTCAGCTCAACTTCTCTATCCCTCTGACCTACCTCCTCACACCCTTACAGCATTGTTTCCAAGAGATCTCCCCGCAAAGCTCATACCTCAGTCACAGAGATGACTTACTAGGGGAGGGCAACCTAAGACACTGTTGCAATAGTTCAAGAAACTGAGGCTCAGAACATTTCTTGACCAGAAAGAAGTGCAGCTCTTACCCCACAATTTAGTCCTCCTAAGGAGGAAGGGAAATTACTGCAACTGTTGCTTGGAGGAGGTCTGTGGCGATGCCTGTACCACAGACAATACAGTCGTACCCAGAACATCTCTTGGAAGGGACTTATCTGGCCAGACCACTGATTCCAAAAAACATCCCAAACATCTCAAGGCATGCATTCTTTTACTCAACAAATATCGACCAGAGACGGGTGACGTACCATCTAAGCAACAAGGGGCAGGCACAGCCCAAGACCACCTCTGGAGGCCACTGAGGCCTGACTTACACTCGTATCACACACAAGTGGCGTGAATCTGGTTATACTCTGTTCTCCGGGCTAATTAGAGCATAACACACCCTGACCAGGGGCTAGAAGATGTGGATTCTACTCTAGAGTTGCCATAATCAACTATGCCTCCGTGCCCCCTGCAGCAAGTGATGATGGTAATTCCTTATCAGCTTACCTTGCATGGTCATTGTGAGGTTCTGAGGGGGCAAAGCTATATAAGGAGTAAGAGCTGATTCATCACCACAATATACAAGCTTTTGGGTCTCAGGACTCATTGATACCTAAAAATTTACTGAGGACCACAAAGAACTTGCTTTATTGTGTTACACTTATCAATATTTACCATACTAGAAATTAAACTGGAAAACATTTTTACTTAATTATTTATTTAAATAACAATAATAAACTCATTACACTTGAACATAAGTAACATTTCTATGGAAAACAGATATTTTCCAGAAGAGACGTTAATGACAAGAGTTTTTACATTTTGGCAACTATCTTTAACGTTTCCGTTAACAGACCCAGTTAGATTCCCTCCTGTATTTGCTTCTGCGTTCAATCTGTGCTAATTGTTTGTTGTGGTTGAAGTATGTGAAGAAAATGCAGCTCCACACAGAGATACAGACACAAAACAAAGTATTTTAGTAGTCTTTTCAGATAGTTGCAAATATTTTTCTTTGATATACACCAAAATTTAACCAGTGGTACTTTTTTTTTGAAGATTTATTTTATTATTTATTGATCGATTTTATTCATTTTTGGCTGCGTTGGGTCTTAGTTGCGGCACGTGGGATCTTCACTGAGGCATGCAGGATCTTTCCCTGTGGCGCGCAGGCTTCTCTCTAGTTGAGGCGCGTGAGCTCAGTAGTAGTGGCATGAGGGCTTAGTTGCCCCGCGGCATGTGGGAATCTTAGTTCCCTCACCAGGGACTGAACCCATGTCCCCTGCATTGTAAGGCGGATTCTTTACCACTGGACCACCAGGGAAGTCCCAACAAGTGATACTTTCTTAAAGCTTAATTTCAATGTGGAATCTGAAACCACATGCATCAGGGAACATTCTGTATTCTGTTACTTTATAGTCCACTGTCCTATCTTTCCCTTTGAATGGCTTTTTCATCCATGCATCATTTTGGAACATTGTTTATTGATTATTTAGAAAATCTTCCTTCACTGATTTGTGTAGATCTTCCAAATTCTAACATACTTCATTATATAATTCTAAAAACACACAGCTGTTAATATCACTGTCAATCTCATCAGAAAAGTCTTTAGGCATTGGGAACCCACTAAGGTCATGAAGTGAATACAAGTTTCCCAAATTCGGGAAAATTCAAACTCCATTTTTGGTAACAAGCGCTATCAGTTGTTTCCTCGGTAACAGGCTCGCGTTAAGCATTTTCAAGGAAATGTCTGTCGGATAACCAAGTCTGGATGACCACAGGGTGCCTGTCACTTGTTCTTTTCAAGTAAAAATGTTGTCCTCTACAAAAAGAAGGGGCTACTTTAGCTTGCAACTCCAACTGTCTAACAAGTGATTTTTTCCCTTGAGAAAGCACTGTACTTTGTGCTTTAGGTGTACTTCTATTTCATTTCACAGAGTACTGAAAAGGCAGGTATTCAGTGTTGAGATGTAATAAAATTAAATCTTGCTGCCCCAACAAGAATCCTTACATTAAACTGGCTTTTTATTCTTTTAGTTTTATTTTTTTGATTGCGAGTGTGTAGTGGTGAGGGATGCAATGAAGACGAGCAGACTTGAATGATGCTTAACTGATTAGCACTAAGATCCAGCATGTATACCCACCACGGCCTCGGTACCATTAGGACAAACGCCCATATATAGGAAAAAGCAAATCATGTCTTAGTAATACTATGAGAATAGTTTTGTCCTTACAACCCCCCTGAAAGGGTCTTGGGGAATCAATGGATCACAGGGTCAATGAATCACACTTTGGGAACGATCGCTATAACAGACACTTAGATGTGATGCAGTAGACAGCACAGGGTCTGCAGGAGGAAGATATATGTTGACTAAAGATAAATGAAATTCCAGTGGCAAAAATTGATGACTGGTAACCTGACAGCAAGGAAGAATAAGGAAATGCTATAAAAGGTGGACACATGAACTCAAAAGCATAGCACCTGGGGGAGCAAATAACCATAGGCTTCAACAGCTCTGAAGAGTATTGCTGAGAAGCTCAGCCCTGCTCAATAAACATTGTTCACGATGATGACCTTGAGTCATTAAAACAAGATTAAAAACTATCAGCTCTACTATATTTAAGAAGCCGAGGAAAGGAAAGATTTCTCTTTAACAGAATCCCTTGGAAATATTTCCATAGCAGTTTTTGAAATTTAAAAATTGCTTTGGGGCTTTATTTAGATGTCTACTTGTGTGGACTAGCTCATTTCTGATGATGGATAGAAGATCTCGAGTCCCACACAGGTGCTACTCCACACCCCTCCCCTCTCCTGAGGCCACCCAGGGGACTGTCCACCACCACCTGCGAAATTAAAACTCAGCATCTCTGAGAACTTGAGCCTTGCCCAGGAGGGCCCGGGAAGCGGTCTGTTCAGGGACATTGAATATGAACTCTGTCCATCAGTCATGCTGAGCTGGGAGCTAGGGGCACTGAAGGAGAGAAGGTGATTTATAACATCTAAGTAATGCAGCTGGGTTTCCTTCCTGGCCAGAGCTTCCTTGTTAGGGGTCCTGACAGCAGGTTCCTCTAACTATGAGATGCAGGAGAACACAGGTTCAATTACACGGCAACCTAACCTCTCTGGGCGGGAAGAAGGAACGGGCAGCCAACAATCAAGACAATATATCTTAATCCGCCTGACCCATCTCTTAGGCAAACATGTAATTAACAGCAGTGAAGTGAACTTCCATGGAGAGAGGGTAGCTGGTGACCAGACCCGGGTAATTAGGCTTTGCTGGAAATCAGTGTTGAAGTTTCCCGCTGGAAATGATCCCTGAAGGTTGGTCACACAGCAGGAGGGACTGGCGTAGCAAAGATGGCAGAATTTCCACCTCCAGCAAAGAGGACCCACGGTTTGAGCAAGACCACGGACACCCTTCTCACCACCTCCTGCAATGTCCGTCCAGTGGGATGAGTGCAAGAAGTGGTTAAAGAACCTCCCCCATATCAATTATCCGGATTAATCAGGTTAAAAAATATCCACTCATCAAGATCGATGAAGCCAGAACTTTGGGGCATTTGACTTATGAGCACAATTGGCCCTCAACTTTCTCCTCATAGCTTCTGTGTAAATATCGTCGGGGAGGTGTACTCTGGTGATCTCATTACACCTTCAACTCACTTCAATTCATCCACTTCCCTCCCTTCCCATTTCGTCCCCTTCACCACCATCTCTTTCCGTAACACTAACCCTGGGCACAGAAAATAGCGTCCTATGCTCACTGTCACATGAAAGCACGTAGTTTTCTAATCTCTAAGCCTGGGGTTGAGGCTCAGGCAGCTCTAGCAAACTATCCAGGAAACTCTAAGATCTTGCTCTGAAAGTGTGGTCCCTGACCAGTGGCGGCATTAGCTGACCCTGGAGCCCAATACCAGCTGCACTGAACAGCAACTGAAGTTTAACAAGACCCCAGGTGGCTCCCAGGCAACTTACCCTTTGAGAAGCCCTGCTCTACTGCACTTCAAAGCTTGAGAAGCTTCGAGGGTCAGGGCATCTGGGTTTAGGTCTGCTCTGCCACCCTGTGGAGCAGCTCCCAGGCCATTCAACCACGGAAAACGCCCATTTCCTCATCTGCCAAGGGCAGGGCTTACACTAGATACTTAGATCCGAAAGTTGGCTGATCAATCATCTGTATCACTCAAGTAAATTTCTAAAAATACACATAATTGGGCCCTTCTCCTGCTGATTCTGATTCTACAGTTTCTGAAGTACAGACAGTTTTGGGTCCTACGGCTCCAGAACTGTGCGTATTTCCCAAATTCAGAGACCTAGGTTCAAATCTAGCTTGGCCACTGATAGCCTAAGTAGCCTTGGGCAAGTGTCTTAACTGCTTTGAATCCCAGTTTCTTCATCCTGAACATAGAAATATTATCATCAACTCCCTGGAATTTGGAAGGTTAAATAATTTATGTACTTTGTAAAAATCACTTAACACATAAACAAAATGCATTTCATTTTCCCAACCTCCCTCTCATTTGCCTGAACTCCTAACCCTCTTTCCTACTCGGCCTCTCCAACACATCTGGAAGGTTCTGCTTTTGAGGTCTCTGCACTCACTGTCCCTGGTCTGGGAAGTTCTTTCAGAAGGTGCTGGCTTCAGACAGGAGGCCATTGCTGGCCGCCCCACAGAAAATCTCAAACGATCCCCCCATCAGACCCCAGCCAGCCTCCTCACCTTGCGCATGATTTTTTTCAGAGGGCTTCACACCATCTGGCATTAGATATGTATCATTTCCTTGTTTATTGTCTGACCCCATTCCCCAATGCCTCCCACCTGGATACTAGAATTTACACTCCATGAGGGCACGAGCTTGGCTTTCTTCATTGCTGGACCCTAGTTCTTAGAACGTTGCTCTCCACTTATTTGTTAAATTAACGAATGAGCAAATAGATTTTCCATTAGTCAAATATCTCTATTTTCACTAGTTCTTTCTTTCTTCTTTTTTTTTTTTGCCGTACGCGGGCCTCTCACTGTTGTGGTCTCTCCCGTTGCGGAGCACAGGCTCCGGACGCGCAGGCTCAGCGGCCATGGCTCACGGGCCCAGCCGGACCGGGGCACGAACCCGTGTCCCCTGCATCGGCAGGCGGACTCTCAACCACTGCGCGACCAGGGAAGCCCTTCACTAGTTATTTCTTGTTTCGATGGCCCTTGCCTTACCTAACTTTTACCTGGGAAAATTAAAGGATCACTAATGCTTCTCAGGGTTTTCAAATTAACTCCACACAGGGTCAACCCCTATATTTACTAATAACAAATTAACCGTATGGCTGGGATCTGCATTTTTTTCCCTCTCTTTCCTCTTACACAATCAATAGATAAGTAGATTCACTGGTAAAACAGTGAAGAAGTATGTTGCAGAAGATATAAAATAGTCCCTAATCACAACTACCCTCTCCCCAGTCCCTTCCCCAGAGGAAAACACGGTCCACGACCTGTGATTGCACCTAATGTTACACTGTTGGTGCAGTCACGCAAATACAAGTATGTGTATACACACTGATCTTTTTCTGTAAATGGGATAATAATATACTTCTTATTCTGCAACTTTTTCATGACATACCTTTCCCTGTCTGTATGCCCCTTCCTTATTCTTTTTATTGGCTGCATAAAAAGATATACCAGAATTTCTTTACATGCTCCCCTGTTAGTGGGTATTCAGGCTCTTTTCTACTTTCTCCTCAATTAGCTATGTTGCTATGAACATCCCTCTCCACCTCTACAAGAATTTATTTATGTAAGATTCTTAGAAATTCTCAATTAAAATTTGATCATTGCTCCCACCCTGGTCTGTCCTGGGCTCACCAGCTTTCACCGTCACCTATGGTTCATGAGGGCGCCCACCTCTCTCGTCCTCACCAGAATCAAATGTTATCTCCTTACATTTTACCAATCCCATTGCTTTAAAATATCTCCTTGTCATAATTTGTAATGAGTTGATTTCTAGTGAAATAAATCATTCTTTTAATATTGATTATCTATTTACATTGTTCTACAATATATTTCCTATTTACTTATTCATTTTTTCTATTGGATTTTGTTTTTTTCTTTTATTAGATTTATAAGAAATCTACACATAATCTGTGTATGGTTCACTTTTTTCTTATAGCTATTAAGAATATTTTCTTCACGTTTGCTATTTATCTTTTCATTTATGAGCCTGTCTTTCATTGTAATACTTTTTAACATCACCAAATCTGTCAACCTTGTCTTTTATAACTTCTGTACTTTGAGTCTTGCTTAAGAAGTTATTCCCAAACTCAAGGTCATAAAAATATCTTGTGTATTATTTAACGCATTTTCATTTTCACGTTTAACTCCTTTTGGAAATCATTTTGAACTCTTCCAAACACTTTAATAAAACAAAATTCTGTTTTACTCACCACTAAGCTATACACGTCTTTAATAATGTAGTATTATTTTTCAACACTAACCTATACATATCCTTAATAATGAGAAAATGAGGTTGACTATAGACTAATTTCAAATATCTGGGTCACTGTTCCACATTTCTTTTTCTTTCTTGTGAATTAGGGATAATTTTGACTTGGCCTCCACCAACACACACTCATCTAGAGAGATGAACTCTGATCATCCCAAGAATGTCCACTTGCCTTCCCATCGAGGACCACCCTCTCAGACTCACAGAGGACGCCTCACAGACGGGAGACAACAGCAGAGGGCCATGTCATGGAGAAAGTCCAGGTGACTTTATATGAGAAAATAAAACCTTCGTCCGGCCTGGTCAACTCCTGTTGGAATAACAATTGACTTTTCAGTGGAAAAAAATTGAAAGGACCAATTGATGGTTTGAACTGCATCAGCAACATGTAAATCATCAGCTTTGGTGGCTGGGATCTTATTTGTCCTAAGTGTCTCCGAGCTCGTGCAGGAAGTAGCTCCAACAGAGGACCCGTGAGGTTTGCTGAGATGCAGATGAATCCCTTCCCTGCTCAGAGAGCACAGCCCCCAAGAAGCGCCAGAGCTGCGACCTCGAGTCTGTACCGTTAATATGCAGCAGATACACATTTGGCTACTCCAGCTCCCACACTGAACAAAAGAAAGTTGAGGCAGGTAATTTTAATTACGAGGCACCTATGTGTATTTGTATAGAGGCTTATTATAATGCTGGGGCTTCAAACTTGAAAAAAGGAAGGAAAGAAAAAAGGTCAACTAATCTCTTTTCCTTTGTGGAAAAGATAAGCCAGTTCTAGGCTGAGAGGTGTAAAACTCAAGGATAATAAAATCCAGCTGATGCAGTTTAAAGACTGTTCATTACCTGGCCTGAGATAATGGCACCCATTGTCGCTAGTGGATGGAGGTGATTTCTCAGCCTGCCGCTGGCTGATAACAGACCTGAGCACTGGCCTGAAGTCTCACTGTTCTTCAGGTAGAAAAAGTGCCTCAGACGGAAGCCAACTTGTTCCCAGCCAGCCAGGCTGCTCTGGCCATTCCTCTGTCTTCCCTGGACTTACAAAGAAAGTCAAGAGTCTGTATCACCTGAGAGCTGCTCTGAGACTTTTCCAAACCTCCCGCTTCACACTCCCATGACCTAGTTTGGATCAGGATAATTCTGAAAATAAAATGCTGAAGTTTTCTTTTACTTGAAAACAATGTCACATTCGTCAACTTAAAAAGACTCGCTCACAGCACAAATTGTCTGTACGATTCATTGGGCCCCTTCATTATATTCCACCTTGTTTTATTATTTACAGGCATGGTGTGAGTTCAGTGTTTACAGGTATGTCACACGTTGGCACTGGAAGTGGATCTGGAGATGCGGTTTAACGTTCGCATTTAACGGGCTGGCGCTCTGCAGCCCAGAAAGCCGTGGAGAGCGTGCTCATCAGAGAACACTGAGTGTGGAAATGAACTGCCTCCTTCTGCTCCCATGGCAGCACTGCGAGAAAGGGGTTTCTGGGTCAGGTGGAAAGAGGGCCAAGTGCTACGAAAGTCACGGAGATCACAGCCTCTCTCAAGTCTTATAATGTTCTGTGCGGCGAAATGGGAGTCAAGGATTCTAAACTCAGAGGTGAGACCCTTCCACCCACTGTTCAACCTGCTTCTAAAGGCAGGCGAGCTGATGATTTCAGAAGGAGGTACCTGGCCTCAAGGTGTTTACCAAGGTTAGGGCAGTGCCCTGCTTTGTGAACTCTGTGCTCACAAACTTGTATTTGTCCCTAATCTCCTAACCTCTTGGTCCAAAGGAAGAAGCACTCCCTCATCTGGACAAAACTAATCTCCCCACTGGGCCTCTGACCTGCTGTCACACCCTCTCTGTTGGGGCCCTGCTCATCCCATCAGCCCTCTTTACTCTCTACATTGTTCTGGCTCTTTTTCTTCAACCTACATAGATGCCCAAGGCTTTCCTCTCATTAGAAACAATTCCTTAAACTGTAAATCACCGTTTAGGCAAAGTACATACCTTTCCTGCCCCTACAGTCAAACTAATTGTAAAAAAAGGTCCATTTTCTGCCTATGCTTCCCCTGCTTCTATTCTTCACACCTCTGCCAACAGGCTTCTGACCTTATCACCCCATTAAACTGCCTGGGCCAAGGTGACCAGCAGTTTGCTATATAAATGCAGTGGATTCTCTTCAGCCTTGCTTCTCTTGCCCTCTCCAGGGAAAGGTCGGGACACCACAGACTGATCCATTATTATTATAATTACTACTACTACTACTACTGTTATTATCATTATTATTATTATTAAAATCCCTTATTTTTTTTAACATCTTTATTGGAGTATAATTGCTTTACAATGGTGTGTCAGTTTCTGCTTTATAACAAAGTGAAGCAGTTACACATATACATATATCCCCATATCCCCTCCCTCTTGCGGCTCCCTCCCACCCTCCCTATCCCACCCCTCTAGGTGGTCACAAAGCGCCGAGCTGATCTCCCTGTGCTACGCGGCTGCTTCCCACTAGCTATCTATTTTACATTTGGTAGTGTATATATGTCCATGCCACTCTCTCACTTTGTCCCACCTTACCCTTCCCCTCCCCCGTGTCAAGTCCATTCTCTACGTCTGTGTCTTTATTCCTGTCCTGCCCCTAGGTTCCTCAGAACCATTTTTTTTTTTTTAGATTCCATATATATGTGTTAGCATACGGTATTTGTTTTTCTCTTTCTGACTTACTTCACTCTGTATGACAGACTCTAGGTCCATCCACCTCACTACAAATAACTCAATTTTGTCTCTTTTTATGGCTGAGTAGTATTCCATTGTATATATGTGTCACATCTTCTTTATCCATTCATCTGTTGATGGACACTTAGGTTGCTTCCATGTCCTGGCTGTTGTAAATAGAGCTGCGATGAACACTGTGGTACATGACTCTCTTTGAATTATAAAATCCCTTAGTTTTTTTTTTTTTTGTGGTACACGGGCCTCTCACTGTTGTGGCCTCTCCCGTTGCGGAGCACAGGCTCTGGATGCGCAGGCTCAGCGGCCATGGCTCACGGGCCCAGCCGCTCCGCGGCATGTGGGATCTTCCCGGACCGGGGCACAAACCTGCGTCCCCTGCATCGGCAGGCGGACCCTCAACCACTGCGCCACCAGGGAAGCCCAATCCTAGTTTTGACGTGATCTTTTCTCTTGGGCTCAACCTCATTACTTTTTCCTAGTTCTCCTACTTCCTAAAATTCTCCTTCCTGTTAGTCTTCTAAACAGACTCCTTTTCCTCCCTTCCTTTCCTCAGTGTGGTAACCTACTCTGTCCTCAGCCCGTCTGTCTCCTGCCACATGAAGTTCTCTTGGTGTTTCAGCTACCACCCACTATACAGATCAGAATAAGGCAGCCCTGAGCATAAGATAACCCTACATTTCTCTAATGAGGAGAATCTAAACAGAATTCTGAAAAAACTTTAGGAATAAAGATAAAATAATCCAATGCTTATATATCATATTAAATTATTAAACTTAAATGAGCACACACATTTAAAAGAACATACTATATAAACCAATATACTAATTTAGAAATTTTGCTTTTCCCCCACCAGCGGTCAATCCAACTCTTCCCATGGATCATGACATCAGACTCTTAAATATCCCTGAGTCACCCAACACAACTTTGCAAAGCCTGGCATCTTCATTCCAGTGTTTGAGCTAGAGCACATTCTGGCCTTTTGAATCATCTTATGAGGCCATCAATGGAAATTAAGCCCTGAATCACCAGTACCTGCTTCCACAGAATGTTGGTTGTTTTGTTTTTCATAGAGTTGTATTATATGTATGAATTCTACTAGCTACAAAAAATTACTTAAATCAGTGTTAAAAATCTTTAACTGTTTTTTTTTTTAATTGATTCTCTCAGACAACCTCCTAAGTATCCCAAAGTAGCACTGGCTGAGGTCGTTTCAGCTTAATGCGTCTCTACCCAAACATTACTTCGTTACTCTAAATAAGTAATCGAGAACATTTTGGATTATGGAATGTTCCATAAGGACTGCAAGGTAAAAAAGCTCTTCCTTTTCCTGGGGACTTATTTTAAGTGAAGTCTCACATTGAATTAGATCATTTATGGTAAATGCAATGGATCCCTAAACTATATATACCTCCCAGAACCCTCCTGCATTCCAGAATCATGGGTCAGACTGCACACCGAGCCAGTCACGTCCAGACACCCCACGCCACCCCAAATTCAAGATACCTAGAATTATCCTCATTACTTCACATCCAATTAACTCGTCTTCTATATCTTATTAAAAGTAACCACTACCAAAACCAGTTAGCCAGCAGAACTCTGGAGATATTCTTAGACTACTGCACTTGTCTCACTGGCATTTATTCTTTAAACAAACTTATATGGAGCATCTACTCTGTTCTCAGCTCTGTTTTCAGATACATCAATCAATCAGAGACATAAGACACATGTTATTATGGAATGTACAGTCTAGTAAGGGGAGTTAGAAACAAAATATAGAGAAAATGCCAAGAAAAGAGTGTAGGAAAATGAAAATAAAATATATGATGATGAAAATGAAACAAGATGATGCGTTAGAGAATGGCTAGATTCTGCTTCAGATCAGGAGTTCAGAGAAGTGGAACCTGAATACCAAGGAGGGAGTTAAGCATATGTACAGATACAGGGGAAGAACACTGCAGAGCGAGCACATGTGCAAAGGCCCTGGTATGGGGATGGGGATGACAAAGACCAGGAAAGAGGCTGTGAGACTAGAGCAGAGCCAGCAAAGGGCAGGGCAGGGCAGGGCAGGGCGTGTGTGTGTGTGTGTGTGTGTGTGTGTGTGTGTGTGTGTTGGGGCAATGCCTATTAGGTGAGGCCAGATGAGGGTGCAATTACAGAGGAGATGCTTGGATTTTATGCTAAGTGCTAATCAGATGACATTTGGGAAGGGATGCTAAAGTGGAAGCAAGAAGACCGGGGCGGAGGGCGCTTCCACAGCTCAGGCAGAAAACGCTAGCGGCTAAGATGAAAGGGACGGTTTGAATGATGGAGACACGGGTAGACTGAGGACGTTTTCTAGAGATAGGGACACCAGGCCTTCCTGACAGTGTGGCTATTTAGATGAAGGAAGGTAAAAAATTGAGGAAGACTCCTACGTCTTCTATACGACTAGACGGATGGCTGTGCCATTCACTGAGACAGAGCGAACCAGGAGAGGAGGGTGTGGGGTCCGTAGAAGCCAAGCCTTCTGTTCTGGACTTAAATAAATTTAAACATCTACTAGACACCCAGTACAGATGCCCAGCAGTAAAAGTACTAGTAATAGTAGCAGTAGGAGAAGCTCCTGTCTGATAACAGACACTAGAATTATCCCGACTCAGAAATGAGGACATTGAGATTAAGTAATTTGCTCACCCAGTTATCAAAGGACAGACTTAGGACTGAAAGCCGGGTTGTCTCGTTATCCAGTTCGTGCGCTTAGCAATTATACTAAACTCCCTCTATGAATTTGGGAATCATATCGCTGATGTTTAAAGCCAGAAGACTGGTTGGAATTATTTATAAAAAGGTACAGATGGAGAAGGGGAGTGACCCCAGGACCTAGATCTCTAATATGCCAACACCCGGCAACTGAACAGAAAAGAACCTCAAACAGAACTGAAAAAGAGCTTCTGGGAAGCTCGGGAGGAGCCCATGAAAATGTGGAGGTCCTAAGAGTCAGGAAAAGAATGATTCAAAAGGAAGGTGATGGTTGACTAGTTCACATAAACAGAGAACTGGAAAGTGGCCAGTGGATTTGGTAACCCATTATTCAACATTGACCTTGATAAATATCATTTCAGCAGGGGAGGAGGCCCAGAAACAGGTTGGGGGAGGAGATGCTGGGAGCAGGTAACAGGGGAAGGCAGAGTGTCTGGGTGTAGAGGCCAGCTGGATGGTGGTCGACTCGTCTAGGTGCCTGCTCATTAGCTACCGTTCCTGTTCTTACCATTCAGTTATCCATCGCAGCGTAACCCCAAGCTTAGGGACTTACGATGACAATAATCTTGTCTTGTCCCGTGGTTTCCATGGTCAGGAGTTTGAGGGTGTCTTGGTTGAGTGTTTCTGGCTCAGGGGTCTTTCATGGTTGACACTGTAACAAATGTCAACCAGAGTGCAGTCGCCAGAGGTTTGCCCGTGACGGAAGATGTACTACAAAGTGGCTCGCTGGCACGACCCTGTATGTGGGTCATCCAGAGGGCTGCTTAGTCGTCCTCACAGCAAAAGACCAAGATGGAATGCCTTACATGAGCCAGCCTTGAAATGTACACACCACCCCAGCTGCTGTATCCTACTGGTCAGTGTGGGAGAAGACTGCACAAGGGCATGATTAACGGGAGCTGAAGATCATTGGGGACCATCTAGGCAGTCCTGTGATTACTACACCTTCCTAACCAAACTCAATTTTATTCAGAACAGCCATGTGCTCAGCTGGAAACACTGAGCAATCCAGGCGGTCCTGCAGCTGGGGCGGTCATGCCGCTGAATGAGGATTCCAGGCAGCTCAGCAGACGCGTGCCCTGGCTTTTGCCTTCATCTTCCCGCTTTTCCCTGCCTGGAATCTGTACTCAGTGTTTGGAGGAGCAGTGCCTCTACACGCTGAGCGCAAACCTATGTGCTGAAGATGGATGTGAAGTGCCTCCCCATCCTGGCTGGCAAATATTCCACATGCCATAGTCAGTTCAAGGGATGCCTCTTCCCGGGTGACTTCCTGACAAAATCCCAGCAAGCGTATATATGTATGGATATTTTTCCTTCCCTCCTTTTGGCCTCTTTGCCCTTGGTAAGGGAATCTATTGCAACATGTTTTTTTTACATCCTGTTTGCAGTTCTTTCTTCCTTTACTAGAATATAAGATCCCTGAAGGTAGAACAGTATCGTATCCGTCTCTGTATCCCCAGGGCCTCACACGTAGTAAGCACTCCACAAAAACCTGTTAAATGTATAAATAGTCCTACTTCATATCTGTCTCGTAGACATCTATCTAGTAGATAGTTGAGGGTTAACACAATCCACTCCCGTCAGCCTTATCCATCCTCGGAACAGCTACGGAGGGCTCATTACAAAGGACAATGCTCTGTAATGAAGGCTGCTTGCATATCCTCGGTAATAATCATCATAGAGGGAGAAAATGAGCATCTCTGTGTAACAGTTACATTTCCTAGCAGCAAAGACATTCTCTTCTGTAATACTGCCTGTGGAAGCAGCAAGGAAGCCAAGACTGTACAAGTTCTCCATGGCAACTGGGTCACAGCAGCAGGCAGCCTGTGCCAGGGTTTCAGATAAATGGAGTAAGTGGAGGTGAGCTTCCAGCAGCAGCAGGAGACTTGCAGTGGGGCTTGCACTGAGCCTTCTCTCCCCACTGGAATGCCACAGCCCACAGTGCCAGGGCTCGGTGCATCGTTGCTGCGTGGGGCAGTGGAGGCCCCATAGCATCCTTCTTACTACCGCCAAGGGCTGCGTTCAGAGCTCAGTCTCAGCAAACCAACAGTCAATCAACTGTTCCCACACCCATCAAAAAAAAAAAAAATACCTCAAGTTCTGAACATTAAAGCAAGAAGGAGGTTTTACCCCAAACCACCAGGGTGTCCTTTCCATGTATCCTTAGGCTCTCAGAGCACTTCTTTCACTGCCAGCTAGAGCCTGGTCCCCTCTCTCGGCTTGGAAGGGGAACCAGATGCAGCACCTGGTTAGAGGGAACAGCTGCTGAATGCAGGGCGATGAAAACCTCCCATTCACACCAGTCAACTTCCCCATCAAGGACAAGAGATGCCAAACAGCAGCACACCAGGGAAGGACCTTTGGCAAAGCCACTGTCAGAGTCCTCAGCCAGTGCAGGGCATTCCTAAAAATTCACACAAAGGGAGAAATCAACTGAAGGTCAGGAAAGAGCCCCGGGGCAACTCCGGATGCAGAGGCCACCTCCTCAGAGCCCCCTCTTATAGGAAAGCCCCACCCTGTGAGTGAGACAGCCTCATGGACCCACACAGATTAAAGAGCTGCCACTAAAGGAACCCAGCTGGGCCAATGACCCCACTCCCTCCCCACTGGTGCTGCTGAGGAAGACTTGACCATGTACTCTGGTGCTCGGCACCAAATCATGGCACTGACTAGGAGACCGCATCTTGACAGGGAGGAGTTTCCTAATGGTAGACTACATGCTTCTCCACCATCACTTAAGTCAAGATCCATAATCTAGA
Organism: Lipotes vexillifer; assembly: GCF_000442215.2. Taxonomy (NCBI): domain Eukaryota; kingdom Metazoa; phylum Chordata; class Mammalia; order Artiodactyla; family Lipotidae; genus Lipotes; species Lipotes vexillifer. The sequence goes on along the minus strand of NW_006776528.1, from coordinate 2,192,013 downwards.
ACCATATTAAAAAATACACTTGGGACCTCCCTGGCAGTCCAGCGCTTAAGACTCCGAGCTTGGGACTTCCCTGGTGGCACAGTGGTTAAGAATTCACCTGCCAATTCAGGGGACATGGGTTCGAGCCCTGGTCTGGGAAGATCTCACATGCTGCAGAGCAACTAAGCCCATGTGCCACAACTGCTAAGCCTGTGCTCTAGAGCCCGTGAGCCACAACTACTGAGCCCATGTGCCACAACTACTGAAGCCCCCACACCTAGAGCCCATGATCTGCAACAAGAGAAGCCACTGCAATGAGAAGCCTGTGCACTGCAAGGAAGAGTAGCCCCCGCTCACTGCAACTAGAGGAAGCTCACGCGAAGCAACGAAGACCCAATACAGCCAAAAATAAATAAATAGATTTATATTAAGAAAAAAAAAAAGACTCCGAGCTTCCAATGAAGGGGGCACAGGTTCAATCCCTGGTCAGGGAACTAAGATCCCTCACGTCACACAGCATGGCCAAAAAGAAAAAAAGAAGAAAAACAATTTTCCAGCAGCTCTAAAAGCATGAAAGAGGTTGAGCTTCAAACCAGACCCTCTATTTTGAGAGGCTGCCAACGTGGCAACCCGAGGCCAATTCATTAGCAGGAGCCATCAGTGCATGCATCAGGCCTCACACGTGTGGCCGATTCATCTGTGGAATGAGCAGCAGGAAGGATGGAGAGACGGATGACCTCAGGTGAGGGAGAGGAGCCTGCTGGTGCCCTCGGGAGGGGGCGTTTTCCAGTGGGCAGACCAAGTGTGCGGCAGCAATCACATTCCTAGAATCATAATCACAGAGTCAGAAACGTTAGAGATGGAGACAGACCAACTGGGTCAGGTAGTCCACCTTCTGACTCTCCAGCTTTGCTCCCCAGGGTAAATTCCTTGGCCTAGCTTTTATTGTGTTTATAATTTGCAGTGAGAAGGCACTAGAATGCATTCTGAAACATGCGGTCAAGGAGAGATCAAATTAAGAGGAAGTGGACCTCTTCACAAAGGAGAGGAAAATCCCAGGGGAACAGAGGAAAGCACAAGGCCAAATACCAATTTGTTCTCAGTGTCCCTGTGGCTCGTCCTCCTCAGCCCCAGCTGCATTTGGTAGCAAAGAACTGTACCCTCGGACTCTGCCTAGCCCAGCCCCACCCTGTCCTGATCAAGCCTTGAGACAGGCTGGGACCTGGGATCTGGGACCTTGCTCTGCAGTGCTGCAATGCTTGCACCTAGACAAACATCTCCTTGAGCAACAAAATACAAAGAAACTATAAGGGACTAAAAATAATTGTGTGCATGTGCAGTTGGGGCAAATTCTGGACAACAAGATACAAAAAGACCAAAAAAAACCCCACCCCAGCTGCCACTTCTGAAGAGCCAGGGAGCAAAAGCAGGGTACTGTGCATGCCCACTGCACTCGACACCACCAAAGGGGTGGGCAGACCACCTAAGCCGCCGCCTGGGCCCGACTCCTGGACACACCCTTACCCTCCCCCCATATAAAGAACCAGCTCTAGCCTCCTTTCCAAGCTCGCTGTTGGTATCCTCCATTCAGATGATGCTCTTTTGTCTCAAACCTCATATCCTCACCTGGGTGGAGCTCCACTCTGAACCTCAGCAGATTTTACTGGGACCAGGACACCTACCTAGCTCCTGTGGGTCCCTCCTCCAAAGCCCTCAGCTGTGGTCCCTGAGGGTGAAAGGAATAGCTGTTCCCGGCACCTCAGCTCTGGCCCACCTGGTCAAGGAGCGCATGCTGCCCTGAGTGCACAGTGACTGTCCTCCTTGGGTCCCAGCATCAGTCTGTCCTGGTCCACGGTTGTCTGCTGAACACCA